>NC_043707.1:104832122-104886109 GCF_006229205.1 Suricata suricatta | reverse complement strand
TCTGCACGTCCACACCTGGGGCTCTGCACACCTACACCTGGGTGCTCTGCACGTCCACACCTGGGGCTCTGCACGTCCACACCTGGGGCTCTGCACACCTACACCTGGGTGCTCTGCACATCCACACCTGGGGCTCTGCACGTCCACACCTGGGCCTCTGCACACCTACACCTGGGTGCTCTGCACATCTACACCTGGGGCCTCTGCACGCCTACACCTGGGGCTCTGCACACCTACACCTGGGTGCTCTGCACGCCTACACCTGGGCCTCTGCATGCCTACACCTGGGTGCTCTGCACGCCTACACCTGGGGCCTCTGCACACATGCACCCAGGGCTTCTGCTTACCCCCTATGCCGTTTGCCCCAGAAGTCCTGCTGCGCCTCTCCTCCTCCCCAGCTGAGCCCAAAGTCCTTTCAGACTCAGCTGTGAGCTACAGTGCAAAGAAAAGGGCGAGGAATAATTTCTTAGAGCAGAAATGAGAAGCTCCTTGGCAGGAGGGAGCTGTGTCTGCCTCACCTCTGTGTTCCCAGTGCCCAGTATAGAGCCAGGCATGGAAATGGGGTGAGGGTTCTATGAGGAGGGAGCCAGGAAGGGGCTGGGAGTTGCCTGGGGTGGAGTCAGGACCACAGAACCCAAGAAAATAATTAGAAGCTGAAACTCCACCTCCACGGGGCAGTTGGAGCCTGGGAGGGGGAGAGGGTGTCTGAAGCTTGTCTGAAGGCAGGTGGGGGGAGCTCCCTCCCCAAATCCCCCGGGGTCACATATGCCTCCCATTACCATAAATGAGAATGGCTGTTAAATCCTGCATTAGGCTAAACACTTAACACCCAGTAAATATTTATTGATCACATGGACCCCTGATTAACCCCTGCTGTGCCAGAGACTGCACCAGGCCAGGCTGCAGGATGTGTCTGCCTCCTTGAGTTAGTGGCTTTCCCTTACTTGCACTTGCTCAGCATGCCCTCTGGGCCTCGGAGCTCCTTCAAAAGTTCACTGGGGGGAGGAGAGAGATGAATACTTCCCTCCAAACCTAACTTGAGCATAAAATAGCATGAGCTATGCAGAAGAAGTTGTAACAGGGCACTGAAGGGAGGCTGATGTTTGCAGCGAGGAAATGAAGGAAGGCTTCCTGGAAGAGGAGGGATTTGAGCCTACCCATAAGGATGGATGGGAAGGATGTGGAAATGGGTCAGGATCAGGAAGGCCATTAAAAGGGATGAGAGCAGGGTGACCAAAGGCTAGGACAGCGGAAGCACAGGCTGTGGCAGGAGCAGTGAGGAGTATATGAAGCTCAGGGGAGGGAAGGAGGCAGGGGGAAATGAAGGTAGGAGGGTCACACTGTCCACATTCGGAACACCGGGCAGAGGAGTTCAGATTTTATTCTGTAGGTGAAGACACCTATGCTGTGAGTCCTTCCCCATCTCAGGCAAACTCTTGTTGGAGCAAACCCCCAATCCCTGCAGGGACCCACGTTACTGGGGTTACAGCAGTAGAGCCAGAAAATGCCACCGCAAGAAAGGGGCTCCGACCAAGTGCCTAGGATCCCAGGACCCTCATCCAGGTCCCATCTTCACAGGGTGACTGGGTGCTCCCGAAGAGGAGACTGTGTGGTCACCTCTCTCCTCCAGCGCAGCCTGACACAGGAAGGGAGGAGCCTCCCAGAAAGCCAAGCCCACCCACAGCCCAGCGAAGGCCTCCCTCCCAGTGCGCATCCCTGCCCTTCCCTCTGCTGGAGTGCCCCAGGACAGCTCCCCACCGCACTTGCCCCTGTGCCCGAAACCCCACCATTAGTGCCGCCCTTCCCCTTGAGTTACCATTGCCCTCCATACATGATGCACTCTGCCTCCAAATATTATCCCCTCCCTCCCCTCTTCCCATACAGCCGACTCCTAATGCTGCTAATCACCTAGGCTGACTCCAGTAAGCCTCCTGCAGATTTGTTAGATGTAGTTCAACAGAAGTGAGTCAACCTGCTGACTCTGGAGCCTGGGGCTTGAAGGACACACAGACCAAAAGCCGAGCCTGACCTGGAGGAGTTCCTGGTCGAGGGCAAGGGGAGGAGACAGGGGCACAGATAACTGTGGACCTAAGAAGAAATAGAAAGTCCCAGATAAGACATTCATGGGGCAAGAAGAGCTTAAAAGATCAAATTATGTGAGGCGACACAGGTGTGAGCACTCAGCTCCTGCCTGGAGGGCGGCAGGTTCTCCATAAATGGTTGCTAAGTTCATATGCCACTCCTTTGATTCCTCAAAGGATGACCCAAGTCTTGGGGAAAACTTTAGCGGGAGGAGCAATGAGAACCAAATTCTCAGGGAAGCGGCCCCGCGGGGCCACTGGCAGCCAGCTGGGGACAGGGAAGGGGGCGTTAGCTAGATGTCTGAATGGGAAGATGTTTGAAAGTTCCCCCAACGCAGCCCTGCTCGGGCCTGTTTCTGGCTGGATCTCTCTAGGGAGTGAGTGCCTCCCCCTCCCGATCCCAGACATCACTCAGAATTAGCACCTTGCATGGACAAGGCTCCACCAGCCACCCACTGGCCCGGGTTCCCATGGCTGTAACCTTCCACTTCGGATGGGAAATCTGCCCTTTCACATTCTTCAGGGCCAACCCCACACATCCCCACCTCTGTCATTCCGTATAAACTCTCATCCTTCTCTTATTCTCTCCTTGCACGTCTATCTCTCCATCTCCCTCTCTCCCTCCACCTCCCTCCTTACTAGATCTTTCCCCTTTCCCACCGCCTGCTCAGCCCCAATCTGTCTGGCATGTGTGTAGAGCACAGAGCACACATATTTGGGAGCACCACCTTACACATTTGCAACACTACAATGTCAGAGGGAAAGGGAAGGGGTACAAAAGGAGAGGCTTTAATTCTGGGCAAGGCCTGCCTCCTAATCCTACCAGGCATCTTATGAGGCCCCACCCCCGTGCTTGCCACTCTCAGACCCAGGCACTCCTTCCCTGGGGCTTAGAGGCCCTCACAGCACCACTCTGCCAAGAAGAGATTCAATGACAGCTTGGAGAGCGGCACAGACCTACCCGAAGCCATGCCACAGGCCTGTGGCAGAGCTGGGGTCAGAAGCCAGGTTTCCTACTCCCAGCATTCCAACACCCCACCTGCGGCACTAAGGCCTCGTAAGAGAAAAACGGTGACGGCGACATCAGTGTGGGGCTTGCCACGCACCGGACATGGGGCTCAGGACTTTGCACAACTCGTCCAGGAAACTTGTAACTCATTTCACCTTGAAGGCAAACCCCACTATTCTCCCCATTGTACAGAGGAGGCGCTTCAAGCTCGGCGAAGTGAAGGAACATGCCGAAGGTCAGCATCAAGTACGTGGGAGAGCTGGACTCAGCCAGGCCATCTAACGCCCAGCTTCGTGCCCTGTGCAATGGGGGACCTTTCCGAGAACCCAGGAGTTCTGATCGCAGTCTGACCTGTGCCCTTCCTTCCCTGCTGTCAGCTCTGTCCTCCCCTGCTAGTGGTGGATGGTGGCAGGGCTCTGTCAGCCTCCCCGGGGGGACGAGACCGATCCTCCAAGTCTGGACCTGAGTGGCTGCAACCCCTCCTGGTAGCAGCCTGGCTGGGGGCTGTCAGCCAGCTGTCAACCACCCCGCAGGAGAAGTGGGATTTCTCCATGCTGCCCCTGCAGTTCAAAGGAACAGGGGCCCAGAATCTTGGCTAGGATGGCCTGTATTATGACAGGTCCAGGAACCTTAAAAGCAAAAGACAGCTTAATAATGCAGCAAAGAACACATAGGTCCCTTGGCCAGGCTCTTGAAGGCAGCCAAGAGCTCGGCGGGGGGCGCGGGGGTGGGGGAGATCCCTTGCAGGGTTGGCCCCCTCTGGCAACTGGCATGATGTGCCCTTGGAACACACAGCGTTTGCCCAGGGCCAGCCCCTTGCACAGACAACTGGGGCCTGTCCACCGGGGTAGGCTTGGAGGCCTCCTGCCTCTACCCTACAGGCAGCCCACATGAGTACCAGCCTGCACTGGTGTGAGGAGTCTGGCTCCAATAACACACGTTCCAAGGGCAAGAGTGTGGGTATTCAGGCAGGGGCGCTCTAACCTCCAGCAGCTGGGGCTGCAGGGCCCAAGCCGCCTTGGCAAATACAGTTTCATGCTTATTGGAAACACTTTCTTTCATGGTGGGGGATTTGTTCATTAGTTGGGCTGGGCCACAAACACAGCGTTTTACAAGGGAGTGTGTATGGTCACTGGATTCCGACTTCTAAGCTCTCTTCAGCCACTGAATAAAGGGGATATTTAACCAGGAACAGGCAGGCTCACCTCTCTTAAAAATTTTTTTCTGAGGGGCAATGGGGTGGCTCAGTCACTTGAGCGTCCAACTCTTGATTTTGGCTCAGGTCATGATCTCGTGGTTGGCGGATTGAGCCCTGCACTGGGCATCATCCTGAATCACAGCCTGCTTGGGATTCTCTCTCTCTCTCTCTCTCTCTCTCTCTCTCTCTGCCTTTTCCCTGGCTCACATGTACATATGGGAAGAGGAGGGAGGGGAGGGGAGGGGAGAGATGGGAAGGGGAGGGAAGGGAAGGGAAGGGAAGGAAACTACTATAATTTCAAAAGTTATTTGTTGAGCACCATTCCATTCTGTGCCATAGACCCACCACCACCCTTCACATTCCCTCTATCCCTTCCACTGAACAGACAGGAAACTGAGGCTCGGACATGAACCAGGGCTTGAGGTTACCCTAGAAGTATGCAGAGAAGCCAGGATCGAACCTGGTTTGTCTGACTCTTGGGCCTGGTGCCTTTTCCATCACGCCCTGTCTAGGAGGGAGAAGCTAGCGCTCCCAGTACATCTGGCTTATTCTCCGCCTAAAGGAGGAGGATCCCAGGCACCCAGAGACCATGATGAGATGCAGAGGAAGGAGTCCCCCTTCCCGAAGCAAATTGGCAGGAAACCCCTCATGATGTTTTGTTTGACCTTTTTCCCTCCCGTGTAATAACTGACTTAAAGAAATGTGCTTCCAGGATCCTTTATGTGCCATAAAGTTAGGTAATTGCAAGATTCAGTGGAGACAGGATGGCTTAGAGCCCACCCGGTGGGGTACGTCCAGGTGAACAGCACTTGGGAGTGTGCGTGAGAGGAAAGAAGGACTGGTTAGTTCTTGGCTTTTTACTCACTCCAAAGTTTCTGGATGTCTTTTCTCTTCTCATTAAAAAGTCATCTTGATCAACGCTGTCTCCTGGGTGCCTGTGGCAATCTGGGAATGATGTAAATGTGCTCTGTGACCACAAGACCCGATAGCACGGCTATGTTTTCACCGCGTGAAAGGATGTTCATGATATATGGTTACCTGAATAAGGGCAGTGTGGAGCGTGATGATCCCATTTTCATAGATACGTACTCATCTACATGCACATTCACTGAGACATCGCTTTGCATGGGGAGATGCCAGGATGGATTTTCATCAAATGTTAACAGCGATTACCCCGCCAGAAGCTGGACTTTTACCGTTTTTTGTTTATGTCTTTCATAAAGATTACATACCCCATAATAATACATATCAGTTGGTGTGAGGGGTTTTTTTTTTAAGAGAAGAAAATGAGAAAGAGGAAGCTTTGGAATCCCGGATCACTAACTGGGTAAACTAAGTAAGTCACTGAGTCCTCCGAGCCTCAGCTTCTTCATCTGCAAATAGGGCTCACACACCCCTACCTGCAGGGTTGAGGCTGTCCTGTTAGATGTGCTGAGTGCTCAGTCTACCCGGCTCCAACTCTCTGACTCCTGGCCTCTCCCTGTCTCCCGTTTCCAATCTCCCCCCACCTCTTCTGTCCCTTCCCCCTCCTTCATGACTGCAGAGCTCACTCCCAGCCTCTCTGGCCCTACCCCCTGCTCAAAAGGAGCCAGCTCAGCACACAGGAGCCCAGATCCCCATCCGGACAGCAGGGGCAGGTGCACTTAGCAGAGGTGCAGGACACAAATCGAGGCCGGCAGAAAGGGGCTGAGGGGGGGCAGATCTTCCCTGAGCCTCTGCCTCATCTCCCACTGCCCCAGTCCCCATCTTCTTATCTAGCCTCCTGAGTGCACTGTGCATTGCTCATCAGTTTGCCTTTGCTCCTGCCATATCTTCTGCTGGGTGGGCCCCTAATAATGGACATCTGTTAAATACCCACAGATGTGTTAGAATCTGCACTTGAATTGTATGGTGTAGGTACTCCTACTATGCCCATTTTACAGATGAGGAAAGTGAGGTTTAGAGAGGTAAGGTCAAAGGGCTAGGAAATAACGCCAATTCATCCTTTGAGACTGACTTCCCGAAAGCGTGACTTCCTCAGAAGGCCTTTTCTGACTACCCAGCCTGGACCAGGGACCCCGCCCATCAGCCCCCATAGCTCTGTTTGTCCAGGATGGTAGTAATAGTAGCAATTACTAACCAGCAAGGTTCTATGGTGGCCAGGGGAAGTAGTGAGTATCCCATCCCTCCATGGGTACGAGAACAAGTCAGTAAGTCTCAGGGCCTTGCAGGGGGACTGCACATGGGTGATGTTCCCTGGGACTCCTGGGGTCCGGGAGGCTTCTTCCTGAAGCCCACACCCCTGGAGCGATAAAGCAGTGTGGGGCCTTAGGAAATGCCCAGGCCTGCAGGCTGCATTCTCTCCTGAGCCTGTGGAATCATTCACAAAACTTAGAGAAAAGTATCCACACCTCACATTTCATCCCTAACATGCATTCTCTCACTCTTTTCGATGGTAATAAAACTCCTTATTTTTATGGACACCCAGAAGAGACCCCACTTCCCACCTCCTTTGCAATGAGGTGTGGTCAAGGTCCCAGTTGTGGCTGACGGGATGTGACAGCACCGACAGGTCCAATCCCATGCCTTCCCTTCTCCTTGCCCAGGCCTGGAGCAGTGACGAGGGAGCGTCCAATGCCCTCAGATGGAAGGCAGTGCCTCGTAAAAGGAGGCTGGGTCCTTCCTGGGGCAGGCAGGCCACTTTTTACTTTTTACATGGGAGAAGATAGAGCTGTGTCACCTAAAGCCACCCTACCTTTAGATTGAATCCCTATTCCTTCCAACAGCCTTATGAGGTCACAGTGACACCCCAGTGAGACAATGCATGGTAAAGGGCACCTTAGTGGGGCACAACACACGGCTGGTTTCTGATGGTTAAAAATGAATTTTCGCCACTGCAGTGACCCTTGGAGACCCCCTCCAGACAGGCCGGGGAGAGACACTCACCAAACAAGTCTCCTCAGAATCTGCTGGCACTCACTCCAGTTTACTCCCAAGGCAATCTTAGGTTAGAAAGACACAGACATTCGGGAGCAAATGCCTTGTTCTTGGGAGCGGGGAGGAAAGGCCAAAGACCCCTCAAGTCATTGAAGCTTCTGGAATCACTTAGGACAATGCGCTGTCAATTCTCTATGGGCAAACATCCATTTGACAAACACTAACTGCACTTAATCGTGTCCCCTACAAGGCCCCATGCCCCTGGTGGGGGGCAGGCCCTGGCCCCATCTCCCCTTCCTGGACCCACTGCATAATTTGCAGGGCCCAGTGCACAGTGACAGTATAGAGCCCCATGTTCCTCAATTATTAAGAATCTCAAACCAGTGACCACAGAGCATCAAAACCAGGCCTGCGTGGCTCTGTGGAGCTGCCTCCCCCATCCGTGCCTAACCCTCTACCCTGCACGTGGTAGGCAGTCAGCGAGCAAATGTCCGGAGAAGTGACCGGAATCTGTGTGGAGGGGGCAACTCTGGTCTCCTCATCAACGCGACTGGGCTGGAGGTGGTTTTGTTTGCTTTTCCCCAGCCTCAGTTCCTTCCATGTCTTGGAGGAGGGGGCTGAGGCAGGCCCAGGGTTCCGGGGCTAGAGGTCAGGCGGAAAACACCCTTCCCTGGATCAGTGAGTGAGCAGGAGCGAGCCGACGGGCATTTCTGAGCCGTTCTCCTTGTTGCTTGCCACAAGATATAAACTAATCTATTTAGTTAGAAAAACATGGTTTATTGCAATCTAAGTAATTTGTATTTCTTTTTCTACCACAAGATGTAAACTAATCTAGTTAGCTAGAGCAAGTTGGTTTAACTGAATTCAGAGTAATTACCCTCCAAAGCAAAGCGATGTGTGTGTTTTTTTGGTTTGCTCGGCTTTTTTTTTTCTTCTTCTTTCCTTTCCAGTATTCAAAGGTTGAGACGTATGTGCACTTATGATTAAATAAAACCCAGCCGTCTTTGGGTTTGCCGGGGCCTTGGCCTTTCTGGAGGGTCTCAGCCCCCATCTCCACCACCTGGGATTTCCCGAAAATGTGCTAGAGGTGCCATGGAAAATCCAGTATGTGCTCTAGTGGAAAAACAATTTGTAACAACATTTCCTGGAACAGCCAGGTTCCAACTCATGGGGAGGGGATTTACCATACACAGGGAGGGCCGACGGGGCGGCCCAAGGCTCGGGGGATGGGACACGGGCTCATCCGGTCGCTCCAGCCTCACAGCCTGCAAGGTCGGCCCCTCTGTGCCCAGGGCCTGTGCGACAGGGAAACTCGCTCCTCCCGGGCACAGGTGTGTGTGGTGGGGGGCGGGTTGCACACCCCCTAGCCATCACCCTCCCCATGGGGCAGCGGAAAGGATGGAGGCTCAGAGGACCCGCCTGGGGTCACGAAGCTGGGAGGAGGGCAGCCAACCAGACAGCTAATCCCGGCCTCCCGAGCAGAGGCCAGGCCGCTGCCCGCCGGCACGCCATCTGCCAGGTAGCTGACTAATCCCCGAGGGGCCGGTAGCTGCTGGCTGTGAGAAAGCTAGGCCTCACGCCGGTTCTTCCCCACCGGGCCCAGCTCCCTCTTCTGACAGCCAGTCTTTCTGTCTGGTCCAGGCCAGCCCTGTAGGTATTTGGGGAAAGCGGTTCCATCCTCCCCAGGTCTCTTCTCCGCTCCCTCGGGCCCTGAGGCCCCTCTGCTCCACCGCCACCACCTCGTCCAGACACACACCCACTTTCTCCTTAGCACCCACAGGTACTGGGGAGGCCACAGCCTTCTCCCCAACAGGATCCAGCTGGAATATGCCAATATGGTTCCCAGTGATTATCCCACCAGAAGAGGGACACTTGGGAGTGACCTAAATGGTAGCATTTTCAATGGTGGAGAGACAGCCACTAAGAACCTTTGGCTCTGGCATGTCCAGCTGGAGGCTAACCGGGTATCTATTCTGCCCTTCATGCTTGGGTCAGGTGCTTATCCTTCCCCACTTGACTTTGATACATGATGTGCTAGGTGGCTCTTCTTTTGTGTCTTGAGGCCCCAGCACAGATGCAGGATGGGAACATGGCCAGCACCCCCAACCGTGAATCCCTATCAGGGTGTCCAGCATGGTGCGGCGTCCCCGCTGCCCTGCTCTCCCTTCCTGTCCCGCCTGTCAGGCGGCCCCATCGCCTGGCTTCAGAAGAGTAGATGGATCCCTTCTGCTCAGAGGGTTGGGAAGGGCGGTAAGCAAGCAGGCACAGGAACGAGGAGTGGATGGAAGGGACCTACTGTGCACTCCCACAGGCAAATATCATCCTGTTTAACCTTTGCAGCAGCCCTGACGAGAGGCACTATCGCTGCCATTGGCCCACAAGGAAACTGAGGCACGGGCGGCCAATCTGCTCAAGTCCGTCGAGTGAGACACCCGGCACGGGGAACCCAGCCCTGCTTGGCTCCAGGCTCTGTGTCACATCCACAGCCCAATGTGGTCTCTCGCTTCGGGGAACTCCTGACTTTCGAGGTTTTCAGATTCCTGTGTTCCCAAACATACCCTGTGGCGGGGCCCAGATAACTGGAAACGGGAGAACACCCATCTTTGAGAAAACTTCTGGTTCCTAGAAGGTGAGGCTGTGAGCCCCAACCTCGACCCGTGTCCCTGCGGGCCAGGCCCACTGTCACAGACGCCTTCTTTCCTAGCCACCTGAGCAAAGTGAGTCCCGGCCCGACCCTCTGAACACCAGTGCCGGCCTGAGAACACAGCGTGAGGCAGACCCCAGGCCCTCAGGAAGACGCAAGGGTCTAACCCAAAGCCTCCTACCACCACCAGTGTTTTTCTCAGGACGTTTGCCCCCCTCACCCCCTTCTCTCGGGGTCCCGTCCTGACAACCTGGACAGCTTCTGTTGAGCCTGCTGTGGGGGGAGAGCAGGCCTGCTTGGGTGCCACGTGATGGACTGTTGGAATTAATGAAGGAAGGGGCCCAGAGCCAGCTTGTTTGCCCACGGGCGATTTTAGCAGCAGTGTGCAATTGGATAATTGAAATCAGGGGTGAGTGCTGGCATGCAAGGAACCTGCTTCCAGTACAAACACAGGAGGCCACTCCAGCACCCACCGGCCTCCTTCCCTCGGTGCCAAACCTCCCAGAGTGTCTGGGCCCAGCAGCTCCGTGCAGAGAAAGGGCCCGTGTGTTGGCACTGCTGAGGAAGCTGAGTCAACAGAATCTGAGATTGGCCGCGGTGAGAGCATGGAGTTACCCTTCCAGCAAGAGCCACGGGGCAGCCCGGCTTGCTGAGACCCTTCATGTGTTTAGCCAGCAGGCACCGGCCGGGCCCTGGGTCCCGCAGGCTCTCAGAGGGACGCTGAGGTTCCGCGGCAAAGCAGAGAGACAGGGCCCTCGGTGCCCAGTGCTGTGGGGAGGGACCTGGTCAGACGTGGTGCCTGTCCTCCAGAGCTCGGGCATGAGGAGGACAGGCAAGCAAACTCTGCGCCCCCGGAGAGGGAGGTGTTCCCAGATGTGGTGTCTGGGAACAGGAGCCGGAGGCCACTCACCTGCATATCTGAGTGCTCAGAATAGCACCTGGTGCTTACTCGATGCTCAGGAAGATGCCTGGTGACTGAAAGGGATGAGACGCCGAACAAGGCGTTCCAGGCAGAGGGAACATCACACACAAGAGCCGGGCACAGAAGCACATGTGCTGGCCTGTGTGGGAGACGAGAAGCAGCTCCCTAGAACTGGCCTCAGGAGGTCAGAGAAGTGGGCCGAGGCTACAGACTCTTCTTAAAGGCTCCCAATAGTTAAACATGCTTAGCCTAAGTTCAGACATAGGTCTTTAGTGATGGAATCCGGAGCCAGAGGCATGGGGGCTGACTTTTAATAAACATGTATTATAGCCCGGGCCCTGCACTGGGGTCATTTACACAAATGCACGTACCAGCTACCAGCCCTAGTCCCATCCCACAACCGGTTGAGAGAATCTTTACTGACCCATTTTACAGATGAGTAAAGTAAGACTCCAAGAGGAAAAATAGGAAGCCTGGGGTCACACAGCTTACAAGGGCCTAAGCGGGGATTAAAGCCAGGTGATTAGGACACTTGTGCTCTCTCACTCCCTGGAGTGGAGCCGAAGTCGAAGACAGCCAGGCCTTCATCCACACCTAGCTGTCCCCCCAGAGCTGTCCCCAATGAGGAACCGGTTGGAACTACAGTGCCCTGGCTCCTCTGGCCTGGGAGGCGATGTTCCTGTTAGTCACAGTCCCCTGTGACAAAGGTGGAGGTGGCTGTTGTGCTCCGTGCTGGGTGCCAGGGCCCCAGGAGCTGAACACACCCGTGAGCCCTGCCACGCCCCCACCCTCCCCTGTCCCCAGGCGGTGACCCCAAGCTGCTGCACAGCCTGAGCTGACAGGTCTCTGGGAGACACCTGGTTTTCATTGCAAGCCCTTGTGGTTCTCCAGCAGCGGCTGTGTTTGTTTTGGGGGTGGGGGTAAGGGGAAAGTTGTTTCTGCAGGTCTGCAAGGACCTGGGGTTGCTAGGGAGGCCGCAGACAGCCCTGAAGGAGAAGGAGAGCAGGGAAGGCATCCCTGGTGCAGCACAGACGTGGCCAGGCTCCCCGGCCTCACCGCAGAGGGGTTACAGGCTTGTGGGGGGAAGGCAGGACACCAACAGAGGGAGGTGAAAACTGCTGGGACAGGCCCTTACAGAAGCCTCCCCTGTTCCACTGTCCCCTCGTCGTTGTTCATTCATACATTCATTCATTCAACAGTCAAACCTTCACTGGGCCTGCAGAAGGCGCCCACCACTGCTCGGAGCCAGGAGACACAAGATGGGTCCCACGTGCCCCCAGCCCCAAGGGGCTCACAGTCTGGTGAGGGGACAGCTAAGCAAACCGACCAGCCATGCTGCGAACGGAGTCAAGGGCAGAGGGGCGAGGAGGAGGCTTGCGGAAAGGGAAGGGCTGACTACTAGAGACAGGGTAGGTCAAGGAGGACTTTCAGGAGTAGGAGGCACTTTACAGAATGCAGAAGGTCAAGGTTTGGGTGGAACAGGAGAATACAGCCTCTGACACAGGGGGAGGAGCAGCAGCTGAGGAAATGGGGGAGGAACAAAACTCGGTGCAAAGGGCAAGACACTCCATGAGGCTGGAGAAGAGGGTGCTGGAGAGGCGGCAGGACCCGGGGCTGGAAGAGGGCGACTTTTCCTCCCTCCTGTGATGCCCTCCAATCCGCCCTCTTCTCTTCCCCTCATCAAGCCTGCTCTCCAAGCCTCCGCCCTGCCCCTATTGCAGTTGTGACAACGAGCCATATCTTGAATGCTCCTACTATGTCCGGCACTGGCTGGAGCACTGTACACAGTTCGATGTGTGCACTTAGAACCATTTGTGCAGTAGGTAATATTTTCCCATTGACAGAGGATGAAACAGGCTCCGAGAGGCTCGAAAACTTAACCAAGACCACCCTGTAGGTGCTGCAGAGCAGTGGATGCATCCAGCAGCCACACGGTCAGGTGTCACAGACCGAGTCCAGCACACAGAGGACCAACCCCAAGCACTCCCTCGGAGGGTACTATATGGACTCAGGAAAAACCCATAAGCCTCCTATTTATTCAGTGTTCAAGGCCTGGTTAGATTGCTACCTTCTCTCCAGAGCCTTCCACAGCTACTCAGAGTGCCCTGAATGGACCTCAGACCCAGGCTCTATGAGGCTGGATAAACAGAGCAGGTTCGCCTGTGAGTCTCGTGGCTGGGCTGTGAGTGCTTATCTAGCTGCCCCTCCCCCTCCCCCTTGCAGGCAGCCTCTGCATTGGAAGGGTTGGACAATCACACAGCAAGTGGATGTGTAACAAAACATTTGCCACCATATTTTGAGAACCTCCGGTATGCCAGAGGCACTCAATCTACCAATTAGATGCTATTAGTCACATTTTACAGAGAAGGAAACAAGTTCAAAGGGACCCATCCCAGGTCACATTACCAGTAAGCGGCGGAGCAGAATCTGAATCCAGGTCTGTCTGATTCCAGACACGGTGGCCTTAACTGCTATCTTAATGGATAAAGACATTGTTGTTGACTTGACTAATCCTCCCTCCCACTCGTCTTCTCTTCCTTGCCTCTGAGGCAGACAAGCAGTAGTACGAGGAGACCACGTGCAAGTATGCACCCCAGATAATCATCTGGAAGATTGGCCATCAGCCAAGATGGGGCTGGAAAGAGAGAAGATCAAGTTCTTCGCACCCAACCAGACTTCCCGCCTCCTACACCCCTGCAAGGCTTGGGGCAAACTAGAGACCATGGCCACAGAGCCAAGGCCAGGGGTGAACAGATCCAAGAGCTGAAGCCAGGCCTGCACGGGGCTTCTTTCTGCCCAAGCTGACAGGGGAAGGGGGTGTGGGCAGCTCGGGTCAAGCGACCCCAGAGAACCTCAGTAGGAGCTAAGGGGCACTCCTTCCTCCTCTCCCATCAGCAGAACTCTTACTCATCCAGGGAGGCCCCCTTGGATGCCACCCCCGCTGGGTGCCTCCTCAAAGCCTGCCCTACTGGAGCCTGGCCCCGCCCCCAGGCTGCCCGCAGTCTGAGATAATCATTCTGTGCTGCAGAGGTCTGTCTGATCACCAGCGTCCCCAGGGAGAGCAGGGGCTCGGTGTTCAGCATGTGCTTGTTAAATGAATGCATCAATAGACAAGTAAGTAGGCCAGTGTGTAAGTGACTCAATAAGCAAGTGAAAAATTGAAGTAAATACATAAAAAGATGGACAAGAGAATGAAAGGGGGAATGAAGGAGTGAGTAGCTGGCTGGCTGGCTGGCTGGGTGAACAAATGAATGGCATGCACCTGGCCCTCCCCAGAGCGAGCTATCCGGAGACTGAGAGATCTCTCTGCCATAGGAAGCTCCAGAAATCTTTGGTGAACCAAACAGAGAAGTCTCCTGAGGGCTGCCTGAGGTGGCAGTCCCCTGCAGGTAGGAGGAGGCAGATGTGAGTGTCCTTAATCCCTCCCAGGGAAGCTGGAGAAAGCAGTTGGGTTGCCAGAGAGGTGGAGGCGGGGGGCTCCAGGTGCCCTGGGGGAAATCATTGCTTCCCTAGGGGCCTCGGTCTCCCTCTGTGTAAAACAAGAGGGTTGGACCAGATCAGACAGTTCCCAAGGACCTTCTACTGGAACCTAGCACAGGGTGAGGGTGCTGGGAGGATACCCCCCATGGGATGAGAACTCTACTTCGGTGTCCCCATGCTCGGGCTGGGTCACTCTCTACGCCAAGCCCTGTGCCTGAGTTGGGCCACTCCTCCAATCAGCTTATGTAAACAGCGCCTCCAACATGGCACACACCAAGCATACAGTATGAGTTACCGTGTGCAACCGATTCTCCACAGTTGTAGGAGTTCAGAAAGGAGGGTAGCCAGGAGGACTTCTCAGAGTAAGGAGCGCTGGTGCAGGGCCAGGAAGGTTGGGAAGGTTGAAACAGGTGAAGAGGTGTTGGGAGGGCTTTGGGGGTGGCAAAGAGCCCAAGCAGTGCTTCCCTAAGTGATGTGGGACAAGGGATGGAGAGGGATCTAGGGACAAGCAGACAGGCCTGGGCTCCCTGAACGGCCCTTCCACAGAAAGCTCAAATGCCTTTGAGACAGGGTCTGCTACCTTCCAGTTGTGGGTGAGACTTTGACATTTTTATAGTAAAATGGGAATGACCGTGGTGTCCGTATCAGAGCTGTCCCTGAGGGCTGAGGAGGCAATGTGTGCTCAGCACTGGGCACACAGGAAGAGCTCGGGATCTGCAGGGCCAGGGAGAGGTAGGAACCGTTATCTTTCTCGAACAGCAAAGGCCGTGAGATTCAAAAAGGGAAGTGATGTGCCCAAGGTCACACAGCAAGCCAACCCTAGTTCTCTGGGGTCCCCAGGCCTCATCCCCAAAAAATCAGAGATCAAGAATGCTACAGGTTAGGACACTAGCCTTTCCCATCCTCAGAAGGATGCATGACTTAGACCATGTGACTCTGAGTCAGAGCACTTTTCTCCAAAAAGAAGGCTGCCTGAAGAAGTCGGTCTGTGGGGAAGCTGGGTGACTGCCCTAGGGGCTTCGCCACCCACCCTGCCCCGGGGAATGCTGCCTCTTTGGAAAGGGCTCAGGAGGCTGAGTCGCAGTCCTCGGGAGGGCTCTGAAGTGGGTAGATTTAGGTCTTCCGAGTCTGGTTTCTGGAAGCAGCCAAGACTTTTGTCGTCAAAGCAGGAAGAAACAGAAAGTCGCCACACTGCCCTGTGCCCAGATCCCTGGCAGTGCCTGTCCCTGTCCTGGATGGTAACTCTGGAAGGAGAGGGACACTGTGGTCCACAACGGCGAGCACAGGGCTGTGCGGACCAGGTGCTTCAGGATGAACAAATCAATGAACAAATGGATGACGCTGTGGGTGACCTGGGGGACCTCTTAGATGTCACTTGGCTTGTCCCTGATTTTGTGATGGCCCAGCTACATGAGGGCTGGTGGGGCTTTCCCAAGTTCACAGAGTCAGAAATGCATCCAGAACTGCCATCCACCCTCTCGGACTCTGAGGACAGTGCTCCTTTCACTGCACAACCCACCCTGACTATGGAGATTGCTCATTTCTTTAGAGGAATTGAGCCACACTTTTGAGGTTGGCATCCTCAGCCTCCTGACCACACCTGGCCAGCCACACTCACTCAGCGCCTGTCAAACTGGACCTCAGCATTTCATCCATGCTTGGGGCTTGAGATACCTCTCCCCTGGTGGTGTCTCTCCCCCTCCCCAGACTCCCCTGGTGAGCCAGGTCAGGCGGGACCCGACAGCTGGGTGGGTCTGCCCTGTGAATTTCCCAAAATGGGAAATGGGCTGGAGACGGTGATCTCCAAAGATGCAGAGCTGCCTGGGGCTGGCAGTGTAGAAAGGCAGGTCCTCGGTGAGGCTGGCGGGCAGAACAGAAGCTTCTGGGCCCTTCCCAGCATCCTCTAGGCTTCCAAGGAGTCTCTGGACTGTGGTATGCATAGTATTCATCACAAGAGAGGAAACACAGAGTCACTGTCCCCTCCAGGGACCCCACACAGATGCCTCAGAGTGTGGGGCTTAGCAGTGTCTTGGAAACCCTCTGTGGCTCCTTTTATTTGCAAAGCATGTATTATGTACAAGGGAGTGTGCTAGAAATTCTGACAATGCCAGGAGGCTCTGGTGGTCACCTCTTATGTCTGGTATCCAGTAAAGGACCTCATATCCATATACATAGTAGCTATTCAATAAATGAGTGTAAAGAGAAATTAAAGGACCTGATATTTATGGAGTACCTAATATAGGCTAGATTCTGTGCCAACAATATCTCTAAAAACCATACCTCAACTATAAAGTAGGTCCCGGGGTCTCCCACTGACCATTCTCAGAGAGGCACGATAAGCTGGCCATGGCTACATGGCTAAGTGGGGTCAGAGCGGGAATTCAGACCCAGGACCATCCACCTGAAAAGCCACGGCCTTTCTGCTGTCTGTGCTCTGCAGCCCTCGGGGGCTCCATGCAGCTGGCCACCCTCTCCTCTGGTGCCAGCAGTGTGAGCTGGCTGGTGAGCTGGGGCTCATGGCCATGCCTGGTGGTGCCAGACACAGAGCAGCGTTTGCTACCAAATGGAGGTTGGCTTGGGCGGCATGCCACCAGAGGCCAAGAGCAGGATTGAATGGGTGACTAGGGTTGGGCCCACTTTAGGGTTTGGTGGGAACTGCTCAGGCTTGGCTACAGCCAGAGCTTAATCCCAGAGTCAGGGCTGAAGCTTGGGGTAGACTCTGAATGGGCAAGATGGGTCACAAAATGGAATCTATGCTTTGGCTCTATTGGCAGCACACAGAACCAGTTGAATTAAAGAAAACCAGCCTGAAATGCACCAGGGATACAGTTCAGGGGGCCAGGGCTGCATCCCGGCTTTGCACGTCGCTGGTTGGGTAAGCTCGGGGAAAACACCAGGTCTTTCTGGCCTCAGTGCCCGATCTGAGGGGTAACTCCATGCATCTTTGATTCTCCCCCTTTTCCTCATCTCCCAGGTCCAAACAAACATGGGGATCTGCTGAGTCTGCCTCTGAGATGCTGCTCAATGTCTTCCCTGCTGTCCATCCCCATGGCATTTCCTTGGCCCAAGTCACCACGGTCTCCCCACTGGAAGTCTGCAATCGCCTCCTAAGGTTCCCAATCTACTCTGACTCCTTCCAGGCTGTTCTCTGCAGTCCACTGATGGCAACTTGCCCAAAATGCCAAATCTGCTCAAGTGACTCTCTTGCTTCAAATCTTTCAGGGGTTCCTTGTGCCTTTAGGCTACAGTTAAAGATCCTGAATGGGCCTAGAAAGCTTGGAGTCCAGCCTCTGCCTTCTTCTCCAGTCTCAAACAGGTTCTCCCTCACTTGCACAGTACACAACCTGTGGACACTGCCAGCTTCCCTCCAATTCTCAAATATGCAAAATCCTCTGCCACCTCACGGTCTTCACATGCATGGATGGCTCCTCGGCCCCAAAGCCTCTCCTCCACCACCTTCCCCAGCCCCACTTGTTTATCCTTCAGGGCTCAGCCTGAGCATCACCTCCTGAGAGATGCCCCTTCAACCCTGACCCTAAGGCCAGGTCTCATGCCAGTCATCCCCCCACACCTCATCCTACTTGGGTTCGGTGGGGCTCACCACCCTGGACACTAACTAGGGCAGATTCGGGTAATTACTCATTCAGTGTCTGTCTTCTTTCTTAAGAGAGAGGAGACTGGGGGTGATCTGCTGGGCCTAACCCAGTGCCTGCCGCAAAGTCAGGGTTCAACGTAGCGTATTCACGGGATGAACTTAATCCTGGCCACTCCCGACTATTCCACAAGGCTGTCAGAGGATCACAGGAAAGATGTCTGAGAAAAGTTTTATCATTAACACCGGCTCTTCAGATGTGAACTGGTGTGGGGGCAAACTCTGTGTTTTAATTTTGGCTGGGTACCCAGATATTTGATCAAACATTATTTTAGGTGTTTCTGTGAAGGTATGTTTGAGAAGAGATTAACATTTACATTAGTAGACTTTGAGGGGCACCTGGGTGGCTCAGTTGGTGAAGGGTCCAACTTCGGCTCAGGTCACAGTCTCACAGTTTGTGAGTTTAAGTACCACATCAGGCTCTATGCTGACAGCTGGGAGACTGGAGCCTGTCTTGGATTCTATGTCTCTGTCTCTCTCTGTCCCTCCCCTAATTGTGCTCTGTCTCTCTTTGTCTCTCAAGAATAAATAAACATTAAAAAATTTTCAATTAGTAGATTCTGAATAACACTGATTACCATCCATAATGTGGGTGGGCCTCATCCAATCACTTGAAGGCATTATAGAAGACTGACGTCCCTTGATGAAGAAGGAATTCTGCCAGCTGACTGCCTTCAGACTCAAGCCACAACTCTTCCCTGGGTCTCCAGCCTGCTGGCCTACTGGACTTGCACCTCCACAACCACATGAGCCAATCCCTTAAAATAAATCTCTCTTCCTTAGTCTCTGTAGACATACATGTGTAAAGAGGTGTTTCTCCAGAAAAAATAAGATTACAGATTCTGTTTATAGAAAAAACCCAATACTTCAGGTTCTGTTTCTCTAGAGACCCCTGGCTTATGCAAGTGGAGCCTGGGATTTATGGTCTCAAAGATTCCTAAACTTTACTCATTCCTCAGACTCTCACTCAGAGGCGTAGCTGCAGAGCCTGGGGTCTGAGGACTCGGGGTGAGAAGATGACTGTGCCACTGAATACACGGTGGCTTCCCCTGCTCCACCGGCAGGCTGGGTCCCCATAGGTGAAAGGGGTCCCAGAGACACTTGCCCTGTTTCCTCGTGCCCCACAGTGACTGGGACGTGGGATCAGAGCAGAAGACAAGACAGCAGTGCTCTGTGGGCCAAGAAACTTTTTGCTCCCACTGATGTGTGATGACCGGCATGAGAACCCTGCCCTGAGGGTCCGCGAAGGAACTGAAGCCACGCCAGCTTTCCCAGAGGACAGGAGTGGCAGCCTCCGGGTACCATCTAATGATACGAGATGGCCCCACTCACCAGATCAGAGCCCCCAGCCCTCCAAGCCCCCGCCGGGCACCCACGTTCCCCTCCTTGCTCCTCAGCTGAAGTGGGTACCACAGGAACCCGAGAGGGGCTGCTGGACAAGCGGTGTGGCACGTGCACAGAGTAATTCCGTCCGCGCTTAGCCAGGAGGAGGACCGGAAGGCACCAAGGTTAAAATACATAGACTCAGAACCGCCTCCCCCCATTCTGCTTGCACAGCTGCTGCTTTCAACAGAAAGGGTTCTTCTGGGTGGTGACCAGGACTGGACCAGGGATCCCCTGCCTGGTGGTGGGAAGGATGCCGGGAGCTGTCCTCACCCTTGGTGGCCGTGCTCCCTTAGAGACAAAGGACCTGCAGTTGTGAAAACGGCAAGGTTCTGCCAGCGACCAGAGGCAGGACTCGGGCTCAGTTCGGGCCCAGGGTCAAGTGTGAGGGTATGACCCCAGCTGGCTTTGGTTCTTTGATTCCTGAGAAGTCATCCAGCCCAGCAAGTGACTGCACCAGCCCCTACCGTTTCCAGCACACCGACCAGGACTCTTTGAGAGCCAGTCCAGAAAGTTCAGCTTCTCTACCTCAAAAAATAGGCCAGAAACCTCTCATGATTCCAGTTGTCATTAACAGTCCTACCTCCAATTCCTTCTTATTACTGCCCCTCAAAACATCTCCATTCCATCCTCTGGCCTCCTCACAGTTTGGGGGAACAATATTGGAACAGACTCTGGAGACTGAATAGCACCTCACAGAGCCTTTCCTCCTTTCTAAACTGAGCAGAACTGGAAAAGCATCAGGAAATTAAACTGAAAAAAGAAGGACAGGGGCATCTGGGTAGCTCAGTCAGTTAAGCATCCTACTTGAGATCAGGTCATGATCTCACAGTCCGTGGGTTCAAGCCCCGCATTAGGCTCTGTGCTGACAGCTTAGAGCCTGGAGCCTGCTTTAGATTCTGCATCTCCCTCTCTCTCTGCTGCTCCTCCCCCACTCGCAGTATCTCTCTCTCTCTCTCAAAAATAAACATTAAAAAAAATAAATAAACATAAAAAAAGAAAAAGGAATGATAAAGAACAGAGGTTCGAAGGAAGAATTTTTCTATTTTCTATTGAGAATAATCTCGGTTAATATTTCACTTCATGAGATTCAAGAACCGAGAGCCGAGGAAACAGGGAAATATCTGTAGTCTAACAGCAGCAGCAGTGGCCACAGCTAACCCTGACTGACAGCTGATAACTTACCAAGGTCTATTTCATAGGAATCCCTTGATTTACTCCTCCCTGAATGCATCCCAGGGAGGCGACTGCCACTATTACCTCCATTGTGCATCGTGCAGAGGATCTGCGGCTTCGTGGACTGGATCTTGGGGTGCCGAAAGTCTTGGGGCCATTCACCTTATTCTATGGAGTGAAGTCTTTTCTGGGGGTATGAGAGATGGCATTAATATTTCCTTGAGCGTTTACTACAGGCAAGCACACGCTAAGTCACGGGCATTATTTTGCCTAGTTTTTGGATCCAGTCATGTGACAAGTATTATCCTTTTTTTACAGAGAGGAGAAGCGGGCACCCCCAAAGTCTGCGCCTGTCAAAGTGCAGTGGGAAGGGGACCAAAGAGGAGGAGAGGTCCCTGCCCGACCAGCTGCTCACCATGTTACAGAGGAAAAGACAACCAAGCCCGGGATGACACTGGGGAAGCAACATGTGAGGCCGAAGCAGGGCCCAGCGCCAGGGCTGCATCTGCTTTTCCTCCCTGAGAGTCTGCCCTGCCCAGCATGGCCCCTTGGGGCTACCCAAGCCAGAAGGAGGCGTTCCCGCCTCTGGAGGGGAGCAAGGGTGGCCTGTGAGCTCTGGCTCCCTGTAGGGAGTTCTTATGTCTCTAGCCTACTTGATCTGCCAGAACGCTCCCACTCAGCAGGACCCTGGTGCTGGCAGCCAGACGCCAGCCTGTCCTTCTAGAACCTCTCCCCGGGCAGGCCACCCTGCCCACCTATAGTCCTGCCACCATGCTAAGAAGCAACTGGCTGTGCTAATAGCTGGGTGGTAGGTCCCTTTCCTGTTGGGAGGTGCGGCCATTGCTACCCAAAGGCCACGTGTACAGAGGGACTGGGGAGAGTGGGAGCGTGGTGGGCGGGGCACAGCTTTCAAAGGTCATCCTAAAGGAAGAAGGCCAAGGTGATTTCCTGGGGACTCGCAGCACTGCAGGCTGGGTGCAGTTATTGGCCCCATTCCCTCCCCACTGCAGCCCCCCTGCTTCAGAGACCCCTCCCCCCCAGCAGCCTTTTCTAAGTGTTGGCTGTGTCCTGAGCTGAGAGATGCAGAAGCAGTGTAAATACTAGTACCTAGGTTCAAGATGAAAACCAAGACCTACCCACAAACAAGTCCATGCAATCCATGTATATACATAAGGTGCAATGTTAGGCAAGTGTTGGATTCTATGATGCAGGGAAAAATGGAGGTGGGTGGGAAAGCCCCCTGGAGCCCGGAAGGACCAAGACTGAGAATGGCAGGAATCGAGAGGACTTTCCTAGAAGGGGGACCAGCAGGAGCTACAGTGAACACAGACACTGAGCGGCCCTTCACAGAGGCCTGGTGCATGTGCACAGTGGCCCTGAGGGCTGGCGGGGGTAGGGGGGTGGGGGGGAGGGGCTCAGACCACCAGAGATGCCAGGTGTGGCCTTCCTGCACTGGTGACTCAGTCCTGCAGCCCTGTTTCCCTGACAATCCAGGTACATGTGAGGCCTGTAATCCATCTGCAAACAGTCACCCTTCCAGTGTCTTCTCCCTTCCAAGTCAACAAGTCTAAAGCCATCCCAGAGGACAGGATGACTCCATGGCAGTGCCTCACGGAGTGGCTGCGGGTGTGAGGACAGACTTCCCAGGTGCACGCCCCCTCCTCCTCCTCCCAGCTCCTCCCTCTAGAGCCCATGCCCTCCTCAGGCTACACAAGCTGCAGGGCAGGGGTAGGCTGACACTCCAGCAGCCACACAGGATGCTGTTTCTTTGTCTTATTAGGAGAAATGCAGGGCCATCCATAATGGGAGATGCCTACTGAAGACGCTGAGCCCGCCCCAGGGAGCAAGAACAGGATGGCTAAGGAGAATGCCCCGTCCAGTGCAGATAAGAACACTGGCCAGGCATCACCAGGAGTGGGCAAGCCCTGTGCTCTCTGAGCCTCTGGTTCTTCTGTGAAGGGGGAACAGCCTCCTTGCCCTGACCTCTTCACAGAAGCTGAACGGAACAGAAAGATATGTCTTGAATGATCCTGGTTTGAGAAGTGCTTCCACTCCTCTCCCCGGCAAGAGGCAGTCTCTGTGGCTAGACGGGTACCTGGCGAGGACCCAGCCCTGGGGCTCCCAATTCGGTCCATGGACCAGAGGCCTCAACATCGCCTGAGAGCTTGCCAGAAGTGCCAACTCCTGGGCCCCACACCAGCCCTTCTGAATTAGGATGTGCCTTTGAACAAGGTGGCCAGGTGCCTCATGGGCACAGTGCAGTTTGAAATGCCTTGTTCTCGTCCATCGAGGCCAACCCTGTCCTGTTACAGATGAGACCGAGGCTCGCTGGGACTAAGTCACTTGCAGGGCACACCATTAATACGTGGCAGGCATGGGCCCTGGTAGCAGTGTGGGGCAAAGGAAGGATCACTTGCCTCTGCCATAATATGCTCTGTGACTTGGGAGAAAGTGAATTTCTCTGAGCTTCTGTTTTGCTGTCTGTAACATGGGTATGACGGCTACCTTTATGATTGTGGCAAGGATTAAAATGAGATGACATGTCAGGCACCTTGGAGAAGGAGTGTCCGATGCCTGGCAGTCACAATGTGTCTTTCCTACACTCTGCTGCCTCTGAAATTCCTACCCCATGGTCGTTGTGCACAAGTCTGTGAAAATACTCTACTTTTTTCTATTCCAACAGTACAGGCACATGTGATGGACTGAGAAGAGGGAAAGATTAGGCAGGGGGCAGCATCTTTAGACTAAAGATCCCCTTGAATGTAAAGTTTAGATCACCCAGTCCTTTAAATTCCAAAAAGTTCCCAATCAAACCCTCTAGCAAAAAGCCATTCCACATACAGGTGGTGCACGACTCAGGAAGAGAGCCCAGCACACTGCACGTCAGTGTGAGGCGTGTGCGACCGAACAGTGCCCAGGGGCCCTCACTCTGAGTGCAGACATTCTTGCTTCTCCCGTTTTCATGTGCTTGATTCTCCTCACCCTTCCAGGCCCAACCCCAACATCGTCCACTCCAGAAAGTCCATACCGATCCCCTCTGTCGGAATGCTCCTCCCAATAAAACCCTAACTGCCCTCCTAGAACTTACAAGGCTCAGTCTACCTCTTAGCTGCACATTTTGAACCTCTTTGGCTAAACAGATGACTTGCAGTTCTCTGAGTGTGGGCACCTCTTACCTCAGAGCCTTTGCACATGCTGCTCCCATTGCTAGAAATGCTCTTCCCACAAGCCCCCTCTTCATCTAATTCCTACTCAACCTTTGTATCTCAGCCTGTATGTTAGTTTAGAAACTAACCTTTTCCTAGAGGGCCGGACTGGGGTAAGGCAAGCGAGGTACTGAGATTTCAAAGTCTAGAGGCCCGAGCTTTCAGGGGCTGACCCCATACAGCCCTGCCCTGGGAGACTGAATCTCCTTACACTGAGAGCCTCAGGCGTCTCCCTTACCTCACTCTAGTCCCCTCGCTGTTTCCTTGAATCCCCAGCTAGTGCCAAGCTGGCCCCCCTCAGCGCTGTTCCCTCGTCACACCCTTTCCTGAAGAGTACTCTCCTTGCCTAGGTGTGTATCAGTCTCCCCCCGAACTGTAAGTTCAGGGCCAGGACCACTTCCAGGTGCCTCACCACTCTAGCCCAGACCCTGGCACAGAGCAGACACTGAAGCAATGCTGCTGGAAGGACATAAAGGTTGGGGCTCCCGCCTGTCCTCCCAAATCCCACTGGAGGTACCACTGCCACCCTGTGCCATAAAACTGCCCTGCCTCGCTGGACTGCACTTGTCTGCGTGCCTGGGACCCAGCACGAGGACTGCCACAGAGCGGGGTGGCTGCATGGAGCTCTGAGCACTGTGAGCAGCCAGGGCCGGGCTCGGTGTGGACACCACCACCAACACCCCATGTCCTCACCTCCGGCCTCTCCCTGTCCGGCCAGAAGGGCCTGTGATGCCTCCCTCTCCACACTCACCTCTGCCACTTCCTGCCAGGATGCCTTCGCCAACTGGCTTGCCAACCCTCAACTGTGAGGCCTTTCTGTCCTTGCCCCACTCCACCCCCACCCCCAATGTCTTCACACACACGCACACGTAACACACTCACATGCCTGACCCTTTGCCCACTTTGTTCCTTCTGGCTGGAATGCCCTCTCCTGAGGCTTCCCTTTCAGACTCTGGCTGAGTGCCTTCTTTTCCACGGAGTCTTCCCTGACACTCTGTTTTGCCTCTGGGACTTTGCATAGGCTGTTCCCTCTACCTGCATACTCTTCCTGCTGCTTTTCACCTGTATATTTGTTTCTCATCCTGTACCTTCCTTGAGCCAAAGTCCTCTCCCAGGATTCCTTGCACTGACTCCAGTATGAAAATAGCTAGCTATTTGTATAGACTTCACTCCCCACTGCCCCAAGCTCCATTCATCCACAAACATCGACTCTTTCACCATGCAATGCTCAAGGGACTGACTCCCTCATCCTGATTCTCCAGCACCCAGCCAGGAAGGTGCTCAGGTGTGGGGGAGAGGCTGAACTGCAGACCCTTCCAGTTCCCTGCAGATCTCACTGTGACCTTCCCCTCCTCCCTCCCAGAAGGCAGCTCCTGGGCCCCGGTCAGCTGAAGTCTAGTGTTCAACGTCCTGAATGCCTTCTGGTGTCTGATGGAAGACACTGAAGAAGAGAAAGACCAGAAGGCTAGGTGATTTATGCGGGAAGTGTTGGCTCTGACAAGGTTTGAGCCCCAGAGATTAGGGCAGGCAGGAGCAAAGTGTGCGGCCCCTCTCTGAGGGGCGGTGGGATTTTTCTGGGTATCTGCACCTTGATCCCTTTGGATCAGGGTCTGGCTCCTGGCTGACTCCAGCAGCTCCCTGGCCGAGACGGAGCAAGGCCACTGGCAGTTTGGGGGGCGGGGAGAGAAAGGAGCTGTGGGTAACCAGGCCTGCTTTGTCCACCCCCTTGTCCCCACTCTGCCCCTCGGGGGCTGCTGGTGGACACAGGAGACTCAAAGCCAGCTGTGTGACAGGAGGCACACACAATCCTCCACGCGTGGCTGGCAGCATATGTACGGAGATGAATGCCCACTCGTGCCCTGCACGTCCCCCAGAATCACTCAGCCCCAAAAGCCATCCTGAGGCTTCCAGTCCCATAAACTCTGTCTCCTCTCCCTCCCATAGGGACCCTTAAGGGATCAGAACACCATCTACAGCCAACTGCTTCACTTTATAGATATGAAAAGAGGCCCAGAGAGGGAAAGGTCTCACCTAAAGTCCCACAGCAGCTTGAGAGCAGAGCTGGGACCAGATCCCACATCTGCAGACTCAGGTCTTTGTCAACACACCTGTCCAAGTAGGGGGAAGATAAGGTAGGCGTGCCTGGGCAGGAGGTGGGGGGAAGAGAAAGGTCTGGCCTTACCTTCACGGGGCTGAGTTGGAGGCTCTCTAAAGTTCTCCCGACTCTAGAACACTCCGACACTCCACACACAAAAGCGAAGGAAGAAAGATCACCTCAATATTTTCAAATAATGAATCAAAACCCACACAAGGTAAGTGGCTCATTCTACACGTAAACTTGCATCCAGTCATTTGTTCATTCATTTGCTCTGACCCCTCTTATGTGCCCAGGGCAATTTTAAGTGCTAACAATAAAGCAGGGACTAAAACAGAAAGCCCTCACAAAGCCTGCATTCCGACGAATTCCACGGGGCACAGAAGAGTCAACAGATGCGGCAAACTGAAGGTGGCCACGAAGCCTTTGACAGTCCCCCCAATAGCAGGTGAGGTCTGCATCCACGCTCCTGGGACTCTGGCGGGCTCTGTGACTATGCTGAGATGCAGGTGGGAGGGCTGTGCTGCGTTTTCTGGCGCCGGACTCGAGAACACTGGCCATTCCGCTTCCTGTCTCTGAGCATGCTCAGGCCTGGAGTGTGGGCCACCACCTGGGAAGAGCAGCCGTGCTTCTGGAGACACCCCGTGGAGACCCCCTGAGACCACACAGAGAGGGCGAGCATCACAGCCGAGCGCCTCCCACGGCACCTGCCTCCTGGAGCGGGCTCCCAGGAGTTCTCCACACCAGCCCCATGGCCAGCTGAACACCCTCGCTGACCCGGAAGGACGGTACGTGGAGTGGAATGGCCCAGCCGCTCCCTGCCGAATCCCTGACCTACAGAGTGTGAGCACAATAAAGGGACCGAAGCCACTAAGTCTACGATGGTTTGTTATATGGCAATAGACAACCCGCTGGGCGAGGAGTGACAAGCATCAGGAGAAAAAATACAGCAGAATAAAGGGATATAGAGTCAAAGGGGTATCACTTTCCAAGAGTATGCCTCTCTGGAAATGGGATATTTGATTAGAGGCCTTAACAAAAGAGGGAGCCAGCCCTGGAATGATCCAGGGAAAGAAAATGCCAGGCAGGGGACAGTGAGCACAAGGCCCTGGACTGGGAAGGAGATCGGCTGGCTCTTTCTTTCCAGGAACGGCAAAGCAGCCACAAAGGCTGGAGCAGGCAAACGGCGGTGGGAAGTGCAGTGAGATCAGGCAGCACCAGATCACAGGAGGCCCTACAGACCATGGAGAAGGCTTTGCTCTCTGTTCTAAGTGTGGAGGGAGGAAGCTGTGGAAGGGTGAAGCAGGGGAGCAACAGGATCGGGGGCAATGAGGACCCCCATGGTGTCCATACGAGGAGAAACTGCAGGCGGCAGCACTACAGCAGGGACACCCATGGGGAGGCTACTGCAACCATATGGGTGGCCTGGGTGAGGGTGGTGACAACGGAGAAGGTGGAGAGAGACAGGATTCAGAATTTAGGGAGAAGTGGTGCCGCCAGGATTCCTGATGGTTTGGATCTGGGGGTGGAGAGGAAAGGAGAGAAATCAAAGATGGCGCCCAGGCTTTTGGGCCATTCACCTAGATGAAGTCTGGGCGGGGCGCAGGAGGGAGGTGCAGTGGGGCACCTGGCATCAAGAGTTCTTTCACAGACATGTAGAATCTCAGATGCCTCGTAGGCATCTAGGAAAAGTTGCTGAGTTAAGAGTTGAACGTACTAGTCTAGAGCTAGTAACCATCAAGGCACTAGCTAGTTCCACACTGAGTCCTTACTGATCTTGGCCCCAACTCTAAGGCCTCTACACGTGTTCGTGTTAGAAAGAGACGGCACAAGGGGAGTGTAAACATGGCTTTGAGGACCTTGGTGTCGGACGAGACTACCTGGAATGCAGATAAAGACGGGACACCAAGGAGAGGCCTAAAATGATGGAGGCTTTGATTTGGGGAAATGGAGGTCACATAGTGGCTTTAACTCAAGTCGTGTCAGAGCAGCAGCGAGGATAAACCAGCGATACAATTGGCTGGGGGTGGGGGGGGGGAGCAAGGTGAGTCACTAGAAGGGCTTAGTTACAGAGGGAAGCTGAGAAATGGACCAGGAGCTGGGGAGGTGGTTTGAGTCAAGAGTGTTGTTTCTAGATGGGAGATACTGGGACACGGGTGTGTACTGAGCAATCCATAGAGAGGGGAAATGACACCGGGAAGGGAAGGGACATGCACAGGAAAAAATCCACGCAGTAGGGGAAGGGGTTTGTGAACAAGGAACCAAGTGACGAAGCAGGTGCAGTTAATCCGCTGGAACAGCCATAAGCCAGCAGGGCTCTGGTGCTTAGAGAGGAGAGATTCCAGGCAGCCTGGCCCCGCCCAGCCCTGTGGCGGGATGCCAGGCCGACTCTGGGCAAGTCACCGCTTCCTCATCTTCACGTGGGGATTAATTACCCCTATTCTACAGAGTTGTTGGAAGCATAACACAAGCTGTCAGCTGCCAGGTAACTAGCTCGGAGGATGGTGGCTCTGGCGTTCAGGCCTGGGACATGCAGCAAATCCCTCTGGGTCTGAGCTTTTTGTGGTTCAGCACCAGCAGGGGAAGAGGGAGTGGGGCAGTTAGGCCAGGAGTGTCGAGCCCTGTCTGAGACCTCCTGGGCAGGCAGGACCCTCCTTGATGTGGCCCCTGTCTCCTGCCCGTCCCCACCTGGCACTCCATGCTTTGCTAGTAATGAGCGTGCACAGACACATGCACCCAGTCTTCCAGCTTTCTATCTGGAAATACTGTCCCCCTCGATCACTCTACCTGGAATGTCATCCTCCACCTTACGTCCTTTCCATATCAGCTCAGGTACTCTCCCTCCAGGGAACCTTCTCCAACTCCCTCTAGGTTTTTTTAATAGGTGCCCTTCCTCTGGGCCTAGCATCTTGGCATTGCTCTCACTGTTTGCCCACCTCTGTCGGTAGACTGTGTGATCCTTGGGGGACAGAACAGAGTTTCAATCATCTTTGTATCCCCAGGGTCTGGCCCAATGAATATCTGTCAGGGTGAACTTTTCCCACGTAGCAGATGGACCAATTCCCACGTAGCAGATGGACCAAGGGACAGCACTGTCCAATAGAACATTCTGCAACAATGTGACTATTTTGTACCTGTGCTGGGCAACACTCAACACATGTGAGTAGTATGCAGCATTTGCAATGTGCCGGTGCGTGTGACAAACTGAGTCAGTTGAGTTTAAATTTCAGTTGTTACCAATGGCACAGCGTGGATGGAGGGCAGAAGGGAGGGCCAGGGAGGACTGATGTCATGGAGCACTTGCTGTGCACCACGCCTTGCCCTCTGTTTGACGGGTTCATCTTCACAACGGTCCTGGAGGATGAGAAATGTGACGATTCCTGCTTCACAGACATGGAGACTCAGCCTTGTGGGGAGGCAGTGACCCGCTGCAGTGCCTCCATTGGAAAACTACACGGCAGGTCTCCCGACCCTCACGACTCTGGCTCTTTCCAGCACGCGAGGCTGACCACATGCCTCTCCAGGGCCTGGCCCCGAAGCAGCTTCAGTGCAAGACCCCGCCCCACTCTGCTGCCCCCCACCCCCACTGTCCTGGCAGTGCACATGGGCCAGGTAGCACTGCTGGGGCCACGCTCGCAGCAGACGTCTGGGGACAGGGCCTGAGTGCGGCGGGGTGGGAGAGCCCCTGGCTGCCTGCTAGCATCCTGCTCCTTGGATTCCCGCTCGCTCGCGTGAGCAGCTTTGGGGAGTTCTCTGGTGCTGCTGTAATTTATTGTTTCTGCTCTAATGATTGCTCCATGTCTGATTATAAATGCCTTCTGGCTGAGGGCCCAGATTCAGAAAATTCCCATGATCTGCTTCCAAAGCTGATGGAGCCACAAATGGGACTCATGTCTCCGTTTCGTCATCGGCCACATCTCCAAGGTGGGGGGAGGGGGGAGGGCGGTTCAGAGCCAGACACAGGGACTTGCAGGAGAGTTGCCAGAGGAGGAATCTGGTGGTCCCAAATTCCACTAAGAGTCCCAAAGAGGCATCTCTTGCATCCTGAAGAACCTTTGAGGTGGTATTTGGATGAGCCTGCCCTACTCCTCCTAAAACAGAAGGCAGAGTCTTAGTCAGAAGCAGAAGATTCAGCTCCTAGGGAAATGGGCCCCTGGAGAAGGCAGCCTGGCCCTGCCAATGCCAGTCTCCCTAGTCACTGGCAGATTCCCACTCACCCTTCAGGAAGCGGCTCTCTTTCCGCCTCCTCCAAGAGGCCTCCTGAGACCCCCCAGCAGATAGCCAGTGACTGCTCTGTATAAGCCCTCTCTACTAAAGGACACAATACAAGTGATCACACCTGCCGTCAACCTAGACTCTGTCTTTGCGAGAGTCTGTGCTGGGTACAATATGTCCCTTACCTTGTTACTCACCCCATCCCTGTGTGGAAGAAACTGTCTTTATCCACATTTTATAGAAGAAACAAAAGCTCCGCGAGGTTAAGTGACCTGCCTAAGGTCAATCAGCTGTCAAACACTGGAGTTAGACTTGAATTCAGAAGATTCCAACAGCAAACATTAGCCTCACAGCATGTGCTTTCACACCTCATCACTATACTGAGCTTTGCCGGAATAGAGCTTCTGGGCAAAGGGCAGTGGGCATGGGCGGGGGCAGGTCCGACCCCACACAAGGTGGGTGCTCAGGAAGGGACCGCTGAGGGAGCTTCCTGTGAAGAAAGTCCTGTCCTACAAAGTAGGTAATATAATTAGGGTAGTCACCTCTTACTGGCAGGACGGTTAAGTAGACTAAAAAGGTAGTAGACAAATGCTTAATGAGCAAGATACGATTGCAGACAAAAATGCCGCGTCTCTACAGGGACCAAAAGATCAGAGTGTTCTGGGTTAGTCCTAATTTCAAATATCATCTCCCAGTAGCCACTTCCATCACCGGAATGGCCTAGAAATCCCAATATTTAGGTATCTAAACCGTATCTACTAATTGATTACTCATGCCTCGAAGAGGCATCCCAAAGGTCCTATCATGCCTTGTAATTCTGGATTTGGGAAATAAGGCCCCAGAAGAAGAGAACATCGGCTTGCGAGGCAGAGACCCATGCTCAAGTTCCACTTCTGCCGCTCTTTAGCTATGTAATCTCGGACAAATGACTCCCCTTCTCTGAGCCTCAAATGCAAAAAATGGCACTAATTACTGCTCCTTTGCAGGGCTGTTAGGAGGAGTGAACAGGGCGGTGCCTGGCACCTCGGAGCGGCTCAGGAGCTGTGAGCTCTCTCCCTCTCCCTCAGATGAGGGCGGGGAAGAGCTCTTCCTAGCTGAAAGCAGAGGGCGCGATGCCCTTGTAGACCAAGGATCAGAGAGCAAAGACTGGGTTCCCTGGGGCTGACCTCGTGAGCTGGATGCTTCCGCCACTTACAGACCCACAGAGTGTGGCTCAAACAATAGTCCAGCCTACGACCAGCGCGGCACTAGGCCAGAGGGAGGCGGGAAGATGGCCAGCGACAAGCCCACAGTGTGCCGGAGTGGAAAAACCACAGGAGCAGAGACTGGAGGACCTGGCAGGTGTGAGGGGAAGGGCAGACAAACACCTGGGTGACCAGATGCCAATGAGGGGCTTTACTAGGACTGGCAAAGTCAGGGGCTCATGGAAGAGCTGGGTCTGAAGGAATAGGTAGAACTTGCATGAAAGGATGCCTCCAATTACCACGGGACGGCACACAAGAGAAGGCATGAAAAAAGATAAGAACATTTGAAGACTAGATTGTCATTATATTTTAGACTCGAAAGGGAGCTTAAAAAATCCACCGCATTCCCTTGTTGTCAAAGATATGCTGCTTCTCCCATTTACGAGCTGTGTGATCTTGCCAAGTTAATCAATCAGTGCCTCGGTTTTCTCATCCGTAGAATGGGAATGAGAACGGCACCTACCACATTGGTATACTGTAAGGAATAGGTACGTGGAAACCATTTATAACATATTGATCAGTACATATGAATCATCATTGTCATCATCATCAGAGATGAGGAAACTGAAGCCCAAAAGAGGGAAGGGATTTAGAGGGAGTTTGAGGCAGGCCCCAACGCTTTCATTTTTCTAACAGGGACAGGATTTTAAAAAACAAGCTTCCTGTGACAAGGGGAAGCCCAGAGATCCCCGACAAGGGAGCAGGGCTCATGGAGACCAGGCCAGTGTTTATCCAAAGGTATCTTCTCTCAAGGCCAACCGCCCTTCCTCCCGCCTTGCTGGTGCCAAACGTCCTTGAGCGGCGGGGCTCTCACCATCTGCAGTCAGCGACGGAGGGCAGCATCCCAAACCTAGACACCGGGGAGAGGAGACGGACACCCCAGATGTGGTGAAGGGCTGTGGCGGGGCGCACATCTGTCACGACTTGCCCTTCCAGGAGGAAACGGGAAACCCCCAGCCCCCGCCCCAATCCCACAGCGGTCTCCAACAAGATTACCATTCTCCGGCCCTACCACTCATTATATTTTTTGCCAGCCGCAAACGGGGCCTAAATTACACATCGTAGCCACTAAACCCCGGGCACAGGCCCACAGAGCAGAGCTCGAGGGAAATTAGGTGAGGCGAAAGGGAACTCAGGACTGGAAAAGACCAGAGCCAAACAGAAAGGGACACACGGCCCACTCGCAGGCTCCTGCTTTCTTTGGGGTGTGTCTGGGACTGGGGTTCAGTCTAAAGGTATAGAGAGAAGACAGGGCAGGTGGAGGACAGAGCAGAGGGGCAAGTGAGAAAGAAAGAGCAAGGCTCAGAATTAAAGAGTCACAAAGCCTCTGGGCTATTCCAGCCCCAGTTCCATTCCTCTCTGGAACAGTCCACAAATCTTCTCCCCCTTCCCACCTGTTTATCTGAAAACTATCGTCCTTTCTGTCTTGAATCCTGGGTGAAACGTAAGTGGCAAGTTGGGGGACGGGGGGTGGAGAGTGCATGAAGACACATGCTTCAGTCCATCTTCTTTCTGGAACCACTGGGAAGAGATCATTTTCTCCCCTGCCTGGAGAAACAATTGTTTGCTGTGACTTTTCCTTACTAATAGCCTGGGGCAATCCCAGATGACTCCTGCTCCCTGGGATAGGGGCTGCGGAAGGGAGCAAGGGTCTCCCACCTTCCTTTCAGTGGGATCCAGGGTCCCCATCTGCAAAATGATGGTCGGGCTGGAGTCAATTCAACTGAAGCATGAAGCAAAGGACACTTGAGAAGTGTGGGATGGGGGCCACACACACAACAGGAGAGAAGGCTTCTTGGAAGACAAGGGATAGGCGGCTGACTTTGACAGGCTCTGCATCCCACAGATAGGAAAGTAAGAGAGTGAGCATTTGTACGTGTGTGTGCATGTGTGAGAAAGGAAGAGAGAGCCAGGCAGACAGACACAGCATGTCAGGAGGAGGAAAGAGCTTGGGAAAAGATCTACCAGGAGGCAGGAAAGAGCCTTCCAGATTCAGTGCCTGGGGTAGTAGCGTTGCGGGAGAACATAAGGAGCAAGACTCCTGACATCACACTGTAAGAGCTTCCAGTTCCTAATGTCCCCCAAGATTCTCTCTTACTGTTAATTAATCAGGCAAACAGTTTTAAAAGTTTTAGGGAGTCAAAATCCAATAAAAGCCAATATGACAAGGAAGAGAAGGCACTCCGTGAGCCACCTAGAGCACAGGGGAGAAGGATGTAAGAGGGGTTACCCAGGGGAGAACCCGGGGGGTTCTACATAAACATTTTGTTATCACGGAATGGTAAGAAAAGATTTTAAATGACAGTAATAATAATAAGGGGCACCTGGGTGGCTCAGTTGGTTAAGCATCTGACTTCGGTTCAGGTCATGATTTCACAGTCTGTGAGTTCAAGCCCCGTGTCGGGCTCTGTGCTGACAGCTCAGAGCCTGGAGCCTGCTTCAGATTCTGTGTCTCCCTCTCTCCCTGCTCCTCCTCAGCTCATGCTGTCTCTCTCTTTCTCTCTGTCTCTCTGTCTCTCTTTCTCTCTTTTGCTCTCTCTCAAAAATAAACAGAGAAAAAGAATTTTAAATAAATGACAGTAATAATAATAATAGTAATAACTATAGATAAATCATAAACAATGTCAAGGAGAGAGCACAGTCGTGTAGACTCACTATGGGCCAAGCACTGTAGTCTGGCTCTCTTTTTTAATCCTCTTAACAAGCCCTTCAGACAGGTACTACTGGCAATCCCTTTAATGGATAAAAATCACAGTGGCATTGAGAGTCTGAGTAACTCACCCAAAATCACCCAACTAGTGAGAAGTGGGCCAGGAGTCCAGCTCTGCTGTGAATCACGAGACTATTTCAATGTCCTTGTTAGAGATGGAAAAATTGAAGCCCCCAGAGGCCACCTGACTTACTCAAGGTCATACAGTAAGTCTGTGTCCTCCTTCCCACATCTTTCACTTAAACTTGTATTCAGAGCATTTATATATCAGGGCTCACCCTAGCCCAGGACTTCTGGACTCCTCTTCTGGACTTTTCCACAGTCTCCTCCCTGACCTTCCTGCTTTCAGCTTTTCCTCTCTAATCCACCTTCCACACTACCCAGAGTGGTTCTTTGGAGATCCAAAAAAAGTTAAAAAAACAAAACCAACAACAACCTTGCAGAGCCTCAGTGCCCCCAGGAAAAGCTCTGTGGCTGAAGGCCTATCACGATCTGGTCCCAGCCTCCAGCCTGAGGTCCCACACCACTCAGGCTGCCCCTTTTCCCCAGGAGCATCGGCTTCCCTCCGGCCCCAGCACCCTGCACTCTCCAGGGGTGACTGGCTCACGCTCTCCGCTCCTCTGGTTACAACACCCTGAGGCCTCTTCTCTGTCCTGTCAACTCCAACTCTCCAAGAAGCAAGCTTGGAAATTGTCCTCTGGCTCCCAGGAGGAATGAAAGATGTTTGCCAGCCCAGGGCACCCTATAGAACTCCAGTGCAGCACGACCCCACCCTCGGAGTCTCACACCTGTCCCCACCTCAGAAACAATGAGAGGATGATGGAGTGGGCTGTGCATTATTACTACAGACAGTACTATTGTAATCTCACATATTATCTCAATTTTCATTCACGAGGAAACTGAAGGCACAGAAGGATCAAGGAGCCTGCCCAGAGGTGCACATCTTGGAAAGGACTGGGCTGGCACTGACCACATCTATCTGAGACAGAGGCCACATGCCAACCACCGCGTCACTGCTATCTCCCAGGGCGACCGTCACCACACATCCCTCTGGTGAACGTCAATGCTGGCCCCGGAGGCCTCCTATGCCCCACTTCTGTGCCCTGCTCCCATCGGCCAGCCTGGTTTCCTGGGCAGGACCCTGCCGCCCCGCTGTGACCTGAGTCACATCTTCGCAGTCACGTGTTCCTGACACAGCCGGAGACAAGACCTGAGCGGCTCTTCTGTGTGCGATCAAGGGACAGAGGTGGCAAGCGCGAATAAAAATAGAGAGGCTTCAGTCAGAGAGAAAAGAAAGTGAGCAGTGTGGGAGGGGAGCTTGGGGGGCATGGCAGTCCAGGAATTTGGAGGGGGAAAATGCCCATAATGGCATATTTTCCAGCAGTGAAAAACATTAAGACCCACTTTAAAAATGTAGATCTCACCACAGCTATTCCTGGACGCCAGCCCAGAAGAGCAGTCGGGGTGTATGAATGACACTCCCTGCCCACACTCACCCACGGCTGGCTGTCTGATTCCGTCCCAAACATCTTGTTCTCGGGACACCTCCCCAGGCCTCCCTACTCCCGGCTCCCCGCAGCCCTTCAGCGGCACAGAGTGCAGAGAGCCCCCTTGCCAGTTCCTCACCCTAACTCAGTGACGGGGAGGGAGGGGCACAGAAAGGACCTGCTCAGGCTCCCAGGACCTCATGTCAGAGCCAGGATGCTTGCCAGGCTCTCGGGTTAGAATCCCTCAGCTTCCATCAGCTTCCATTGTGTCTATTACCCTCTCTAGCCCACTGGACTCCCTCCTCACACACACACACCTGTGGGCACACTCAGACACACATGTGCCTGTGAGCACACAGAAACACATGGCAACATACCCGCAGACACCCACGCTTACACACAAACTCACAGGTGTGTGTACACACACACACACACACACACACACACACACACACGCACACAGAGCCAGAGGCAGGAAAAAACTAAACTACGAGCCTGGAAACCTGAGTTCCAATTCAGTCTGGTTACTGACCAGCTGTGTGAGCTTGCCACGTCATTTTGAAGCTCAGTCCCCCATTTATAAGCCCAGCTAACACTGCTCGCCTACCTCAATGGGGAAGGAAAGCCTGAGAAGTACTGATGAACTGTGCTGACTTCCGTTCATCTCCCGAGAGACTGACAGCGCGGTACCTCTGAAACCCAGTGACTTGCATTTGGGTCCCTTCTCTGCCACACACACCACCTGTATGACCCTGAGCAAGTTACTGCACCTCTCTGTGCTTCAGTATCTTCACCTGCAAACCAGGGATAATACAGAACTTACCCCTTCGGTGTTGGGGGAGGATGATGTGGATGTGCACTTGTGAAGCTCTTTGAACAATGCCTGGACTATTTAAGTGTTTGACAAATGTTCGTCAATAGGACACCACTGTCCAAGTAACATTCGGCAACTTAGTTCTGTCTGGTGCAACACCGGCTCTCAGGGACCATCTGCATTAACAGCCTCGGGGGAAAAGGGTAGGGCAACCAGATTCCCCCGGACCCGGTTGTGAAGAGCTGGTTGGAAATGACCTGGTCTAGCCCCTTTCGCCCTCATTCTCCCTGGCTCACTGGGGATGCCAGGAGCTCCAGGCATGTCGCTCATGTGGCTGTTCTCCACCCTCTTGCTCTCCCGGGTAATGAGCAGGGCAGTTCTGGGGCTCACCAGCCCAGAGCACTGGAGCACATAAGCACCTACCACAGAACAAGGCCAGGGTTGGAAGGGGTAGGGCAGAGTGACGAGGCCAGAGCAGAGGAGGCAGTGTCTCCACAGCTGGGGTGTTTATACATTTTCGGGGTCCTGCTCCAGCAATCATCACACATTATTCCAGGAATCCCTGGTCTCCCTGGCCAAGCAGGGCTCCGGCACTGTGCTGTACTTCTCCATGAGTCAAATGGGCTGGACTATAGCCTGACAGCTACGATGACAGCCCCCAGAAGGATGTCCCCTGCCACCCACCTAGTGACCTCAAGAAGGGAAAGGCCAGCAGAAACCCACAGGTCCCAGGATTGGATCAAAATAATGATGCCTATGACAGCAATAATAGCAACGCTCTTGATAATAATTCCCAACACTTCTGGCACACTTACGAGTTACCAGGCTGGCACTACTATGAGCTCTCTGTGCATACTAACTGAGTTCATACTTATGACAGCCTAGGAGGTAGTGATTATTATTGTACCCATTTCCCAGATGAAGAGATGGAAACAGAGGAGGCTGAGGAACTTACCCAAGACCAGAAGGCTAGCATAAGGGCACAGCTGGGGTCTAAACTAGGCTAGCTCCTTGAGGGCACAGGCTTCTTAGTTTCTGGGCCTCAGGCACTCCCTGAATTGTCATTTCTAAATTGTTTAGAGTTAGTTACCTGTTGGGCTTTTGTTTTCTTTTTTTTGAAAGCCTGAAGACAAAAGCACTCGACCTCAAAAGCAAAGCCCAGGCTCTGGAACAAGAGAGCAGTGGGTTCAAAATCCTATCACTGGGTCTTCTGGGTCTTTAGGAAAGTTCCTTCCCCTCTCTGAGCCTCAGTTTCCCAGTCAAAAACACAAGGATAACACTGGCTTCCCCAGAATGGGGTTCTGAAGGTTGGGTGAGAGCAGGCACACAAAGTGACACTGGCACACAGCTAACATTCAAGTCACACCAGTTCACGCCCCCCACTTCTGACAAGAAATCTCAAATACGGTGACCTATGTTCCCCCACAGGTAAACCATAAAATGTACGAATACCAAGTTATAAAGTGTTCATTCAGCATCTTCTCTGCATTCCAAGTCAGTATGGTGAACTCTCAGCCTGCATGGAGAAAGGAGGCGGAAGTAGAAAAGGCACAAATAATCTCACAGCAAAGAAAGCAAATCTAAGTTCATTTCTATTGCTTCTGGACTTCACCGCAGAACCTGAGTTGCATAAGCGTTGTGAGAACCGGTCTGATTCTCTACTAGAGGGTGGTCCTGAGGTCCTGAGAAGGAAAGGGTCACATGTCAAGCTCCTGGCAGAGCTAGCACTTAACTCTTCTGACTACGGATGGCTGCACTGCCACTGGACAGGCCATGGCCACTTGTGTCCCGTGTCTCAGGAAAGAAATCACACTACACAGAGGGTTCTACCGACTCTCCTTTTCCCAACTATATGAGACGTAGCAAGGATAAAACAAAACAAACACAGAGTACAAGAGAAGGAATCACCAACCCTCCAGAAAATGGAATTTACTGGAAATCGACCGTGTGCATTTACTGTGCACCTGCTGCCTGCCAGGCCCATGCTTGTTGCTTTACACATTTTACCTCCTTTTTTTTTTTCCACATTATCTGATTGCATTTATTTTTTTAAACTATATTAATTATCACTTTATTTCATTTATTCATTTATATTTTTATATTTTTTTTACTTTATTTTTTTCCATAATATCTTATTGTCAAATTGTTTTCCATACAACCTTTTCTAATCAATGCTGACAAGTTATATGGGAGTCACTCAGACATCCATCTAGTATTTTCTGCACCCTAACGTTTGCTGGGCACTGTCATGAGCAGTCCCTGGGGCCTTCACCTGGAGCTCATAGAAGGCCCAGAAGGAGGAAGCTACCTAGAGACGACATTTCGAGACTCGGGAATATAGGAGCCCAGGAACGGAGGGGCCACAGGACATGGAATTCCTGTGTGCGTGTGCACTGGGGGAGGGGGAGGCAGATAAGTTGGAGCCAGCTGGGTGCGGTGGGAAGAGAGGAACTTGCAATGAGCTATGGACGGTGGGCACAGTGAATGGTGGGCCTCAAGAAATATCTGTTCAATGAATGCAGGAATTAAGTCGGTGGAGGAAGAAGTAAAGACCAACAGGAGAAGGAATAACCCATGAGAAGTCCTTCAGGAAGCAGAAGGCAAGACAGGTAGATGTGTGAGTGACTTACTGGGGGTAACCCAGAGATCAAGGGAGAGGGGCAGAGCAGCCAGGGAAAGCCTTCAGTGCGGGCCGTTCATAGTGAGGAGAGAGGGTGGAGGAGTCAGGAGGACCTGGAGAAAGAGCAATGGTCCAAAGCCACTTGGACGACATTTCTGCTGGCCCAACAAAGGTTGCAGAGTGGGTTGGGCAGGCATGGCAAGGTCCCCAGGCAGACTCGGGGCTCCGTTGGCTGGGGCTGCCCAGCAGGAGCACAGGCCCCGGCTCAAAGGGGCAGATCCCCAAGGCGCTGTAGCTGGAGGCCTGGAGGCCATCAGTCCTCTGCAGTCCCCAGCAGCAGGCTTGCCCGGGAGGGAAGATGTGAGCTGCACATGGCCATGGCCACCAGTCAGAGATGTGACCCGTAGGCTGACTTGGGAACAGTGAGGAGGAAGTATGCAGCCTTGTAGTGGGAGGGCTTCCTGGGCACCTCAGGGAGACCTGGAGGCTGAGTAGATAGAAGGAAGAGGGCTGGAATTCTCAGAATAGGGAACAGCCCCCAAAGACACCGATGTGGGACTGAACTCTGACTTGGGCAGAAAACACAAAGCAGTTCGTGTTCCTGGAGCTCCCGCAGGACCCGCAGGCGGGCGGGCAGGGCACAGATGGCGGAGGGCCTGCTGAGCATGGGGCGGATCCAGACCTCACAGCACAGGCAACGGGGAGCCTTTGAAAAGAGGGGCTCTGTTGCATTTCTGTTGCAGCTTTCTGGGGGTTGGAGGCAAGAAGAAGGTGCGGGTGCGAGGTGAGAAGGCAGGGAAGGCAAGGAGGAGGAGGCTGTTGCCTTGTCCCAGAGAGAGGAAGGAACCTCCAGAGGAGACCCCTTGCCTGCTCTCAAGACCTTAACGTTTCCTAACCTGCCCTTCGAGCTTTTTTTCATTTTTCATGATGAAGACCTACCTTACACAGTAAAATGCACCCTTTTTAGTGTATAGTTCTTTGGGTTTTGATCAACACAAATAGTCATGTAACCACCCAAATCAAGAAATAAGACAGCTCCAACGCCCCCAGAGCATTCCCGTGTCCCTTTGTAGTAAACTCATCCTCAGCCGCCAACAGCTGTTACTGTTTTCCATGTCCCCAGTCGTTCCTCTCCCCAGGACGTCACACAGATGAATCACACAGTGTGCGACGCCTGCATCTACATCTGACGCCTCTGGCTCTGTGCGATGCAGTGGAATTCATCTGCAGCGCCGCCGGGCTTAGCAGCATTTTCCTTTTCGTCGCTGAGCACTATCCCGTCGTATGGTGTGCAGCAGTTTGCTTATCAAGTCTCCAGTTGAGGGACATCTGGGATGTATCCAGTTTGGGGTTATTACAGATAAAGCCACTTACCACATTTGCGTACAGTTTCTGTGTAAATGTAAGTTTTGATCTTACTTGGGTAAATACTGAAAGTGGGATTTCGGGGTGTGGGGGGTGTACGCTTAACTTTAGAAGAAACCGCAAAGCTATTTTTACAGAGTGGCTGTGCCACCTTGCATTTCCAGCAGCCATGTATGAGGGGCCGTTGCTCTCTAAACTCACCAACACTTGGTATTGTCAGTTTTAATTGTAGCCATTCTAGTAAGTATGTAGAAGCATTTCATTGCAGCTTTACTTTGCATTTTCCTAATGACTAAAGATGTTAAGCATTTTTTATGTGCTTATTTGCCATTCTTGTAACTTCTTTTGAGAAGTGTTAGAATAGTTTGCTTATTTGTTTTATTGTACTTGTTTCCTCCATTGAGTTTTATGAGTTCTTTATATATTCTGGATACAAGTCCTTTATCAGATATGAGATTTGCCTTGTTCCTGATCGTAGGGAAAATATTCAACTTTCACTCTTATGTTTGATGTTGGTTGTAGGTCATTTGTAGATGTTCTGCATCAGACCAAGAAAGCTCCTTCTTACCCTGGTTTACTGAGAGGTTTTATAATGAACAGTGTTGAGTTTTTGTCAAAGGCTTTTTCTGCCATTTATTGAGATAATCACTCGGGTTTCCTTCTTTCGTCAATTGACACGGCAAATTAACATCGGTTGACTTTTGAACACTAACTCAGTTATTCCCAGGCCATTTAGTTCTGGTATATTAACCTTTTATATATTGCTGGATGTGGTGGGCTAATATTTAGATGAGAATTTTTGATCCACCCACATTCAGGACATGAGGAATACTGGTCTATGGTTTCCTTTTCTTATAATGTCTTTGTCTAGTTTGGGTACAAGGGTATGTTGGTCTCATAACGTCAGGAAGCAAGCCGAGGAGAGTTCCCTCCTGTTCTCTTGAAGCTTTATATTGTCCCTTCCTTTCCTCTTTACAGTCTCTTCCATCTGGGTTATTAGTTTCGCCAATCAAATTCGTCTGAGACAAGGTTGTGCTATATACAACAGGCACACAAAGATAAGTAAGACTAGGTTTCTTCTATAAGGAGGTAAAGAGACAATAACAAATACTATTTACTGAGTGCATGCTCTTTTCCATGCATTTTACTAACACTAGCACCAAACCTTGCCACAGTCCTGTTATGCCGGTTTTAAGGATGTTAAGGAGGAGAAAGAGGCTCAGAAACGTTAGGCAGCCTGCCCATGCCATACAGGTCTCATGGGGCACAGCTGTGGTTTGTACCTAGCTTCAAAGCTTATGTTCTTCCCACTTTATTTTGCCATCTCTCCTAATATTTATGAATGCCTACTAAGCCCCTACCAGCTTCTTTAACTGTTTTAAAGCTAGTCTTCTATTCATCATTAATTGCTGCAACTTTATGAGGTATGTGTTACTTTCCCCACGTTAACAGTCAGGAAATTGAGATTCAGAAAGACCACGGACCTGGCCCAAGGTCAGTCAATGCTGTTAGACACCAAAGACCCACGAGTGACGGAGGCAGGAGGTAATTAACATAATAACATAATTAACACATACACATATAACCCGGATACAAAGCAGCTTTGTGGTGTGCTGCAACGAGGCACGAACAGAGGAGGCGAAGGCAGAGGAGGCACAAACCGTGACTCGGGCACTCCTGGAACATGCACAGGAAAGCGGGAAACAGTGGAGCCAGACGAGAGGGCTGGAGGAGCTGGGGAGTGGACTGAGTTAAAAATCTGGGTAAACAGCAAAGGGTGGACACGGCCCATGGAGCAAATGAAAGCCAAGACAAGCAGGGCACGTAGCTGGATTTTCCAGTGTCACGATGTTGACGCTGAGCAGGGCTGACAGGCACTAAAACAGGAATAGCTCACATCTGCAAAGCACTTTCCTCCCCAACACTTTGTCTTCCCAGATCCTCACAAGCGCCCCCTGAGGTCCTTTGTCCTCCGTATTTTATAGGTGAGGCTCCGAGGCTCAGCCAGGTGACCGGCTCGCTGGAGATTAATCTCAACCCACCAGAAGCCCCAGGGCCAGGCCTGATTTCCTCAGGCAGAAACAGAAGGAACAGAGTAGACCAGACAGCATGGGTTAGAGGTCAGAGGAGAGCCTTGGGAGGCTCTGAAAACTGTGGCAACCAAACTTCTTAATTTGAGGACCATGGGCTCTGGAATCTTGAAGTGGAAAGTCCTGAAATCCCGATGGCCTGGGCTCTGCAACCTTGAGGTCAAAGACTACAAAATAGTGGGGTGGCCTCAGGGAGAGTGGGGACAAGGACTCTTGGCATCTTGGGGCAAAGGTGCTGTAATCCTAAGGGCATTCTCTGGAGGACAGAGAAGGTGCCAGGGATATTCTTTAGCAGATAGGAGCTAAAGACCCCTAAGCAAAATGGTGTCACAAAAGATAAAAAAAGGTCGCATCCAAAATTAAACTGCTAGGTTGGTCACCCCAGCCAAGCCGCAGAACCCGGAATAACCGGTGGTGAACACACCTCTTTCGGCCGTTAATGTTTCACTCCCGGGAGCCTTCGACCAAAGGGCAAGGAGCCGGGGTACAAAGAACAGCCTTCAGATTCGGACCCCAAGTGTGTGGACCTCTCTGCATCTCTCCGCCCCTTGCATTTAAAAACCAGGACCACTTTAGGGTGTTCAGGAGGGTGACAGAGGGGAAGCCCAGCTCAAAGGCCTCACCCGGAATCCCTTTCTTGGCATTTGGTTTGTTGGGAAGGGAAATACAGACTCTTTACCCCTTCAGAAGATTCCAAGACCCTCCCAGGAGGCAGCACAAGATGCTTTTCCTCCCTCCCCTCTGTTGTGGTACCTTAATCTCTACATCCCTCCCTCGAAATTCTAAGATGTTCCCCTTTCTCTTGTTAAGTACACTCCCATTTCCCTGGGCCTTAAGTCACTTCGTCTTGCTGGCCTCACCCCAGCCCCCGCCTGGCCTCCTCACCCCTCTCTCCCACCCCTGGAGTCTCTCTGCTTGGCCCCGTGTCTTTAGCTCCCATGGCCTCACTGAGCACGTGAGTATTGTTTCACTTCATCCTCATGACTAACATAAGGGTGCGCAGGCTGTAAATGTCAGAGCCGACTTGGAATATAACTATACTGCTACTACTGTTAACAGTAAAATTAGCTAATACATGATAATGCTAATAACAGTAATGACAGACAATACTAATATGATGCTGACCGTGGGCCAGGCATTGTTCTAAATACTTCTGATTTATTAAGTCATTTACTCCTTAAAACGATCTCTGAGGGCGGTACCGTGATTAGTCCCACTTTACAGATGAGAAAACGGAAGCACAGAGAGCTAAGTGAATTGTTCAAGGCCCCACAGTCTGTCTGACTCTGAAGGCTGGCCACCTAACTTCTCTGCATGACTCTGCTTGCCTCTCCCTGTCCCCTGCGCTATGACTAGGACTTTCTAGGTCATAGTTCTTTAGATCTCTGTCCTCAAGGTCCCAAAAACTTACCAGAGAAAATGCTAAAGTATTTTGAGAAAAAGTCCCTGAAAATCAAGACATAACACTTCAGATTTCATTCATTCATTCTAAAAATATGTATACTTGCAAAGCTCCTAGAATGGACTGGACAAGGAGATTACATCCCCTAGCTAGGGGAGAAAGAAATACAAGTAAGCATGTAAGTACTGTGATTTCAAAAAGTGACAAATGATACAAAGATGGGGAGTGTGGGTGGGAGGAGGCCACTTAAACTGAGTGACCCCCCCCATATCTGTCAAGGACCAGCCATGCCAGCATCAGAGAAGAGAGTCTCAGGTAGATGCGCTGCATGTGCAAAGGCCCTGAGGCAGAAATGAATTCAGTGAGCTGAAAAAACAGCAAAGCTGGAATGAGGCCGAAGAGGGGAAAGTGAAATGGAAGAGTTTGTGAAGTTGGAGAGGCCAACAGGGAGCACGAAGAGGCCAGGCAAGACTCTGATTCTATTCTTCATGAGGTGAGTGGCTTCAGCCAGGTGATGAAGTGGGTGCGAAGAGAGGCCGCAGACAAGCAGACAAGAAGTACTGAGGTCGCCAGTGGAGGCCATCTTGCTCACTCTCAGCTTCTGCTGACCCACTGACGCTTGCCTCCATCCAAAGTGGTGAAAAGGCACAGCCCCGAATCTCAGCCACAGGTACCTCACTCCGTGAACTTGGCGGGCCACCCACCCCCTCAGCATCTCCATTTCTGCATTCTCAAGATGGCAATGGAGACTCAGCTCATGGTGGCGGGAGGCGGGCCGGGGCTCATGTGAGACCTGGACGTCAGCCTCCCTCCAGGACAGGGAGGGCTTCACCTCCATGGGCACAGTGCCTGGCACAGGGCGTGCTCTCAACACATGTCTATGGACCAGGGCTCCAGAGCGGCCTAGGGGGTCCCAGGGGCGCGGCACCCCAGAAGGCCCGCAGGGTCAGGCCAATCAGCCAGGGCCTCAGGCCTCCCCTTCCCAGCAGCCAAGTCAAGCGGGCAGTGGCAGGCCCACCGGACCAAGGGCAGACAGGCAGGCGGGCGGGGGCAAGCCGGCGGGCGCAGGGAGAAAGGAGGGCATTGTCTGCTGAAACCCAACCAAGGGGCCACGGCCACAATGTGGGGGATTCTTTCGGGAGAAACAGACATGCCTTTCTTTTCACCAACCGCTGCCAAAACAGCCCATTGGATTTGATTCTCTCCCATTTCACCCCAAACAAATGATAAATAAATAAGGCTTGGTGAGCTCCACGCGCTGGAGCCAGGACCCTGGGCCTGCAGCAGGCTGGACGCGTCCTCCCGGGGCGAACAGGCTCCGGTGCCGGGGGCCCGCCTGCAGTGCTGCTGCCAGGCGCGTGGGTGAGTCCGCGGGGGTGGGGTGGGGCTAAGGAAGTCTCTCCAGATGGGGGGCGCCAGCCAGGCTGTGCTGTCCTCAAACCCGAGGGGACACACAGTGGGGAAGCATGTCAGAGGAAGAGCCAGGGCCTGGCCGTAGAGAGCAGGCTGGCAGTTCTCAGCAGGTGCCAAGTTAGAAAGGGTCCCGGCGTCTCCTGAGCCCTCATGTTTGTTTGCCGTTCGTGCTGGGGTGCCTCCACTGGCACCATCCGTCCTCCCAAATGCTCAGCCAGGTGACAGGTGCAGCTGAGTCCCGGGAGAGATAAGGTCCCCACCCCCACCCCCACAGTGTCCAGTTTTCCAGGTAGTCAAAGTGAGGCACGGAGAGGTTAAGGACAATGCCACAGGACCCAGCTATTCTGACACCTTGACTCAAACACTCCGCACCTTCCGGGACCTGACCGGAGAGCAGCCACTTGATGGAGCTTTCTCTTGATGCAAGGAGGAATCGCTGGCATATTTTGGCCCCTCTAACAAGTGACCTACGGCTTCATCGAAGGGGCCAGACATTGTGCCACGTGCCACTGCAAAGCACCCCTCCGTCTGCCCCCCGGTCCATGTCATAGTTTCAACCAGCCCCTGGTTCTGTGCTCTCATGGGGTTACTGCCCTGCTTTCCTTCACACTTGTCCAAGCCATCTCCTTCGCTGAAGCTCCAGATAGAGTACCTCCTCCTCCAGGAAGCCTCCCAGCTCACTCCTGCCTCCATTAAGCTAGCCCTCCATTTATCCTCTACTGCCCATCCTGGCAGCTGGGCTCCACTAAGACCTCGGGCGAAAACATCTGGTGACCCTTAGGTAGGCACACAGGGCAGCCATACCTATACCTGCCCCACACCAGGAGCAAGCAGGCTGCTTCATGCTGGTTCCACCCACTGGCAATTATTCCCTGTATCTAAGACGTACTTTCTCCTCTTCTCCGCAAATCAATCTCCTCCTCCTCTAGACTCCTTCCCCAAGACTAAAGGCCCTCAATCACACCCATCACCCACTCCTGGACTCACATGTGCATACCTGTCTCTCCCACTGCTTGGTGAGCCCCTCAAGGGCAGGATGCACAGTGCAGAGAGCAGAGCCTTCCCCAGGGCTTCTGGATCCGTGCCTTTATCCACTCTTAGTATTTGCTGAGCTCCTAATGAGTAAGACCAATTACCTCTGTGCTTATATAACTGCTCTCCCACATGACTCGTCTCCTGTCTGGGGACACTGTGACCTCCCCAAGGGCAGGTCCCGTCTTTCTCTTCTGGCCCTTTCCTGCTATTAGTTCCCACAGGGGAAGGCCAGTGTCTCCTCTGATGGCCTCATTCTGCTGTGACAGCAGAGAGACCCTCTGCCTGGTCTGCACCCCTGCCCCAGGTCTCCAGCCCAATCCACAGGCACCTCAGCAACCCCCGGCTATCATTCAGGCTTGGGGAATGTTTGCTGCATTTTAATTTTCTTAGCGCCTTACAGTTCGTGATTGAAAAATGCCATCAAGGCCAGTGCCACCAGCCCGGAAAAATGGGACGAGAGAGCCAGGTATGCAGGCTTGGCCCAGTGCAGATGAAGCAGACAGGGCCCTGGACCAGCTCCGAGGAATAACCAGCGGCCTTCGAGAGAGATGGAGACAGCTGAAAATTGAACACATACGTACGTGCAAGAGCCTAATTCCTTCCTTGGAGCTTTGGAGAGACACTTTCATAGCTTTTCATGACATCATGTCAAATGTTTCCAGGCATCCAAGACAGAGTTTGGCCCCAAACACTGTGTATTCAAGTCACACAGTCCCTTGTGCTGAGAATCATAGGGCTCAACAGGACCCGGGACTCCCTCCCTCTCTGTACCTTCCCGAAGGTTCCCTCTTGCCTCTTCTCAGACACAAGGAAAGCTCTTCGGCTTCCAGAGCTCACAGGGTTGCGGGCCGGTCAGGCAGCAGGTGTCTCCGTAGCTCTGCACTTGGGAGAGAATCGATCTTGGTGAACACAGTCAGGCAGCCCATAAAACCTGCCGGCTCTGCGACCTTGAACTAGACACTTCACCTCTTGTGGCTTCGCACGATGCTCTTAAATAAGATGGAGATAATGAATCAGCAGAGGAATCAGGTTGCTCTGCAGGGTCACAAAACCCAACGCTGTTTGTTGAACGTGGCGAGCTTCACATGTAACTTCCGAAGATACTTAAGAAAACGTGAGTTATGTGGGGTTGGTGGCTGAGGGGGGGCTGAACTCCCACCCAATGCCCCTGCCTCTCCCTCCTGCGTGCTTTCCAGCAGTGGCTCAGCCTCCCTTGTATGTGTTCCAATGACTTCAGAGAACCAGACGCCCGGAGCTCCACTCTTCCTCAGTTTCCTCTTCCACTTTACAAAAGGCCATAATTCATTCAAAGAAGCATTTTCTGAGGGCCTACTATGTGCCCAGCTACAGAAAAAATTCAGGTTACAGCCTCAAAAGACTGTAGAATAAAGGGCCAGCAAGGAGAAGGTGGGCGAGTGGGACAGGTGGACGGCGGATGTAGGGCAGCTAGAGACAGGCGTATGTCCCCCTACCTTCCATGCAGGTTGCAGTCTCGAAGGCCACAGCCGAGCACCCCCACCAGGGCTTTCCGAAGCCTCTATGTGCCCCAGCTCCCTGCTCGGCCACTGCCTGCAGGCAGCTGACCACCTCCAGTGTGCCCGCCTGCACTGAGGGCACTGTAGCCCCGCATGCGTAGGGAACAGACCTGCAAACTCACAGTCTGGTGGGGGAGCCCTTGGATAGTGCAGGGAAGCGCCCTGTCACCTAAGTGCTGGAGCCAGTGAGGAGAGGCTGAGGGAGTGCGGAGGGACAGTCATGAAAACGGCGCTTGGGGCAGGGAGCTGGGCAGTGTTCCAGAGGAGAGGACACTTGAGCTGGCACTTGACGGAGGGCCTGGGGTGTAGCTGTGGGGCTTGCATGGGAGCACATGTGTGGCAGGAGACATGGATTTCAGCAGAGGGGCCCGCCTGGGCAAAGCAGGAGCTGCGGGGCCATGGTGACCAGGCCTCTGAGGCCACTCCACCTCCTCTCCCTCTCCTTGGCCCCGAGGATGGCTACTGTCCCAACTTCTGCCACTGTCTCCTCTTTCTCTCCGCATCTTCTCTGCCCCGCCCACCGCCTCAGCTCTGCCCTGAGGCCTCCTGAATCTTCATCTCCAGCCCCGACCCCACTTCCCGGGGCCTCACCGCTGACAGCCTGTCCACTGGGGCCCTTTGCATTCGCCTCGAGTCCTACAGGAGGGAAGTGGAATTCATTTCCACCCACGGGGGCCTCGCCTCTTAAATGGCGCCCCCCTCCACACACACATCTTCTGTATCTCACCAGCCACTAGGCCCAACGGCTTCTTCCTTCACAAGCTTTCTCCTCTCTCTCCTTTCCTCACCCTTCCTCCTGCCTCCACCAAGGCCTCTCACTTTGCAGGCAATTGGTTACAATGACTAACTAAGAAAGTCCAACGGCCTCCCCCAAGTTCTTGCTCTTCCCACCACCCTTCCCGAGCCCTGCCTCTCCTTCCCGATCCACTTGTCTCCAGCACAGAGATATAGGATAGTGGAGACTCTGGGCCACGTGATTCATTGCAAGTCGGCTCCAACCACGGCCAGTAGCCCTTCATCACTAGTGTGGCTTCCCAGGCTCCCTTGCCCTAGCTGGGACTTTTCAGTCTAATCTGGCTTCTCCCCTACGTGCACAGGCCACCACTGTGCTCCAGCCACACAATTTTATTCCTATTTCTGGATCTCATCGCACTCAGTCCCACTTCAACCTTCGAGGGACTGCCCACCCCTGGCCGGAGTGCCCCGGCTCTGGTCATCCAAGTCCTGATGGCTGTCGTGGAGCCCCTTCCATCTCAGCTCATCAGCCTCCCGTGTCTCCAGGCCTCCTCTCCACCTGCCTCCTATTCAGATGTGGGTCAATGCGGGCTCTGTTCTTGAGATCCACCGGCCAGCCTGGAGTGCACTGATCAGCGATGCCAGTGGCAGGGAGTGTGGGTACGCCTACCAGAAAGGCTGGGCCACCTGTAACCGACTTCTGGCTCCGTTTGCCTTGTGGGCACTAGACAAATCACCAGGTCCTGACGTACCTAGCTGGCTCCAGGCAGCTCTGCCTGATCTTGCCAGTTTCCTGGATGCCGTTTGTTTCACGACCAGGACTTCATTGTGCATGCCTGTGCATGTGTGTGTGCGTGCATGCGTGTGTGCGTGTGCATGTGTGTATGTGTTGTGAGGCAGGTATTTGCTGCTCAGAACCAGAACCAGGAAGAGCCTTCTGGCCACCCAAATTTCACCTATGACCGCCTGCCTCTACCACCGTAGAAACCCACCCACCAGACAAGACCCTGGGGGCAGAGAGAGCAGCAGCTCAGCTCAACTCACACCACAGCCCACCAAACAATCTCTCTCTGACTGCACCTCCCTCTCCTTCCACCCTCTCACCCCTCCAGAAACTGTGCTGTCCTACGTTTTTTCTCCACACTCAGATCCCGACCCCGTCCCTCTCCCCACAACAATAACATGAGAAAGAGCTAGCAGGACTTAGTACTCACTATGTTCCAGGCACTGTTCTAAACACTTGAGACATATGGACTCATTTAGGCCCACAGCAAACCTTGAAGTGGGTACTAACATGCCTCCATTTCACAGATGAGGAGACAGAGACCTGCTACATGTGGTAGCCTCAGCACCTGAGTGTACATGCTCTAGCTCCAGTGTTAGCTCGTTCCCCTCTGTTTGCCCCCTCCCCCCACCCCACCCCCACAGGGCCACCGCACACACTGATGCAGTCTGACTCCTGCTCAAGGAATCCCACAAGGAAGGCTGTGTGCACTCAGAGGAGAGGGTGTCTATTTCCATCCCACAAAGACACACCACGCAGGTGGTCACAAGGCTGACTGACCTCTGAGTTGGAACTGGATTCCTCCTATAATTCCAGGATCTGTTCATTCGTTCAAATACCGATTATGTGTCTGCCGCTGCTTGGTAGCATCTGCGGCCGCCCCAGGATGGTGATCGAGAGCGGACTGAAACATGTGTCTGCATTTATCCAATGGACTCAATCCCAAGCAGGGATTAGCAGGCTCTTGAGAGCAGGGACCACCTTACAGACAGGTGCCTGGCAACACGCATCCACTAGGTGGTCAAAATGTGCTTGTTCAAGACAGCGATGGACAGCAGGCAACACGTGCGCAAGGCTTGTACATCTTTTACTGCCCATCCCTGCCCCTCCAGGTGACAAGGGATCGACAGACCAGGATGCTAGGGACCAGAACCCATCTCTCCTGTCTCCCCACTGCCAGGAGCGCCCTCTTAGGGGAAAGGAAAATGATCTCCTCTCCCTGCACCCCCACTGCAGCCCTTCAGGGAGAAAGAGCAGGGCATTCGAAGCACCAGAGCAACCTCAATTAGTCCCGAATGTGGGAAGAATTCTGAAGGTCAGAGGAATGGAAAAGGTAAGTTGAGAAAAAAAAAAGTTGGCATTTAGCAGCAGAGATAAACTGAGCTGATAAGCGGCCTTTGAACACTCAGGTTATTTATTTATTTGCTTCCAGTCCTTGCTCGGTTGTTAATTCCAGCTAAAATTCCCCAGTGCCCTGCTCACATGTGTGGTGCGTTATGTACCCATCTGGCAGCAAGACGGACATCTCCCCGGCAACCATGCTCCGAGGTTTCAAACACACTTTCACGTCTGTGTCCCAACGGTAACAACGCAGAAAAGGACAGTGGGCAGTTGACTGCACGGACTCTCCGGCGGGGCTGCTGGCCACCAATGTATGGTCTGCAGTAGGAGCTCGAGGAACATGTGAGGAAGTGAACTTGGGCTGGGCCCAAAGCTGGGCCGACCCAGACCCCGCAGGAAGCGAGAGGGACACTGGGGCCATGGTAACTGTGAGGTTACTATCTGAGGGTCCCTTTGCAAGACGAAGATCGTCTGTCCTGGATATTTTTTTTTTTCTTTCCCATTCCCTCTGCTTAAACAAATCCTGCTGAAAAGAACTCCTGCTCTGATTGTCCGTGGAAAGGTTCCCTGGAATGTTGGACCAAGTCTCTGGAATGTATAGATTTAACAAGCCAAATTGGAAATTAACAGAGATCAAAAAGGAGTGTTCTGGTACCACTACACACAGAATCACTACCTGAGTGAGTGCAGGGGCGCCGAGGGCAGCTTGGAGCTTCCCCGTGAGCGTGCTGAGTGCTTTTCAGACCTGAGCCTTGGACACTCTGCAATTCTAGGGTTGGAAGAGTTGGCAAAGATCACCCAGAGTGTTCTTGAGGGAAGGACACAACCCTCATTACGAATTCCAAAGTGCTGGAAGCAGGGTTTCTCAACTCCTTACTGAGCAAAGACCTTCCCACCCGTGGCCTGTTGAGGGTCAGGTTTTGAAATACCTCCCGTGCTCAACAAACTGTATCCCCGAGCCCAGTGATTTTGTCAAAATGCCAGCCCAGGCTTCTGCTCAGGAAAGAGAGAAATGTTGGGGCCAAGGATAGCCATATATTATTGGGGTGGGGGGTAAAAACTTGCCATTTGAGTTATCTTTGCAGTTTTGCTTCTGATGAACATAATATTCCTTTAGTTGTTTGTTTAATACTGAATAGCCTTGGGATTTCCACCAGTATCCTCTACACAGCTGGGGAACATGGGGTCCAGGCTAGGCTGCTCCCTCCTCCCAGCCTCTCTCGCGCTTAGATGCTTAGACGGGTGGCGGAAGTGCAGGGAGGGCCACAACACCTCCCCCAGGTACCCCACAGGCAAGCCCCCCACCCCCACCAGACCCTGCCCAGGAAAGGTACCACCCCCTCCCACAAGCAAACACCACTTCTCATTCCAGAGTTCTCCTGATCTGACTTCCCCGGGAACTCAGGGGCCACGTCTCCACATCACAAAGTGATGGGATAACTCGCAGGGCCCAGGACCAGGTTACGGATCCAGACTTTCAATGAAGCATCCTCCTCCTCACCAAACATCCCCTTTGGGCCCAGAGATTCTACAAAACTCCTGTGGAGGACATCAGGGCAGAGAGGACCACAGAGAGGCCCCCTGGCTCACCTTGAGGACATCTGACTCTGACAGCCCCTTCCCTCCCATGTTCAGAGGGTGGCTGCCCAGCCGACCCTGGCCTTGCCCATTCCCCAACCCAGGAAGGAAACTGACCACAGGGGAGTCTGTTTCGGCAGGGCCCCTGACAAAGGTATCACATCTCTAAATGTGACTTTGCACCTTCTTCCTACTTCAATATACGGGGAAACGGGTTCTACCTGCCTTCTTTTATTTTTTTAATGCTTATTTATTTTGAGAGAGAGAGAGAGAGAGAGAGAGAGAGAGAGAGAGAGAGAGAGAAGATCCCAAGCAGGTTCCATGCTATCAGCACAAATCCTGACATGGGGCTCCATCTCATGAATGGAGAGATCATGACCTGAACCAAAATCAAGAGTTGGATGCTTAACCGACTGAGCCACCCAGGTGCACCGTCCACCAGCCTTCTTGACAGTACTTGACCTGGTGTTGGCCGGAGTCGGCAGGTGACCCTCCCACCTCTAACCCCTCAGCCTGGGCATTCGAAGTCACAGAGAGCTGTGGCACCCCAAAAAGGATTTGGAAACTTGGGGCGGTCCCTGAGCCATGAACAGCAGAGCAGGGAAGGACAAATTCTCTTCCCTCTACCCTCCCTAACCCACCAAGACAATTTTACAGGCAGACACTCCCACTGTTTACAAAGGGGGGAATGAACACAAACAAAAAACCCAAGCCACTCAGCATCACAGCCACATAAGGCACGCATGTCACTTGAACAACTGTTTGGCATTGTTTACAAAGAGGCCTATTACATCCTCTTGAACATCAGCACAGGGTCTGAGGGTTTGAGTCAGCCACAGACAGCAGGGAGGTGGCAGGGTTGTGTGACGTGACATCAGGAAGCTCTCGCCAGCTCTGGCCATGGGAACTTGGGTGGCTGCTCCCCGACACGGATATATGCCACCCAGAGCCTCCTGGAAGGCAGCAGCCCACTCGTGTCAGTATTTATGGCCTTAAGGCTGGGAACTCAACTTGCCCAGCTGTCATCTGACGGCAAAGGAAATGTCATCCATTTTCAGCTGTTTACGACGAAGGTCTCACCTTAGGAGAAGTACAACTAAGTCAGATTTCAGGGAGAATGATGAGAGGGGGGGCCTCCTCGACTGCCTGATGGACACACAGTGGAAAGTTCAGTAGCTGAGCCCTACCTGGGAAGAGGGTCACCACCTCGGCTCGGGCTGCCAAAGCAAAATGTCACAGCGGAGGTGCCCAGGACTACCGAGACCCATCTTCTCACCGTTCTGGAGGCGGAGCTCCCAGATCATGTGCAGGCATGACTGGTTCTGGTGAGGCCTCTCTTCCTGGCTTGCAGACGGCCACCTTCTGGCTGTGGCCACACATCTCAGGGACAGAGAAAGGGAGAAAGAGCGCACTCCGTTGTCTCTTCTTAGGAGGGCACTAATCCCTAAACAACCTCCAGAACCTCATCTGAATCTTATTACCTCCCAAAAGCCACTTCTCCAAATACCATCACATTGGGGGCTAAGAATTCAACGTTCAAATTTGGGGAGGACAAAAACATTCAGTTCACAACAGTCACCAACCCGAACTCCAGGAGGCGGTGATGTGCAGACTTACATCTGCATAACACAGCCTTGCCCAGCCTTACAATCAGATTTTTAAAAACCAATCAGGCCAACCCTTCAAATACATACAGTTTAGTATACATCAATTCAACTTTAACAAAGTTGACAAAATTTTAAAAATTTAAAGACCAGGTCAGTCACTTGACAGATGTTTAAATCCCCTCAGCCATGTGCTTGGATGAGTAGTGTACCTGGCCTCTGCCTGGAACAGCCCTTATGATAGGAATTCATG
>NC_043707.1:104805268-104832022 GCF_006229205.1 Suricata suricatta | reverse complement strand
CATAGAATCTGAAGCAGCCTCCAGGCTCTGAGCTGTCAGCACAGAGCCCATTGCGGGGCTGGAACTCACAAACTTCGAGATCATGACCTGAGCCGAAGTAGGCGGACGCTTAACCAACTGAGCTACCCAGGAACCCCAGCCTCCTAGAAGTTTTGATCCACTAATCAGGGCTGCGAAGAATACACTGGATCTTTGTACCAAGAGAGAGCCCTACAGAAACCAAATTAACTAATTACCAACATCTCCCACCACACACACACACACACACACACACACATATGCACACACACACGCATGCATGTACACACACATGTTGATAGTTCATATACCCAGAAGTCCCCTATCTAGTAATTTCCCATGTCCAGAATACATGTTCAAACAACAAAATTGATACCACACCACATTCGTGCACTTGACTCCTAGGAGAACACTTCAGTATTCTCATCTGAAAAGAGTTAGCTTAGCTTTGGACTCACTTTTAATAAATCTCCTTCTCCAGCTTCCTAGTTCACAAAAGATTAAAAACAGCCAGTAAGATGAAAGGATGCTGAATCCAGTAAGAAGTCACAGCGTGCAGCCTGACTCTGGTGGGGGAGGTGGTGAAATGGTCAGCAAGGCTCAGAGAATCTAGGGAATGGCAGCAGCCCAGGGTCATCTGCTGTACGCACCCCATTACATGATGGCTGGGGCCACCGGAGATGACCCTGAGTCTCCGACTGAAGAGTCTGCTGTTCTGGGGGGCAAACTTGCTTCTAAAAGGCTCCCATCCAAAGTGGGTACGTCAGCTGACATCATGCTACCTAAGGGCTATGACGTTATTTTCCAGATAACTCATTTTGGGTGGGAGAGCTCACTCTAAACTGATGTGCCTAAGTGAGGCGTCACTATGTGTTATCTCACAATGTGCAATGTGGTCGCCAAGGACCAATGGTCCCGATGACTATATACACAGTGCAGTGACAGGCATGTGATGGGCACCACCCTGGTCTGCTGATTCCCAAGGAGACTGCAATTAGGCAGGACACGTACATTACCTGCTCACAGAGAGATAAAAACTGTTGAAATGAGCATGTTAATACTTGGATCAAAACAAATAACATCCTTGTCTTGTGATATATCCATGTTCATGATCCAGAATATTTATTTTAAATTCTAATTTGCTCAGTAAACCCTTTTTCTAGAGAGCCCAAGAAGGTAAACAGCAGACTGCTCCTATGACAGTAATAATTGTGATTTGAAGCCCTCTGTCCCTGAGGTCCCCAAACCCCCAAGCCAGCTGCCAGAAGGCCAGGACCTCGGGCAGGAGTGGCCACCAAGGGACGACAACTTCGTTATCTGGGCAGCTGAGGAAGTACCACTAACGCCAAACAACGTTTATCCCAACGTCATTCAGGCTTCAGGAATCATATCGTTGTGTGCACGTACATGCACAAGTACACACATACCTGCACGCACACGTACGTACGTACACACTCCAGGACACCACCACCCCTTGGATTCACCTCAGTGGCTCAGCAAGGATGAGCCCCAGGGGCAGAAGCACCCACAAGTCAGCGGTCCAATGCTGCCCGGAGTATGTGAGACAGGACCGAGACTGGGGCCTTCAGGGGACTCCTATATTCACAGCACACATTACCTTCAAGCCCACTATCATGTTCTCTTATGATGTGTACTGTTTGCCGCGTGTCTGTTCCCAGTAGAATGTACGATGCACAAGGGCACTGAACACTGTTTCGCTTTGCAGTGGCAATTTCAGCATCCAGGACACTCCCTGAATCAGAGCAGGTGCACCAGTAATAATTTGCTGAATGAATGATAAATGAATGGCTGGCTGGTCCTGCAACTGCAAGAAAGGTATCAGCCCTGGAAAGCACTTGGTACACCCGTCACTGCCAGTTTCTCCTGTGCCCACCATTACTACATCAGTCCTGTGTCCCAGTAAGTGCAGTGGAGCCTCGGAATCATCCTCAACCCAAGATTTCAGGCAGCGCTGCCATTAACTCCTCATTAACACAGGAAATGGGCTCTGCTTATCATTCCTGGCCTAAGCTATCATCACTGAGGTTTTGTTTGCTTGTTTGTTTTTCTTTCCCCAGTGGATCCACAGGTGGGAGTTGACATCTCTGACCCGGTGCAGGTGCAGATAAAGGGTAACGGGGCGTCTGCTCTCACCAGCAGGATGTGGCCATAGCAGAACAGGCTTATCTTCAACTCAACCAGCCTTGGGCACTTTCTAATAGCTGACACTCATGCTTAGGCTCTGTCACACATACCACTGCAAGATCTTTACACCTTGCAAGAAAGGAACCAGACCAGTTTTCAGAGACTCCTCAAGTAGTGACTTGCCCAAGGTCACACAGCCAGTACGGCACAGACTTGGAATTTGAACCCAGGTCTCTCGGTGGCCATTTTACAGATGAGGAAACAGGCTGGAAGAGGGACACGATTTGCAAAAGTCACACTTGAGGGATTTATGAATGTATGGACTATGCATGCACTCCTGTAAGCAGGGCTTCCCTTCACCCAGCAGGGGGGCTGGCCCAGGTGGACGAATGAAGGAAGGTTGTGGGTGTAGAGCCTGAAAAGATCAGACAGCTTAGTCTAAGAGGAAAGGTCAAATACAACTGGAATTCCCAAACCTAGTGGTCCCTGCAGAACTGGCGGTGGAGTTTAGCAGGATGAGCAATGTTGCCAGGTCCCAGGGGAAGCCCGTAGCAACGTTGTCCACCCCAACTGGGACCAATAAAGGAACACACCCACCCTTAAGGCTACCCCTTCCCCACACCTGACTCTACTTCCCCCACTCTTCCTCATTCTCACATCCCAGTCCTTCCTCCGTCAGCCAGACCCCTTTTCCCAAATGTGTGGGGATGGCTCCTATCGGTCTCTCCTCTCTTGGTCCATTCTTGACTCAGATGCAAACACTTCTCCACTTGAAGACCTCAACACACATTGGTTAGCAAATAAATGAATAGGTCAGTGGTTGAATTATCAGAGGCTTCTCCTGTCTTCAGTCCTCATTATCAATCCCGTGGGCAATTTTGTTATATGTGTATTCACTCAACAAATATTTATTAAGTACCTACTATGTACAGGGCACAGTGCTGGGCTCTGGCACAGAGCAGGTGGCAAAGAACAGAGGCTTTCCACCAGGCCTGTGGACCTTGATTTCCTTTTCTCTCCATTTTCAGTCACCCTTCTGTACTTACCTGATGGCTTGGGTCTCATCACTCTGTATGCAACAACTTTTAGCACCTCCCACTGCCTACCGAAAAATGCTTAAGTTCCTTATGCTGACATTAAAGACCTTCTGAGACTTACCTGACACCTATACCTCTAGCCTCACCCCCGGCCCTCTTTCCCTCCATTGCATACAGGTCAGCCCCTGCCTGAGATGCTCTTCTCATCTGCACCAATCAGCTATTGCTGTGTAACAAGCCACTCCAAGACTTTGTGGCTTAAAGCAATAATTGCGTATTTTCACCGTGGGCCAGCTGGGGATTGGCTGATGAGGGCTGAGCAGCTGGCCTCAAGCTGAGCATCCATCTGGGCTCAGCTCTTCGTCGTGGTTGGGCTCAGGTCTGCTGTGTTCGTTCTGGAACCCAGGCCAGGGGGCAACAGCTACGTGGGGGATTCTCCTCTCACGGTGTCAGCAGAGGCATGAGGGGGTGCTTGCTTCACACCTGGTAACATCTCGTTGGCTACAGCAAGTCTACACGACAGAGCCCCAAGTCCAGGAGCCAGTAAGACGTTTTCCCCAACATGAAGCCAAAGCAAGTCACATGGCCAAACCCTACATGATGGGGCCTGGGGATGGGGGAGACAGGGAGTGAATATTTTCTAATAGTAATCTAACTTAACACCCCATTTCTGCCTAATGAAACTGGGCAGACAACAAAAGAAACCAGGCTTTGGAAATGGAAGGCCTGGGATTGTATCAGGGCTACATGTCCTACTGTCTGTGGACCTCAGGTGCAGTTTATTCTCCAAATCCTTCACCCAGTCAGTACGGATGCACTGAGAATCTACTCTGTACGAATACCGTGCCAGACCCTGAGCCAGATCGTGACTACATCAGTCCCATCCCCACTCTCCTGGTGGTATGAATGAAGCTCTTAGCCCTCTGAATGCCAGCTCCCTCATCCACACAGTGAGGAGAAACAACCTGGCAATGCACAAGAAAACGGTGGGAAGCAGGTGGCCAGTTACAAGTACATAGATAAGTACACATATGTGCGTATACATATCCCTACATATATGGCACAATTACAAGTGGAGAAAGCGCTATATCAAATACCACTTCTCCCAGGATGCCCAGGCTAGCGAATCCTGTAGGAAGTGACGTTCACCAATCTGAATCCTTAACACAAATTACCATGTGACTAAAAGTTCATCCAATCAATGAGAATTTACTGAGGCTCACCTCGAGCCAGGTAGGCCCACCTGACCTGAAGCCCCTGCCCTCATAGATACTAATTCCTAGAGGGAAGACAGATGTCTCCTTCCTGCATTCTTATAGCACTCAGCCCAGCATCCTACCCACAAAACGTGAGCAGTACCCACCAGCACCCAAGACGCCGGGGCCTCCTCTGTCACTCTCATGGTTTCCTGGAAACGGCCTCAACGACCCAAGGTTTCCACCAAAGCCCCTCCCCCCCAACTCACCCGGAAAGAAAAATGCGGTTAATCCAAGCAATCTGGACTTTCCATTCCCACCACACCTCCGCCCCACCCCAGAGCGAGACCTCCCTGAGTGATGAAGTGTTAGAGCGGGGGTCTGGGGTGCCGACCTTGTCAGAGAGTGTGCTTCTGTGGTGTCTCATGGAACACAAACAGATTAACAAGCCAACAGTGAGGCAGACTATCAGCAGAGACCAAGAGGAAAGAACACAACAAAACCTCAAGATAAAAAAGCCCCTCTTAGTCTCAGTCAATAACCTCTAATCACATACAGAGGGGGCTGAGCATGTAAGTCACAATGCCTTCCCGGCAAGAATAACGCTAATTAAATAGTTATAAAAATTATTGGTATTAGAAGCAGTATCATTATTATAATAAATCAAATACTGGCTAGAAATGCAAAAGTCTGTCTTCAGGATCTGATTCCTTCCACTTTTCATAGTCACTGGGTGGTTCCCCACTGCCCACGGGAGATACTGGGCTCCTCATTGTGGGATTGGGGGCCCTCCGGGCCCTGCCACCGGCCTACCTTCCACTCACTCACTCATCCAACAGTTTCTGAGCACCTATTCTGCCCCCCATACCGGTAGATGGGCCATAAGTCAATTTTTCCAGCCTTTTCTCCCTCCAGTTCCCTAACAGAAACACTGGCCACATGGTCCAATCCCTTCAGGGCCCTTCAGATTCACAGCTGTTTCTGTCCTCCTTGACTGCTCCAGATGTCCCTGGGGACATGTTCTTTTTCTCTGATGGCCACTGTACACATACGGTTGTGCACTTTTTGCCCATTCTCTGTCACCTGACAACATTTTATCTTACCGACTCACCTACACAGGGACCACAGCCCATGCCTCAAACAGCATCACATAATAGTTAGTGCTGAACTTGCTGCCTAGCACTACTACAGGCATAATTCAACACAAACCAACACACACTTCCTTTGTGGCAGCTGGGGCAGGGAAAGATCATCTCCTGTGGGCGGGGCTTGGGGGGAGGCAGGAGGGCTTCCCACACCATGGCTGGCACGTGCTCGGTGGCCAGGCCCTGCAGGGACAGGTACATTTTCAAAAACCAGACCGCCTGCCATGGACATGTGTTATCTGCATCTCAAATGTCAACAGTGTGAACTGCCGAGGAGAAAAGCAAAGCATGAATACCTGAACGCTATTCCAACCCTCACGGTAAGTAACACAGCCCAGAGGCGCTGAGAGCACCGGTGCGGACAGCTGGCTTTCCAGGGGAGCTTCTCTGCGCCACCTGCAGGGTCTGTGCTTCTGCACTGCTCCTTCCCCAGCCTCCCCTAATTGCAGTTAATAGCACTGGACCCGAATGTGCAAGCATGCACCGGGCTTCCTCTCTCTCCATGAGCAGCTCACCCAGTGCACTGTCCGTTCTACCTCCAAAACTGAGCCAAGTCACCTTCCCCTGCTCCTGGCAGGTCCAAGCACCATCATCCCTTAGTTACACCCACGGGGGCTCCCAGCTTCCTCTGCTCTTGCCCCAAGAAGGGCCCATTCTGCGCACCATCGCCCAAACTGCCTTTTATATATGAAAGCAAATAGGACCGCACCTGCTTCAAATCAATGGCTTCAACTGTTGGAAGAAACTCCAAACACTTTCCTAGAATCAGTAGGCCTGGCAAGATCTCACCCACTTCCTCTCTATTCCATCTCCTAACAGCCCTGATGGGCAAGGCTCCAGGCACAATGTTCTTTCTGTTTCTTAAGTGAGCCTCAGGGCCTTGGCATCTGCTGTTTCTTCTGCCCAGAATGGGCTTTCCCCAGGTGTCCGTGGCTGGCTCCTCCTCATGCCCCTGGATTCAGCTAGAAAGTCACCTGCTCCCCAAAGCCTAAGAAAACAAAGCAGCTGCTCCTCCCCCATCCCCTCCTCCCCCCGCTGCCCCTGCACCCTGGTCTCTCCCTGGCTTATTGCATTTCCCCCCCTTATGCCCCTTATCACACTCCAAAACCATTCATTCATTCATTCATTCGTAAATCATCACTCAGATAAAAGTTCCATGTAGGACAAGAACCTTTTCTGTCTGGTTCACCGTGATCTTTTCAGCATCTGTAACAATGGCCAGCACAGAGCAACTGTTCAAAACACATCCCCTGAAGGGGGCAAAGCTCCCCACTCCTCAGGTGTGGGGTGCTCATCGTGAGCGTTTCCCAGTATGCATCGTAAGGAAACATGGGGGAAAGAGTAACGTCACGGTGGAGAAATCTGACAAAGGCCGTCTCAACCAGGCGGTCAAGACCAGCATCAACAGTCACAAGTTAGGTTGATGGCGTGCGCTTTTGATAAGACGGGATGAAAATGGTGCTTTATCTCTGTGGGACAGCATTGCTTGGCTAGCCACAGGCCCTGCAACGTTGTGAAGGCAGATATCAGCCCTCCCCTGACTGAACTTCCAGTGGTTCAAAATGAGGGCAGCTGGGGTCAATGAAAAAAACAACAAGTCTTGCCCTCTCTAAGGATGAATCACGTTTTTCTACTGCTCGAAGTCAACCCAGCCGCAGGCAGTGCTTCGGCTTAGCAGTCAGCTCCTATCCTAGATGGGGGCTCAAGTGCCGCCCACAGGGAAGCTGGGCCAACACAAGACTCTCTCCCAAAGGGTCAAATGGTATGGTACAGACTACAAATGGCCCAGGTGTTCAGAGAGGATGGACTGCGGGAGCTGCAGCATTCAGGAAGCCTTCCTGCAGGAAGGGGCAGGCTAGAGCTGGAAGAAGAAACAGGGTTTAGAGAGAGACAAGAGGAGAGGAGAGGGCGCTCTGGGCAGAGGTCACAGCATACTCAGAGCCAGGGCGTCCTGGCCCACCTGCAGGGAGAGGTCTCATGAGGCCTGCGGTGCCCCCCAGGAGAGCCATGGAAGGGGAAGTTGGTAAGCTGAGCCTTGATGGAACAGAAAATACTATGAAATCCTCCCAGACTTTTAAGGCCAGGAATCAACACCTCCTCCTTCCGTAAATGCCTTGGCTGCAGTAAGCCCAGCCTCCTCAGCCCTGCGCAGCCCTCATACTTGGCTTGTTCGTCCTTTTCACATGGTGTTTACATTCCTGTCCTGTCTCTCCCAACTACCCTAAGCCTCCTAGGGCAAGGTCCTTTTCTACCTGCTCTAGAGGGTCCTAGGTGCTAAGGATATAGACAACACAAAGATCTCTACTCTCATGGGGTTGACATTCCAGTGATCAGGTGAAGGACAAAAAACAGATAAGAAAGTAAAATATAGTGAACACCAACTGGTGACAGGTGCTATCAGAGGATAAAGGCAAGGACAGGGAGTTCAAAGGAATGATTTGAAATTTTGAATAGGGTGGTCATGGGGAGACCTCATTTGAGCAAAGGCCTGAGGGAGGTAGGGGCAGGCAGTTTTTTTCTTCTGTGTTCACTGATCCATGCCTAGTACCTCCAGCAGGTCCTGGCGTGCAGTGGGCATGGGAGAATGAGTACGGGAATGAGTCTGTGGTGAAGGTTAATTAATTTTTTAATTAAAGTTTTGATTTTTATTTTGAGATCCTATAGATTCACATGCCGTTGTAAGAAAGAATACCCCTCACCCAAGTTCCCCCAACGGTGCCACGTTACACAGCCCATAGCACAACAGTAAGTAACCTTACGTCACATCTTACACGTGACCATAGCGCAATATCGAATCCACTGAAATCGACTCTGAGACAATCCACTGATGAGATTCCAATTTCACCAGTTTGACATGTACTTATTTGCGTATATGTGCGTGGCATATTCAGCTTTATGCAATTTTAAGGATTAATCCATTTTTCACGTGCCATTAGGAGGCCACTGGAAGAGTCCAGAATTGAAGGAAGATGGGGTGAAGCGAATCGCCAGTCACAGAGGAGGCTGGGCACCCTCCCAGATGTGAGCTTCATTGAATCTTCACAACCATCCTAAGAAGCCAAGTATTCTTATCCCCATTTTGCATAACGAAAACTGAGGGGCTCAGAGAAGTACTTATTGGAAGCCACACAGTGGAGGGGCAGAGACCAGAACCCCAAACTCCTGACTGTCTGGTCCCTTCCACGGGCTCTTTCAGGAACATAAGAGCAGCCTGGATAAGAAAGCAGAGGAAGCAGGCACCCAGCAGAAGGCCAGGTTCCAGCAAACACTGGGAAGGAGAGCAAATGAGGAAGGGGCTGATCAGGAGGTCTCCAGGATTTTATGTTAGAGAGACCAGAAGTACTACTCATGGAAGAGGACTGGAGGGCTAGAGGGTTCCAGAGGAGGAGAGGAGAGGAGAGAGAGAAGGACGTCTTGGCTCAGTCAGGGTCTATTGTGTGGTCCTGGGCGAGTCAATTTACACCTCTGGGCTCATGCTCCTCACGGGTCCAGAAGTAAGAACAGCCACCCATCCCACTTGTTCTAAGGTCAAAGAGAGACAAAAAGGCAGCCCTGGGCAAAGGGAAAGTGTTCGACCGACTGCCAAAACCAGAGAGGACTCAACTCAACGGCCCAGACTGCCTGTGGTCTCCCAACTAGAACGACTGGCTCGCTTTCCCAAAGATAAAAATGCAGAATTTAGGTCAGCACACACAGAGAATCTCACTTTGTTTATAAGAGACAGAGAGTGTGTGTTCCTATTAAATGCCTTTAAATCTCAGCGATGATGAGAGACCCAAGGCTGTTTACCGCTCTGGATATTTACTTCTCTCGTATACAAATCAGCTCGGTGCCGTCAGAGCTGACGGCCCCTCACAGGGCAGGCCTCTGACATCCCCGCTCTTCCCCAGTGCCCACACATGGTTTGAATTTATTGGTTTTAGCAGTTTTCATTTATATTGTGTGAGGATCACGGAATGACCAGCAAACAGAAGCTCCGCTCTGTGCCCTGAAAAAAAACATGGACATGTGGGGGGCGGGCCGGGGCCGGGAAGATCCCTCCAATCCCAGGAAAAGCGGCTCCGACTCCCAGAGCGGCCCAGTGGAAGCACTTAGGGCCCCTGTGGGAATGAAGGGCTGGCAAGAAACCACAGCCCCGCCAGGAGACGGGTGTCACACCAGGGCGAGAGGCACTCAGGAGTCGCAGCCGCTCAGAGCCAAACGCCTGGGTGCCACAGTGGGAAAGGCAGGCCACTGCCTAGATGTTTAGCCTCCTGGAACCAAACATCTGGAAATCTGGGAACAATGTGGGGTGCGGTTAGGGACTTTCTGCTTTCCACCCGGATACTCAGGCGATGATGTGTAGATACAGCTAGTAATTTTACAGCTACACACAGATCCGTGAGTGCATACTTGGAGCCAGGCCCTCAGCCAACCCAGATTCATTAGATGAGGCTCCTGCCCTCAAACAACTTCAGTCTCTAGAGGAGACAGACATATAAATATATAAAAGACAATAAAATAAAAAATGCCCTTTCCCAGGGAGGTCAGAGCTGGTTTAGAAAGTGGCTCTGACTTTGCCGCAGCGGCGATGCGGTTTATGGTTTACCACGCTCTCTCATACCCGCTACGGGCTGTCTGTGAGGGGAGGGAGCTGCTCGGGCTCAGGCTGCTGGACTCCCAATCCAGTGCTCTCACTGTTAAGGGCCTTGTATAGGCCATAGATCCCTGCATCCCCCACTTCCGCTTGGGGAGCATTCAGGAACCACCTGCCTCACCCCACCCCAGGGGAACAGGTGGACTCCCCCAGGTCAGCCATTAAAAGGGTCACATGAAATGCAGGGACATGCTCTCCTACAGTAAGTACTCTACAAATGGTGTCAGGATCTCAGGCTCCCCCACAAAGACCCTGTAATATAGAGCCACAGCTGGTCTCCTTCAGCTGCCAGACTACTTTCAGGATCTAGGTCTAAGAGAAAGCACCTCTGACTTCCTATTCCGAGTCCCCCTCTGGTCCAGCGGTGAGAACATCCTGGATCCGACGAGAGGAAGGAACTTCATATGGCCGCTCCTTCCTCAAGCCAAGGGGCTTGGGAATTCCAGGCAGGCTTGGGCAGATGCTCCAGGTGGTGGATGAATGAACTGCAAAGTACGGGACCGGGAGACAGTGGCCCCCAGCACAGCCTGGGGCAAGCCCATACATCTTAACTGGTTGGTGAGGCCTCCGTGAGGTGGCCCATGAGCCTCTGTGGCCAGTTCCCTGGTCTTCCGCACCCCTTAAACAGTTTCCACATTCAAGTGAAGGGTCCACAGCACCATCAGCCCCAGCCCCCTACCTGCTGCTTCTCCTGAACCCAGGAATGCCCATCTGTCCTTCAGCACTGAGCTCAGGGCGCGTTACACTAAAGCCAAGCCAGGTGCTGAGAGGGAGGGGTCTGTCTACCATCTACACATGGAGCATCTTCCGCAAGACAGCTCCTGGACACCGAGGATGCAGTCCGCTCCGCCCTGGTAGCTCCGGTAGGGCCTCTGGAGGCCTGCCCACAGGGGGGAGGCAGGGTGAAGGCTCAGGGCCAGTGCTCAGCAATGACACACAGGTAGGAGCTGATCCTCCGTCTAGCTACTGTTGCACATTGAAGGGGGTGGGGGGCTGGCGTGGCCCTCTCACATCTCCCACTCCCCCACCCCCACTAGAGAGCCCCACAGAGAAGTGTCCCACACATGGGCGACGTTACAAGCATGCAGCTTCCTCTTCTGTTGGGCCCTCAGCCTACCCTGCCACCACCTGCCTTTTGTACCTGCCCCCCACCTCCAACCTTCTACACCTCTAGTCTGGGAAGAGCCACCCCCACCCCGGCTATCACACTCCAGGTCCTTTTCATTAGATGCAGAGAGACTGAGAGCTCAGACTCTGAAGTCAGATTTCCTGGGTTTGAACTCTAGATCTTCCATCCACTGGCTGTGTTACCACAGCTAAATGAATTAACCTGTCTGGGTCTCAGTTTCCTCACCTGCAAAATGGGGCTGCAACACAATACAACCTGAGAGACTGTCATGAGGGTTAGACGAGGCAGTGCCGGTCGAGGCCTCAGACCCGTCCGTGGCACTCGGCAGTGAGGCACCTCTCTCCTCGTGTCTCCTCAACTCTCCCCTTCCTCACCAGCCCCACATTCACCTCTGAACCCCAGAGCCTGGACCTGAGTCTGGCTCAGTGTCATTCCCAGCAGTGCCTGTCCAATAAACAAACAAAGGAATGGATGAACGGAGGAACAATTTCATAATAACTAAATCAATTCGCTAAGTATTTACAGGGTACAGGTATCCCTCACTTTTTGAAAATTCACTTTACGCCACTTTGCTTTTACAAAAGACCTACATTAGGACCTGTTTTCACCAACCAAAAGAAATCCAAAAAGGATTTGTTTACGAGGGGCGACAGGTGAAAACAGCGTGCAGCGTGCAGAGAGCCAGCAGAGGGGCAGTGAGCTCACACCACCGCGGCTTCAAGCTGTGTCCGTGGGCATCGGTGCTTTATGTCGGTTTATTTCATGCACCCATTAGCAAGATGTGTCCTAAAGTATCAGAAAAGCTTGAGAGGTTATTTCTGGGTTTGGGCATGCTCACAGACTTTTCCATATAAATTAACAGCCATTGCTTCTTTGCTTTACACTGTAGGAACTCTCCACTGCTGGATGGCGGGAGAAACCTGTACTTTTCTTTGAGAGAAAGAAGAAAAACACCCGCACCCTGAGTACTACTAAGCACACAGAGCACTTAGGAGCTAATAAAGTCCTTCCCAGGCTAGAGCTCTTGAGTAACGTTCAACCCGTTCACCACGGAGGGAAAGGACCCTTAGGCAGGGAATCTCCCCAGGTCCTGGATGTAACCAGTGAGAGACAGGGCTGGGCTTGGAGCCTAGGTCTCCAGCCTAAATGTTTAGATCCCTCCTTTTGATGTGTTCCCACTCCGGGGAACAGTGAGAGATCACAGGGAAGCCGACCCAGAAAGAGTACAGCCAGACATTGCACACCACAGATGGTCAGCAAAAAACTGACCACGCTCTGGGTGGTCGAGTCACAGGGTTCCAATCAGGTCAGCAAAGCAAGCTCTTCCCTGCCTCCCTGCTCGGTGCTTGAGAGACTAAGGGATCACGAACCATCTTCTCTATGGCATGGGTTCCACCTCAAGACATAAACAGTGTGAAAGTGGGCCAATCACAGTAACTAAAATGACCACGACTTCGACTGTCCCAGCTGACATGCGCCACCTCCTGCCAGCGCCAGGCGCTCAGCTGGGTGGTTTACCCGCATTACCTCATTTACGCTTCACAACACACTGGGTGGGCGGGGAATACCGTGAACTCCATTTTCTCAGATGTGAAAACACACCGCAGTCATCTAACCAAAGGGATGGAGTGGGAATTCCTGCTCCAGTCCAGTCTCGGTTCATCCATCAGAGGAACTAAGTGGAAATCCTGGCTCTGCCATTTCGCACAAAGTACTTAGCCTCAATTTCCTCAAAATGGAGAAAATAATAGCTGCCTTTCAGGATTGCTTTAGGAATTTACTGTGATAAACCAGAGGCCCCGCACATAATAGGCACTAAATAACAATGGCTCTCTTGGGATCTTGATTAGGAAAAGGAAGGAAAAAGTCAATGGAGGGAGGAGTAGAAACGCTTTTCTCTCGGTGTACTCTCTGCAGGTTCCCATCCTGGGGCACTTTTGCTTAATGGTCTCCTTCCCCACAGGACTTTTTCCACTCCCACCTCCAGGGCCCTGATCCAGTTCAGCCTGCAAGATCTCCATCAAGAATCCGGCATTCCCTTCTCACCCACCATCTGGCCAAAACTGCACTGATGGAAGCAGAATAATATAAAATCACCAGCAGGCCTAAACCTGGGAGCTGAGTCAGGCTGGTCAGTGAAACATCCCAGTCAAGGTCAAGCACAATGGCCAAGTGTCATTACCACTGAGGTCCTGAGGTGTCTCGGTTTACCCTTCCTGTGACCAATCCACGGCTCTTCAAGCTGTTCTCAGCCCCAGTAGAGTGTCTGGTGGTGGAAAATGTCTCCTAAGCCAGTGGATGCTTACAGCCTCAGCTGGAGATGGGGGGGGAGGGGAGCACTGGAAGCAGGGACAGGAAACTGAAGTAGCCTCCTCCTAGGTGTCCTAGTGGGGGAGGGAAGGGAGGGCGGGGTAATGCAGGTAAAAGACTGGAAATTGCAAAGTGCCGCACAATTGGTTGGAATTACCACTGCCAACGACGCTTTTGTCTTGTCTCAACCTCAAGGCCGAGCAGTTCAAGAAATGGAAACCCTGTGTACTAAGGCTAAAAGGCTGAGCCAGAGAGATTTCCAAAAGGCTTTCTCTGCTGCATCCTCCTTTTCAAAAGGGGCTTTAAAATGGGACGGAGATTTGAATTACGAACGGCCTAGAAGGCGCATTAAGTCCCCAGGAGATAAAACTGGCCAGGAAGCTTTAAATAACCTTAATAGGGAGGAAGCAGGTAGTCCCTTAAACAGAAGAGGCGGAAAGAAAAAAGGCCTCATCTTTTATCTTCGCCCTGCGGCTTCCCAGGCAGGGGGCCGGCCGGCTCGCCCGAGGTGCGGGGCCGCCTGCTGCGGGGCCTGCAGGCAGACGTAAGGGCTGGCAGGGTGGCGCCCCAACCCACCCTCCCGGCCCTTCCGCGCGCTGCGCCTGTAGGCAACGTACGCTCCTGGAATCGTCCCAAGGGGTGGTCGCGGACCCAGCTCACTGATGGCCTGGCTGGGCCATGGGCTCCGCCCGGAGGGGCGCCTGGCTGCGGCCGAGGTAGGCAGACCCCAAGCTGTTTCACTCGGCCTCGTGTGGCCACAGTCCAGGCAGAAGGGCCACAGGGCACTGCAGACAGTGCCAGATGCCCAGGCAGCTCCTGCCCCCAGTGCAGGCCCTGCCTGTCTCCAGAGCCCAGCGCCCCGCAGCACTGGCCTGCTGACTTTTACTCCTTCAGATCTGGACTCCTCCAGGAAGCCTTCCCGGATCTGCCCAGCACTGAGAAGCACACTTCTTCCGTGCTCTCCCCACACACTGCCTTACCGACTCTGGCCTCCCTGAAACTTCTCCCTCTACACCTCCTCCCCACTCAGAAAGCAAGTGGGGGAGGGGGGGGAGAGACAGCATCATCATTCTTGCTCACATTTCCATCTCCAGCACATACCCCCATATCTGGCACAAAGCGGAACTACAGAGCATTTCTTGAAAAATTGTGTAATGATGTTAATTTAAAAATCCAATAATTAGTATGAGCTAGTGTTTGTGGAGCACAGGTTTTGTGTCTGGTACTGTGCTTTACACCAATCAATAAATCCTCACAGCAGCTGGATGAAGTTGCCTGATGGGGAGAGGGAAGGCACAGAAGTGTCATGTAACTAGTCCAAGGTTACTGACACTGCAAAGAAGTGCAGTGATCCTGGACCTTGAAGGAGCCCTGGGCTGGCTTGGGTCAATGCCCAGAAGCTTTGCAGTGGTGGGGGTTCCTGAGCCGAGTCTGCACCAAGTAAATAAAGACTAATTCTTATTTCTAAAGGTACAATCAGACCAGGATGTTCCTCTGAATGAGGGAGGTGGGAAGAAAGCATTACACACAAAAAAAGTACAGGCTCACAATTCAAAAACAAATGAAAAGTAAATTTTAATGCTTCCCCCTGCCCCTCCTGACCCAATGGGAAGACTGAAGCCCGAGAATAAAGGGTGACAAGGTCTCAGGTCACAGGGCAGGGGGATATTTGCACCGCCTGCAGGGGAGGAAGGTGGTGGTCACGCACTGATCTGAAAGCTGGCAGACTCCCCCAGGGAAACGACCTCGCTGAGTGAGGGACAGAGCACAGACTCCAGCAGGTGCATCAGCCTCAGACAATACACCGTCTAAGGTCCCAGGCTGTCCCCTGGAGATGGCCCGAGGCTCTGACTTGCATGGACCTGCCTACCTCCGGGTCTGACTAAGGGTCTGCCTACCTCAGCCGCAGCCCTGGGCTCCTCTGGTGACCTGGCTCTCTTAAGCTTAGTCAGGCACTCAGGGGGGCCCAGGTGCAACTCACCCACTGTTGTAGACTGAATGTGTCCCTCTTACCCCCAATTCATATGCTGAAGCCATAACTCTCACGATGATGACTGGAGATAGAGGAGATTTTATGAGATAATTATAAGTTTAGAAGAGGTCGTGAAGGTGGCGCCTTGTAACTAGCTCTTTCCCACTTTCAATTCAACTCATCCGTCTCTCTCTTGCTCACTCTCTCTTTCCACCTTTCCACCCCAATCTCAGACTTCCAGCCTCCAGAACTGTCGAAAAGTAAATTTCTATTGTTCGAGCCGCTCAGTCTACGGTAGCTTGTTTTTGCAGCAGGCAACAGACTTAAGACAGCCACCAATCCTTTTAGAACACAACGCGATTTTGCAATACATACAAATATTGAATCAGTACATTGTACACCTGAATGTTATGTCAGTTACACCTCAATAATACATAAATAAATAAAGACCCGCAATGCTGAAAGCTAATTCCATCACTGCACCTAAATCCAAACTGCTGAGTTCTGATCAGGTGGCATCTGCCCATAGGGTACAGTCCTATCTGGTGACCAAGGATCAAAGTCTGGCTCTACAGGGGCATTGGAAGAGCCCAGGCTGTTAAAATGACCGCCCTCAGAAATCCGTACCACTCCAAGGGAGTGTAAGTTAGTCAAACAATAAAAACAGGGAAGGGCTCTCAGGTAGGGACTGCACAGGAAATGCATGGAGGCGTGACCAAGGATTGTGCGGGAGGGAGGAAGAGAGGGAGGCACGAAGGAAGAACTAACACAGGTCAGCATCACTGGGGCCCAAACCAAAGTAGCAGCTCAGGGGTGAAATTAAACATGTTGAAATGAAAATAAAAGTAGGAGGGTGGTGAGCCTGCAGAGGCTCATGTGTGCCCCAGGTAGCAAAGAAGAGGGAAAGAGAGGCCTTTGTTTGCAAGTAACAGATGAGGAGGAGAAAACAACGAAGTGTTCCAGGACCGAGAGAAAGAAATCCAGTAGGGCCCATGATGTCACAGAGTCCTGCCCAAATGGGCCAGCGGCAGGGCGCTCACCTGTGTGGTGGCAGGTGGGAAGTCTGAGGGCTTTCTGCGCACACAGAGGCCAAGACGCACCCCTTTTCTAGCATCCAGAGCTGCCAACAGCCCAGCCACAGAATATGTCAGAAAGCCCCAACTTTAAAACTGGAGCACATTCCGCCTAATTTTATAATCCGTTGTGAGCATATCTGGAGCTAGATTTCACATCGGGGTCTATTAGGAAAGAAAAGACTGTCTCAGTAATATTTATAATATCAAGTAAAACATAGAAGCGCTGAAAGAATATCATAAAACATCATAAAAAAATCCACAGAAGGAAAGAACATACGCGGCTGGGCCATCAGGAAAAGCGGGGACCAAATCTTCCCAAGCGGATTTAGGAGCATTCTAGGTAGACTTCCTGGAGGAGGCACAGCTTTGAGCTGAGCCTTGGAAATCTCCTAGGATTCAGAAATAGAAGAGAAAGGGAGGAAATTCCTGGAGAGGGAGGGGGCTCAGCAAAGCAACAGCGTTTCCAAGCTCGGGGCAACAGTTTTGTGTTCCAGCGGATTCGGTGCACAGATTTAAAAGGATCCTGGAGGAGCTGCTCGGCTAGACGGCTTGGCAGCCACGGAGCACAGCCGAGGGCCGGGCCACCAGCTGCCTGGGGATTAAGTAGGCGGACAGAGAGCCGGTGATGGGGGATAAAAGGAGTGAAGTGGATACTACTTAGAGGCAAAGTCGAGGAGGGAAGAACAGCGGTGGGGCGGCTGGCAGGCCGTGGCGCTCCCCACGTTCTTCAGTTTCCTCCCGCGGAAAGCTGCATTACCAGGCGACCTCTTCCTGGCTTTGAGAGACATCCAAATGGGAAATATTAACAAAGGCACCCTCCCATTTTTATCTCCGTCACAAAGTGCTTCCCTGCTCCGCTCTCTCCCGTAGGCCTGAGATGGGCTGGCGGGCTGTAGGAGGGAGATCCATGGCTTTGCCGATGGGGCTTTTTGGAATAGTCGAGGACTGGTCCCTTCCAACTCTAAGATTTTAAAAGTCTGTGTCTATGAGCTGAAAATTCTTCAAAGCTAAGAGGCTAGGATTTCATGATGTGAAGATTCTTCGAGTCGAAAAATGCCTCTGAGCCTGATGTTCTAAGATTTCACCATTCTTAGATTCCCTGAGCCTCCGCGTCCTGGCTCATGATTCGAAGCCTGTGTAAGCGTGGAAGACTTCATGCTGTGCGCTTCTGATTCTGAGACTTGAATACTTCATGACATCGTGGTCACCTCTGGCTTTATGGCCTCCCTCCCCTTTGATGGCCATACCTAAGCCATCCTGTGTGTCTGCTTCTAAGTTTGTTTTCCTCGCCCCATATGTTGGGAAAATATATTCAATATTAAAGTCTGAGTTAACCAGGTCAGAGGGAGCGAACAGAGCCTGCCGAGCCAGCAGGGGCTCTTTGCAAGCAGCTCTCCAAGCACACAAAGAATCTGAGAATACACATGCCTAGAGGTCAAGGCTAGGGGGTCCCCAGAGGGTCTTCCATACCATGCGACAGACATTTGCTGAACGGCTCCCAACCACAGGGCTCTTATGGGAGACACGGGGGTGGGGGGAGGCGAGGAGAGCCGGGCAGGCTGCAGATGCACTGGGTGGAGGCAGGGCCAGAAAAAGCTAGTTTCTCCGTCTAGGATCTGGAGTTACATGGTGCAGACCAGGCCAGATTGCCCTGATCTGACATTGACTGAAGGGTTTGCACTCTCTGGAGTGGACTTCTGGGGAGAAGAGGGCTCCACATGGTCTGGAGGCCTGGGGAGGTGTCTGTTCCCTCCACCCTGGGGAGGGCATGTAGCTCTGACAGGAGGCCATGAGCAGGGACCAGTATTGTGGGCTCCAGGGGCCACCGTGGGTGCTGCTGTGGCTGCCATGGAGGCCCAGAGAGGGTGGGAGGGCTTGAGAATGGCAATTTCTGGAGGATGGGAAGTGAGAGCCAGGTTCTGAAAGATGGGAGCATACAACAGGAAGAGAAAGGAAGGACAGAGTCTCCACGTGGGGTGTGGAGAACCAGGACATAGGAGAGACTAACGCACAGGTGCTCCAAGCCTCGGTTGCTATGGCTGTAAAACAAGACTAATAATACCCACTCTCTCTGGGGGGACAGTAAACCCTCTGCAGGTAAAAACTAGGCCATTCCCAGGTCTGCCCCCACCCTTGCACTAGCCCCGCACCATAAGGCATGCTGGCTGAAAGAGGAAGCGAGGGAGGGAGAGGAACCCTAATGAAGGACAGACTCCAAGGCTGGGCAGGTGTCCAGGGGCTGTGCCACAGCAGGCGGGGCTCTCTGCAGACTGGCAGGGGGCAGGGAGCAGCAGGATCACCCCCTGGGAACCAAAAGGCTTCCAGGGAATTCACTATCAGCAGCAGCCTGCTGAAGACTAGACTGTCAGCCCCTCCCAGGCTCAAAATCTCAGGGTGGCCCAGGGCCTTTAAGATATGGGGGTCACAGATGAGCACCACAGGAGTCAGAACTGGGTCGACCCTGGAAATTATCCAGCTAACACTTGAGGGACAGAAGGAGCAATCGAGGCCCAGAGAAGGTAAGGACTAAGCCAAAGTCACAGGTAAGGTAGGAATGAAGTCAGGGCCAGGGTCTGCTTTGTATGTGAACCACCCACTTGACATTGACATTTGTGTCCCTATAGGAATGGACAGGGCTATTCAAGTTCAAGGAGGTTCTTCACTGTGGCTTATACTGCCTTCATTCATTCATTCATTCATTCATTCATTCCACAGGGCTGGAAGGCAGAAAGAAAACAGGGATGGTCCTAGGGTGCTTTCTGACCATTCATTCAGTCCCCAAATATTTATTAAGCACCTATTAATATGTGCTGGCCCCTCAGGATATATATACAGGCACTCTGACTATAAGGAGATGCTTCTTTATTTAACTGTGCTGGCTTAGCACAGTTTCACAATGATCCCTTGGGAAGCTAGAAACTCATACCAAGGAAGCAACTAGTACCCAGAATGTCTTTGGAAACTCCTATTTTAGAATCACCTCCAGATCCAACTCACAAGCCAAATCAATTTCAGCACTTTTCAATGATCTCTATCATATTTTATTTCATTTCTTTTTTTAGCAAAACATGATGATTTCCCCCAACTCTAACATACACACACACACACACACACACACACACACACACACGTCACCAGATAATGTCATCTCACTATTAAGAACAAAAATGAATCCATTTGTCAGATGCCCGAAAAGCTTGGGCTTTAGCGTCAGATACACCTGAGCTGGAATCCTGACTCCACTGGCCTGGCTGTGTAATCACAGCCATGTGACAACTTTTTTATTGTCTGTAACAGAGACATGATGATATGACTTGTCACATCTTTGTGAGGATTAAAGGCGAGGGGCTTGCCAGGTTTTATGCAGTGCCCTGTGTGGAGACAGAGCCCAGCCAGTGACAGTTTTGTGGTTTCTAACCCCCCAGTGAGGGGGCTGCAGTATTTCACAAACATGCCGATGCCCTCGGCAGCCGTGCCCAAGTGCTCAAGCTTTACACACACGGGGTGGCTAATGTCAGCATGCTTGTTAAAATGCGGCACAGCACAGACCAGCAGGGTCTTTGGTATATTATGCCTCGGGAAGTACTGGACTTGAAGGCATTCTTATCCAGGGCCTCCACTGTTCCGGGTGGGGGAGGCCTGATGCCCCCTAGAGGGACAAGGGCGTCTCCTCATCAGCCCTGCTAGTTAGTGGCAGCCAGTGCCAGTCCCGGGAGGCAGTCAACAGAGCCGATTGAAATCTGCAGGTCCCAAGATTGTCACGAGATCTGGGCTCAAGGCTCAGGCATCCCCAGGTCCCTGAGGACAGGGGCCACCACCGCCTCACCCCAGGTTTGGTTTGTTCTGCAAAGGATGGAGAGCAGGCAAAGTGGACGGGAAAAGGTGCCGATGGAGCGGAGATGAGGCTTCCCGGAAGCCTCCCTCTCCAGCCTTCCTCTCCCCCTGTCCTGGAGCAGGTCCGAACTGTTTTCCAGCCACAGAACGTACAGTGACGCAGTCCTTTTATACTCTCTACGACCTCCCACAAGGAGTGTCTTCTCATATTCTCACAAAACCAGCTCAGTAGTGAAAGGCTGGTCACTACTGCCCCATTTTATAGACAGGAACACAAAGGTATACACAAGTCATTGGCTTTAGATTCAGAGCAGGGTCTTAAACCTAGAAGCGAGTCTGCTATCTCTCAGCCACTATGTGAGCCGTCTGTCACACCTCAGGGCCTTACCATCCTCTGGCCAGCCCCACAGCCAAAGGAAATACTTCCTCTGTAATTATATATTCTCCAAGAAGTAAAATTTTAAGCCCTCGGGCCCTAAAGGGGAGAGAGAGAAACAGCAGAAAGGACTGCAAGAAGGATTATAGGACACAAAACTCCTGGTCAACGTGGGGCAGCAGGAAACTGAAAACTTCATTTAGGGGCAGGTAGAGCATCTGTTCCTTATGAGCCACATGACCTTGGGCAAGTCATCTAGCCTTTCTGAATGCTCACCCGAGAGAGGATCCAACAAAATGGAAAAACATACCTCCTAGGTGTAGGGTACCTGGCACGTGGAATTGATTATAACTGTCCCATGAAATGTTAGGAAGGGGCTTGAATAATGACCTAATTCTGGCGTCTCATTTCACAGACGAGAAAAACAAGGCCTAGAGGGAGGAACTGACTTGCCCAAGGTCACACTGCAAGCCCATGTTGATGCTGGGTCCAGCACTCTCCGTTTATACAGAAATCAGAGACCAGAGACTTTTTTCAGGGGCTCCTCCCACCCATGGAGTCTTAAAATGTACACTTTCTTTCTTCACTTAGCAAGGGAAAATGTGGTATTTCTGCCTAGAAGAAAAGATAAAAATTTGAGAAATACTAAAATTAAAACTAAAATCTCAGCACTTCCCAAAAAGGCTCTCTCTTTTAAGGTTTCTTTTTCCCGCCTTCCTCTCTCATTGTCCCCCCCCCACACCAAATATTTTGCAATAACAGTAATGCTGAGAGGAAAGAAAAAATAAAAATCTGATGCACTTAACAGATATTTCGGTACAATAATGCATCACAGATGTTCATATCAAACTGTGCACGCGCACATACGATTTTACTAAGAAGGCTGTTCGTTTCTGACTTTGGGGTTGAGGACCCTTAACACCCCCATCCGCCCAGGCTCTGGAATCCCTCCTTTCCCAGTTAGCCCACAGCTGCCCACAGGGATGGAGGAGAGATTTCATCACCTCGCTCTGAAATGATAACAGGACAAATTGGCGGGGTCGGACTCTCTGGCAGGTGGTGAAGGGTGTACAGATTAGGGAACCAAGAGGAGCCCTGCTCTCTTTTGTTCTGGACTTCCTTCCTGCAGCCCTCTTGAGGAGCGGGACGCAAGAACAATTTTAAGAGCAGGCCCAGGCTGGTGATGGGGAGCGCGCATTTTTGAAACCAGAGATTTGAGTCCGTTTGATCTTCAAACATGGGCTTTGGAGACTGTCAGCGGGCTCCTTGCTGGCCGATAAATGGCTCTCAGGAACTTTTCCTAAAACACAACTTCACAAGCTCTCCAGCAAATGTTTTTAACCTACCCAAAGCCGTCATTTGGTTGAGCAGCAGTGTTTCCAGACGCCAAAGAAAGATAGTTTTGTTGTTTTAAGAGAGACAGATTAAAGCCAGGGGCTGTTCAACCAGAGGGTTTGTGTGCTCGCTCCAGCTCTCCTCCAGTTCATCTGTGGTCGGGTACAAAGAGGGTGCGGACAGGGATGCTGGACGCCCCACCTCCCGGCCTAAAAAAGATATCCAGGCCAGACGTGAGGTCTCTGAACGGAGAGGCCTCCCACAAACCCGCTTCCAATATGAGATGGGCGGTGAGCGCTAGGGAGCCCAACACAGATAATATCAGCTCCCGAGGCTGGCAAGGGAAAAGTCACTTCAGAGGGAGAGAGCCGGTGTGTTCAGAGGATTCAGCGCCCGGGCCAGAGAATGCACAGGATTTTCCCCCGTGGAGAAGGAGTCAGGCGTAGTCAGAGCCCTGCGGGGCGTGACTAACTGCCCCAATATTCCTGCCACCGGGCCCTCTGGGTAAGGACTCCACAATTATGGGAGAGCCAGCAGGGGAACCGACAAACCCGCCTTTCATTTGGCCGGCAAATCAATCTGGCTTCTTACCTCCCCGGGGACAATATTGCATTTCCCCTGGAAAAACAAAGGCCAGAAGATCTCCAAAGGGGGATCAGTTTCTGCCGCTGTTTCCCTGGTGAAGAGTCTGCAACATCTTGGGAGCAGCGAGCAGGTCTGGTCCCAACGGTGGAGTTTCTGGCCTGGCCATTTTATGAGGCTGTCCCCCTTAAGCAGGTCTTGGGGGCCACACCTCACCGAGGGCATTGGCCCACGCCCTGTTTTGGCATCTCTTCGCAGGGGTCGCCAGCGCTGACTCGGATCTGCAATCCCACGATTGACAGCCTGTTCTCAAGGCACAGATGTGAACTCATTGTTCCCAGGGTCTCAGATTTGAGTTTGGGGCCAGTGAGTGGCAAGTGACCTCTGCCCATGGAGATGGAGCTTTTCACGACATTTTGCTGGATCAGGTCTCTGGCAGCCAGAGACTTGAAGCCTCCTAAGCTCTTCCCTTCTCCCTGCCCCCATGCTTGAGGTCCAGAAATCAGAACTGTCAACCTTTAAGTGAACACATTTCTCTGAAATTATTAACCCCACAACTATCCTTATTGACTTCCTCCAGGCCTAGGGAGGAGGTCCGAGGGTCACCTGGAGCAACGCAAAGGCCCAGGCAACTCAGCAGCATTTAACCTTCAACGGCAACAAGCCAGAGTCACACAGACACCAAGTCCACTGCACCTCCCCTGCCCGCGGAGCCACACGAAACCGCGACTCCCTCTCTGCGCCCTCTGTACATGCGCTGCTGCCCGGGAGGGGAGGGGGCACCCACACAACAGCCTCAGGACAGCCTCCTGTTCTGGAGACCCCAGGGCCTCAGGAAAAGTGGCCGCAACCTGCAACTCACACTTTTTGTTTTCCTCACTCTGATGTTCCCAGGAAAGTTCTTTCTGCTCAGGCAAGCACAGCAAGTGGGGAGTGGATATCCCCAACAGGGAGCACCACTGAGACAGAAGCAAACACCCAAACCCTCACCCCTAATTCGAGCACACACCAGTTTGCCCTCGACCCGCCCAGAGAGCAGCCAGGGCTGCCTCGCAGCCCAAAAGAGCCTCTCCCGTTGGAAGGAGGCCAGGGCTCCGGCTGCGGCAGGAGGAAGGCGTTCAGCAAAGGGGACAAAGGGGCCGCCCGCTTCCGGGTAGCCAGGCGCCTACCTGGGAGAAGTTGAGCCCGTTAAGCGGGTGGCATTGCTCCTCCACCCGCTCCACGGCCCCGGTGCTCTTCCTCATCTTCTCGGCCTGCTGGGCCAGGTAGAGGTCCAGCACGGGCACACCCCGGGAGCGCACGTCCGTCTCCGTGAGCGAGTTCACCATGAGCATCACCCACACGGGCCTCTTGCGCTCCCAGTTGCCCGCGATGGCGTTGAACAGGTAGTCCGCGTACAGCCCCTTGCCCCGCTGCGCCGGCGTCATCCACGAGGGCATCATCAGCTTCACGTAGTCCAGGTGGCGCTTCAGACGCCAGTAGAGCTCCCGCGGCAGCACGTCCTGCAGGTTCTCCCCGTGCGGCAGCAGCTGGCAGCTGGCCAGGGCCGAGATGGTGTAGGGGTCAGTCAGGTCCAGCTCGAAGTAGACGTGCGCGCTGGCCTGGAAGGCTGCCTTGGAGTTGTCTGGAATGAAGTCCCAGACGCGCGTGTAGGGGACGTGGATGGTGCCAAACAGGTAGGCCGGGGGGTCACGCCGAATAGTCCACAGGAAAGAGTTGAGCTCCCTCTGCTGCAGGGGAGTGGGGGGAAGGGGAGGAGAAGGCAGGCAGTGAGGCTGAAGGCATGGGAGTAAACCAGGGGTAGCAGAGACGGAGGCAGGTGGAGGTGGGGTGGAAGGCAGAGGCCCACATGGGGTTCTGGGACAGAGCAAGGGCTGTGGAAGCTGAAAGACCCAGATTCGAACCCTGCCTTAGCTGGATAATCTTAACTGTTCCACTTCTCACTGACTCAGTTTCCCCATCTGTGAAATGGGTGTGAGAGCAGCTACCTCAGGGAAGGATGAAAAGATACATTATATGGGAGTAAGCCCTGAGCAGCACCAGGCACAGAGGAAGTAGGCAACGAAAGAAACTCTAATTACGACTCCCTTTCCCCCTCGAGTGCCAAGGACTGCCACAGCACCTGAGAACACTCATGCTGGGCCAAGCCAAACCCTCCCCGGTGGTGCTGCATGTGGAGGGTGGGGAGAGGGGGACCGAGAGTCCTGCTCTGGCAAGAAGGGAGGAAGTCATATAACTTTTAAACCCAACCATTAGAAGATACATGCCAAGAGCACTTTGAAAGCAGAACACCTATTAAAAATAGCACACCTATTTAAACAGCTACTTCCCATTCAACGGGGTGGATACGGTGGTTTTCTCGTTGGAGGGCAGGTCTGGGGTGTCAGCCACTCTGCTCCACCACAGATGAGAAAGTGCTTTACAAGCTGCAGGCTAGATGAAGTCTCAAGGCCCTGGTTCGGGAGGGGAAGATTTCCGAGAATTCATCCCGAGAAACCTAACATTCTCTGGTGCTTCAGGCTCCTCCCCAAAAATGCTGTACCTGGTCTCCAACCCCCACCATCCGCCATCTTCTCAGACCCAAGCTCTGACCAGGAGTGTGTGAAGAGGGGTGAAGAGGGGCATGGAAACAGGGGTCCTTTCTCCAGATCTAGCTTAGGACCAGGGGTTAAAGGGCATGAGAAAGGGGCTATCATTTCTCTGCGGCAGTCATTTTCCATCCAGGAAAGCCCCTGGACTGCCCACTGACCACCTGCAAACTTGAGGTCAACTCAACATTTTCCTGCCTGCTTCTAGCACAAATGAAAATTGTATGATGAGGTGAGTGAGGGAATGGTACCTTATTTTACGGACAACCCCAAATCATGAATCCCAGCGTACTGGAGCTAGGCTAGCTCTGAGCTCCCAGTCCGCCACCCACCTCCCTGTTCCCGCACAAGTCAGGACACCGGAGGTGCACCTTGCCCAAGATCGACTAACTCCCTGCTAACTGGGCAGCTGAGTGAGGACCCTATAAACCCTTTTCCTGGTCCCTGGCCTCCAATTAAGGGTTATTTTCCATACGTTAATTTACACTCTGAGAAAGGGATACTGAGAGAAATCAAGGGACTTTAGTTGGGAAGGAAAATGAGGAGAACCAGTAATTATTCAACCCCCAAGGAGATATTAGGCCAGCGTGTCCTGGCACTTCCTTTTCCTCTCCTCTGGAATCTTCCCCCTTTTTGTGAAATGGGGACAGTTGGGGGATTGGGTGCGGGGGCCCTGGGCTGGAGAGGGAGAGAGCGGTGGGAACCAGCACCACGGAGAAAGTTTGCTTTAAGTCAGAGTGGAGGGCAGGGGAGACGGAAGCCTGCGGGCGAGGGGCACAGAGCGGGGACGGGAGTTAAGGTCCGATTGTGAATCCGAGAGAGTAGCGCAAGGACCGGCAGAAGCAGTCAGGAGTGGGCAGAGAGCAACCAGAAGGTAAGGCCAGGATAGAGTAAGAAAGAAGTGAGTCAAGGGGCACAGGGAGGGAACGTCCCAGCAGGACCAAGAGTCGAGGAGAGCCCGAGAGCGTCAGCATGTGGAGAAGGAACCGGAGAGGGAGCGCCCCATCTCGGCTCCCGGCACGGACCTGGAGCCCGGGCGGCAGGAGCCAGGGAAGGGCGCCCGAGGCAGTGCCCGGCGGGCGGAGGTGGAGCGGGTGGGCAGAGGTGGGTGCGGAAGGCAGGACCCCCAAACCCTCGTCCCCACGGGCTGGAGTGGCCGGGCGGCCGGGAGGGCGGCCGGGAAAGTGGCCGGGCAGGCGCTCGCTCACCGATCCGGGCGGCCGGCACTGTCCTCCGTCCGGGGGTTGCGGGCGGGCGCGGGCTGTGGCGAGGAGGGCGGCGAGCAGCGGCCCCGCCAGGGCGGCGTGCATCCTGCCGGGGCCCGCGGGGCGCGGGGACCCTCCTGGGCGGTGCCCTCTCAGCGGGGCGGGGAGCC
>NC_043707.1:104697683-104805168 GCF_006229205.1 Suricata suricatta | reverse complement strand
CGGGTCGGGCCGCAGGGAGTCGGGGCGAGCTCCGCGCCCGGGCGCGGCGAGGCGGGGTCTGATGGGCATGGCAGGCGCTCGCTCGCTCCTCTCTCGCTCCCTCGCTCGCTCCCTCACACACGCGCGGAGGGAGGCGAAGCCCGCAGCAGCCACTTCCCCACTTTCCAAACTTCACAGCGCAACTTTTTCCTCTCCTCCCCTGCCCGTGCCTCCTCCTCCCCCTTCGCTCCCCCTTCCCCTGGCCCGCTCCCCGCCGGCCCTGGCTTCCGTGCGCAGCCGCCAGGGGGCGCCCGAGCCGAGGCCCCGCTAGGCCAACCTCTGTGGGCTCTTCTGTGGACCCTGACGCGCAAAGAATTCCAGGGCGACCTGGGCCAGCATCGCCCAAAGCATCTGATGCACAGGTCCCGGCGGGAGTTAACAGCGGAAGAAGCAGAAATGGGCAGACACCCCCAGACTGGCTGGGCAGGCAGCACTCAAAGGAAATCCAGGGAACCTGTTAATTACAACTTTTTTTCATACGGTGCTTGGCTCTCACTGGCGTGCGCTTAGTAGGTGCTCTGCGAACACCAGGTGAGTTAAAAACAAACCAGAACAACAAAGGAATCTTCCTCACGATTTCTTGGCATGTCCACTTAAATAGTCTTCTCCCATTAACTTCCCACAGGATCCCTGTAATGGCCAGGGATGAGGGAAGATTCTTATCCCAAATCCTTACGCCATGGGAATTGAGAGAACCCTTAAAACCAACTTTCTGTCCCTGGGAGGCAAATGAAGCTTAGAGAAAGCCAAGGGATAGGGTGAAGCGTCTGGGCCATTTCCAGCAAGTGGGGAAACTGCGTCACAGAACCTTTGCTTAGATCTGTTAAATGAAAGTTCATTGACTCCTATGCTGATAACAGAGACTGAAGTCTGAAATCGGGAGAACTGTCAGAACCTCATAACCCAGGCAGACCGACAGGGACAGACATGCAAAAAGGCCATTAAATCCGGACCATGAGCACCAGGAGAAACAGAAGCGATGAGAAACAGAAACAGAGAGGAAGGTCACCTACCACAGTTCAGAGGCTCAGGGAAGACCCCTGGGAGTGGTCTTAAAGGGTAGGTCACAGGTAGCTGAGTGAGCCACAGTCTCCCAGGAGGGGGAAGAGCAGGTGCCAAGGTGTAGAGCTGAGAGAGCATCGACACCCCCAGGGGACTGCAAGCAGTTGGACATGGCTGGAACAAAAGGCCAGTGGCAGGAGCTGAAGTTGTGTCTTCTGGCCAGGCTGAAGAGTTGGACTTTACATGTACTACACGACAGGGAGTCATGGCGAGATTTGAGTTAGAGGGTGGCTGGAGCTGATCTATTCTTTCAGGAGGCATGACTGTAGCGGGTGAGCTGGGGGCAAAGAGGTTAGTGAGAAGTCAGGCTAGTCAGTGCAGAGGTGACCTGACTCCCAGCCCAGTGCCTTCCTATCTACTCCGGAGCACTCACATCTTCAGGCACTAGTGGAACAACTGGAGAATGGCCACTCTAGAAGGTTAGGGAAAGAAGACTGGGCTGGCCTGGAGGGGCGGAAGTGCTCAGAGCACAAGACCTGGGCCTTTGGGCAGAACACGGGAGGGAAGAAGGGGGACACCAGACAGTTGCAGGTTGAACCGCCTCTGATGGCCAGTTTTGTAGGCCCAAAATAACTGATGTTGGCCATTTCATAGGGTTCAACCAACTAGGATCCCAGGCAACCTCGGTTTCAGGCCGCGGTACATCTAATGACAGATGCAGAGCTGGACTGGAGCCCTGGGGGGTGTAAGAGCACAGCGTGGCTCCGTGTTTCCCACACACAGAGCTCTGGGACTGCGGCTGCGACAAAGGAGAAGTCCTTTGAAGAGCCCCTGCCCCCATGGCTCCAAAGCCCCCTGCTGTGAAGGAGCAGGTAGGGGTGCGCTCGGGAAGGGCAGGGCAGACCTCTGGGGACACGGGGGTGTTCGTTCCACCGAGAGGCAGCGTGGTGTTCTTGGTGGGGGAGTAGAAGACTTGAGACAGATAGAGGATAAGAAGGGACCCAATCACGTTAAAAATGGATCCGTCTCATTAAAGTGATGGCGCATGTGTGCATGATTTTTAAAATGTTCCAAGGCTTTTCCCCTAAAATTAGAAAAGATTCATTGACTAACTGTCCCGAGTACCAGCTCTGACTCCTTCCATCATGTCCTTAACCTAGGGCTGTGTGACCAGAGTCAACACACTTAACCTCTCTGTGCCTCTCTTTCTCCCCCTGGTTTCCTATCTTATTTTTCTGAGTCAATGTGTACAATAATACTGTAGGATCTCCACCATTGTTGTTACTGATATCGTTATTGAGATGCAGGAACAAACAGGTTTTTCCACTCCCCAGTGGAAAGAGAGTTGAAAACGGTCATCCACACGAAGTAGTAGTAGTATTCAAAATAGCTAAAAGGGACCAGCAATCCAAATATCCATCAACAGATGAACGGGCCCACAAAATGTGATATATTCACATGATGGGGGTTATCTGTCAATAAAAAAGAATGAAGTATTGATACATGAAGTATTGATACATGAAGTATTGATACATGTTATGAAACGGATCAGTCTTGAAAACATTACACTAAAGAATAGGAAGCCAGTAACAAAAGGGCATATATAATATGACTTATTTACAGAAGCAGAGAGTAAATTAGTAGTCGCTTAAGTTTAGAAGGAATGGGGAGATTAAGGGAACCTTGGCTGAATGGTCCTGGGTTGCCTCGAGGAGTCATGAAAATGGTCTAGAATTAATTGTGGTGAAGTTTGCACAATGCTGTGAATATTTTAAAGACCATAGAATTATGGTCTTTTTTTAATATTTATTTATTTTTAAATATTTATTTATTTTTTAGAGAGAGAGACAGAGTGTGATCGGGGGAGGAGCAGAGAGAGAGAAGGAGACACAGAATCCGAAGCAGGCTCCAGGCTCTGAACTATCAGCACAGAGCCCGATGCGGGGTTTGAACTCACGAACTGCAAGACCATGACCTGAGCTGAAGTCAGACCCACCCATATGCCCCTCCCTGAATTATATACTTTAAATAGGTGAGTTATATGGTATGTGAACTATATTTCCATAACGCTGTTACTAAAAATCAAAGAACAAACAAGTTTAGGGCCCCGAGAGAGTACTCCTCAAGAACAAAGGTCTTAGTGTTTCCCAACGATGTTTTCTCCCAGCTGGTATAGTGACAGAAACCCTGGATGGACACCCCTAAAATCCTAGAGGTTTGTGTCTCACTGAGCAGCTCTGGGGAGTTCCATCGGCCTCCCTGTACCCGTTTCCCTGCCATCAGTATGAACCAGCTCATGGAGCAGATAACCTTTGAGGGTCTTCTGTGTCCCTGCCCAGGGGCCTGTAGGCACCGGGCTCAGGAAGCAGCCCGTGGACTCGGCCACCTGCCTCCTCTCCCAGTGCACATCCGGCCCACTTTCCTTTTATTGCAATTTAATGAAGTTGTTCAATCAGACGAGTACCAGGAATCTGTAGGCTGTAACAGCCTGGGCAGAAACAGAAGCCTTGTAGCGTAACTAAACCAACAAAATCTGCCTCTTGAGCAGATCCGGGAGCCCCGGGTCCTGCCACAGGGCGTCTCAGAGAAGCAGATGAGGGGCTCCCCTGCTTAGTTGACCCAAAGGAGGCACTCTGCTCTGGGCCTGAGGGCTGCCCTCAGCCTGGCCTGACTTCTAGTTCAACTCCTATGCCAGTTGTGCCCATCTGCCACCACCCCAGGCCCTGCCTCCTCCATGCCAGCCTTCCTTGTCTGGAAGTTAATCCTTGGTGACTAAAGCCAGGACTGCCGTGGGGATGGGGTGGTGGGCAAGGACGGCAGGTTCCAGGGCCACGCAGTGGTCAGCCCTGCTGAAGACAGTCTAGAGTGATGGAAACAACTAGAGAAAAATCAGACACTGAGATGATTCAGAAAAGAGCCTTCCCTCGTGGAAATGGGCAAAGAGACACAAGAGCGGAGAAGCCCAGTAAAGGATCAGAGTTGCTATACAAGATGGCATTCATAAAAAACAAAACGCCATTTGTGGTCTAGCTCAGCGGGTGGGGGGTGGAGAGCAGAGAGGGGTCCGCCCAGATGCTGTCCTCACAGAGCTTGCCATCCCGTAGGGGAGACAGAGATGCAAATAGTGTGATTTGGGAGACAAATGGGGTGCGTGTGTGTTGGGGTAACAACCGTAGGAGAGCGGACATCGCAAAGGTCTTTGTAAGACGGCAATATCTGAGCTGACCTTTAAGGACTGAGCGGGTTTGGACGAGGAGGTTAGGAGAGGTCATCTCAGACGATGGGAACACCATGTACCGAGGCATGGAACTGTAAGTGTCTGACGTATTTGGGGAGCTGTGAGTAATCCTGGGGGAGAGCTAGAATTCAAGAACCATTGGGAAGGGCTGGCCATAAGGCTACAGCAGGAAGAGCCACGCATGGTTGTGGAAAGCCCTTCGTCTTGGCATTCAAAGGATATCATCTTCTCAGCTTGCTCTGTGTAAATTGCAGGTGCTGGTTGAAGGGTGACTACGTGTCGGGTTCTAGATGAGATGTGTGCAGGCGGTCGTGATACAGCAACAGTCGTGTGCATATGCTTTTTGGGTCCCCACGTGTACGAAGGAATACAGTCCTGACCTCTGGCAACTTGCAATTTCCCAACTAGATGGAAATACTCAGGTGACTAGTTACAATGTATCTAAGTGCTGGGTGAGTGGAGTCCGGGAAAAGTCAGTGAGAGTTGAAGTGTCAAGGACATCTTTCAGAAGCAGTGGGGATTGAACCAGGTGTCCAAGAAAAGGTAGCATTTAAATAGATGGAGAGAGAACACAAAAGGAATAGAACATCCTGGCTGGAGAAGTGGGTGGCCCCGAAAGTGGGCCGGAGTGGGGCTTGGGTCGCATGGTCATAGGCGTTGGCAAGCGCAGAAGGAGAAGCATCTGGGCGTTGTAGCCCGATTCTGTGCAGGACCTTTCCTCTAAAGGGTCTCAGCAACACTGTGAGACAGATATTTTCACACCCATTTTAAAGATGAGGAAACCAAGTCTCAGAGGGGACACATGGCATGTTCAAATCACACAGATGATAATTAGAGGCCTGGACTGTCTAGTTCTTTTTCCTTAATCACTTGCTTCCTTCCAGACACAAATGGGAAGATAGTACAGGTAGCTTCTGAGTGTGACTTCTGGACACACACACACACACACACAATTACTGAGGGACACATTCACACTGCATATGGCCCATCCTGCACTGTGTCTCCCAACCTAATTAGGACATGGGATGATTGTCATTTAGGAGACTTTTGCCTTTCACTTTAGCCCATGCTGTGCCAGGCTCCAAACCTCCCTTTAGGATTCAATAGACGTATGGAAAGGGGAAGAAGAAATGTGATGCCTGAAACAAAATTCCCCATCACGCTGACCACTAAATAGCACTTAGACCCCAAGTATACACACAGCTGCTTTATGTAATGAAGGCTGTAGACCATGTTCCTGGATATAAAATAACAAACCACATATAACATTTTACATTGCTGTGTAATTAGCACGGATCCGTGAGTGTGCGAGCTGACCAGGGTGAGGGAGGGGGGCTTGGACCTCGAGCACAGTGAGCCGTGGAGAAAACAGCATGTGCTGTGGGGCCAGAAAGCCCGGAGTTTGAATCCTCACTCCCTCTCTTTGTATCCTTAAGACCTTGGGCCACTTATTTACGCTCTGAAAACTTCCAATTCATATCTGTCCATAGGAGTAAAAGTATATGCCCTTAGAAAATGGTTGTGCTTGAGGGGCCTGGGTGGCTCAGGTTGTTGAGTGTCCGACTTCGGCTCAGGCCATGATCTCACAGTTTGTGAGTTTGAGCGCTGCATTGCAGTGGGCCCTGTGGTGACAGCTCAGAGCCTGGAGCCTGCTTCGGATTCTGTGTTTTCCTGTCTCTCTCCTCTACTCATGCGCGCGTGCTCTCTCTCTCTCTCTCTCTCTCTCTCTCTCTCTCTCTCTCAAAAACAAATAAACATTAGAAAGATTATGGGGAAAAAATAATGGTTGTGCCCTTCTTGCCCCGATGGGAACGTCTAGTAATACCTGAAGACATTTTTGGTGATCATAAGTGGTGTTACTGGCAACTAGTGGGTAGAGGCAGGGTGTTGTTAAGCATCCTACCGTGAGTAGGGCAGTTCCCACAACAAAGAAGAATCTGAACCCAGAACACCAGTCACACTGAGATCGAAGAATCCTGTCTTACAGACTTGCCGTTTGGAGGATATCCTCTTTCTGAACTTGAACTGAGAACACCCGTGTGCCCAGCACCTTCTGTCACTTTATTTAAGTGTCCTATCTTACTGTTCATAGTAAATTGATGATGGAGATACTATTATGATCCTTATGCTACAGGTGAGGGAACCGAAGCCCAAAACCTGCCCAAAGTCACACAGCCAGTTATGGGTGGAGCCAGGGTTTGCACAAGGCAGTGTGGCTCCAGAGCTGATGGAGCTCATGCTTAGCGCCTGCTTCAGTGCCTGGTGCTTGGCAGTGATGGCGACTCCCAGAGAGTATTCGAGGGCTCATTCATTCATTAATGCAACGCATATGTGTTGCGAGTCTAATCGATCCATGCTTGGCACTATAGAATTGGTGAACGAGATAGGTAGAGTCCTTGCCCACACAGACCTTACTTTCTACTTAATGAAGGACAGTAATATAGAAGCCACCACTACCCGTGGAGATAGTGGAAGTGAAGGAGTGTCTGGAACATGAGGAGTTTGCCAGGAAAAGATCTGGGGAAAGTGCCTTCCCAGCAGAGGGCAAAGCCCCAAAAGAGAAAGCCACGTTGGTCTGTTTAGGAAACAGAGAGAAGTCCAGCAAAGCCAGCTGCATAGGGCACAAGAACACAGTTTTAGAAGAGGGTTCAGATTGTAGTGTAGAGGTTGGGGAGGGGAGATGGCAAGTGAGGACCTTCAGGGGCCCGGGAAGGGCACTGTGGTGAGGGCAGTGCTTGCGGTGAGGGTGGGGTGGCTCAGTCCACGGAGCTGTAGTAGACTGAGCAGATTAGGATCATACAGAGTTAGAGTCAAATGTGGCTGATGTGACCTGGGGGTGAAGGGGACAGGAATTAGAATCCAGTTTTAGGTCATGTTCAGTATGGGCTGCTGACTGGGGTCCATGTGGCGGTGCTGAGAGACCCCTTACAAGTGAGCCTCGAGCTCAGGGGAGCAGTCCAGGCTGGAAGGACACCTTTAGGCTCCATTGCATAGAGATGATATTTAAAACTACGGGCTCTTCTGAAAGACAGAGGTTGAGAATTAAGGAAAGCCTGCATCTAAGCCCAGAGGACCTAATCATTTCCAGTTTGACAGAGAAGCCTCAACCCAAAGCAACAGAAGTAGAAGAAAACCTGGGAGAGGGAGGTCAAGATATCCAGTGAAATAAACCAGGGAGGTGACCATGAGTTTGACCACAGGGAGGTTGACAGGAGCCATTTCAGTGGACTGCTGGGGACAGAAGCTCAAGGGGTTGAGAACAGAGAGGGAGGAGAGGAAGCAGAAACAACCGGTCAGACAACTCAGGTTTTGTGGGAAAGGGTAAAGCAGTGGAGCGGCATAGGAACACAGGGTCAACGGAGAGACTTTGTAAACCCTGAGTCTTAAAGCGTGTTTCTAAGCTGGTATGAAGAATCTAGCCGAGAGGAAGGAACTTAGGATTTCAGGGTGAGACCGGCCCACTGGAGATGGCCTTGATAAGCACTAGAGAGAGCAAGGGGCTTGAGATCCAGAGACAATGGGCAGGATAATCCTTGCTAGGACATTTCATTCTGTTGTTTACACCAGGGAGGCAGCAAGTATGTGAATGATGTGCATGGTTGACAAAGTCATCGGGAAGTAAGTACTTGTATTTGCTCAGAGGGCTGACCTGGGCTACTGGTCAACCTCTACCTCTGGCCACTGATCCAGACTGAGCTCTGCCCCTTAGACTGGATCTCAAATCCCATCAACCATCTCTCTTTGTTCATAAAGAGAGAGACCATGGGAGGGACCATGGATGACTCAACATAACCCATTTGTATAGCTGAAAAGAATGTTTGGGACAGACATTCAGCAGCATCAGCCATCATCAACAGATGAGGGCTGCCTTCAAGATAACCTCAAAAAGGGGAGTTCCCAGGACCTGTCGGAGGAGGGGCTGTCCTTATAGAATCATTTGTGTGGAGCCTCTCAACAGGAGGGAGCCAAGAACAGGAGGCTATCACACTGGGCCAAAATTTGGACTGAGAGACCCAGGCTGGGGCAGGATAGAGAGATTACAGAGGTTGTCAATAAGGACTCAAGCAGAGCTAAGTCAAGTGTAAATGGGTTAAGCGGGGCTATTGGCGGTTCAGCTAAATCTAGGAGCGCTGCATGCTTATCCACTGTTTCCTTTTATTTGGGCCCTTGCAGGATCAATGTGGTTTGTGCAAGTCAGTGTATACATTTCTATGATGATTAAGGGTGTATAACTGCAAAATACGTGCTAGCTTCATCCCTCTGGATCTCAATTTCCTCATCTGTGAAGGGAAAACCATACAATGTGTAGCTCACAGATTGGCAACAGGGTCAAGCTGATGGATGTGAAAGCACTGTGTGTAAAGAGCTGTGAATCTTACTTTTATGATCATTACTAATAATACGAATAAGAAGAGGACTCAAAAGTATTTCCTTTCCTAGAATAAATGCTTTCAGGCTTTTCTAGAAGGCTATAAAAGAGCATGAGCCCTCTGTAACAGGGACACTTCATGAAGAAGTTGTGCACATCTGTGGCATGGTGGCCCTCACTGGGCAGTTGGGTAGGTTGTACGGTGTACAAAGGTGCTCTGCTGAGCAGGTGAGTGGGCAGTGGCATCCAGCCAGCGGCAAGAGGGCTGCATCTATGTTTGATTCCACAAGGCACTCTCCAAGCCGGCATGGCTGCCAGGGCACCCACCAGCATACGTCTGTAAATGTTTAGAAGCACTTGGCCTTCGCTTACCAAAACCGCTAATGGGAAGCCAGCTGACTTTCTTTAGCTATGGACATTTTCATGACTTTCCCATCTGTATCTCCAGCGCAGGCAGTCTCTCCTCTGCTTGCATGCCCTGCCTCCCTTTCAAACTCATCATATCCATATTCAAAACTCCCTTTTTCTCAATTCAGAATTTGTGTTGGATTCTCTACTTCTCACCTGCTATGTTTGTTACTCCTCTTCATCTATCCTACCTGGATGCTGCTTACGACACTGAGTGACAAGAAGCTCACTACCTTGTGAGGTGGTCAATTCCACTTTTAAGCAACTCTTAACACTTAGAAACTTCTAAATATTGAGTCTGCGTCTGCCTGCCTGAGGTATGCATCTTCATACCTGATAACCCCCGGTTGCTAGCTCCCCACCCTGGGGATCGCATGGAGCAAATCTCCATTTTCTTCATGAGAGCTATTCATACATTCCCAGAGACCAGGTCACTCTGTGTCTCCTTGTTCTTTCCTCCATTCCTTATATAAAAGGTTTTCCTTCTTTCTTTCCTGATCACCATTAAAAGCATTCCTTGTGTCTAGAATGAATGTTGGTTCTGACGTTGCACAGTCTTCTCATTCATTGTTTTACTAAGTCATCATTCATCTGACATCTACGTGCTCAGGGATTGGAGGCCAAGAGAGACGAGTTGACCTGTCCAGGATCTCACAGCTGCTAGGCTATTCCGACTCTGGCTCCTGTTCATTCACTCTACCACAGCTGCCTCTGTAGAGAAGCAGGGACCTTGGGATCCAGTCAGCCCTCGAAGCGGCAGAAGTGCCCCCGCTTAGTTGAATTTTCTGCCTCAGAGCTTTTTCTTAATCTTCCCAGTGTTTTAGCAGTCCTGCCTCTTTCTTCCCCTCTCAGATCAGCAGCTTGCGCTCACGGTCTAACCGAATCAATGCCAACTGTTTCCTCACAGTTCTAGATCCTTTTTCCTCCAGACTTCCAGACGTGCCGCAGCGGGGGGTAGTCACTGTTTCCAGCTATGACACAAACCATTAGTGCAGGACTGGGAAAGCCGGAGTTCTTAAGGCAGTGAATCCAAAGCTTGTCACACACAGAGGGAGAGAGCATGGCTAGACAGAAGCTTCTTGAGGGTAGAGACCGTGTCTGTGTTTTTCATTTCACTTTGTGCATAGCTCGTGTTCCTGATGGCTGCTGTGACTAGTTGGTAATGTATTGGGGCACCTCCCCTGTGTCGGGCATTCAAAGAAATGTGAGAGTTAGAAGGGTTCCAGAAGCTTTACCTCCCACCAACGCTTACCCTTGCCTATTTCTAGTCATCCTTGTGGGTGTGAAGTGGTACCTCATTGTGGTTTTGATGTGTGTTTCCCCAATGACTAATGATGTTGAGCATCTTGTCTTGTTCTTATTTGACATTCTTACTTAATAAATCCTTTGTTCACATTTTTTGCTCACTTATTACTGGGCTGTTTGACTTTTTGCTGAGTTGTAATCACTCTTTCCATATTCTGTTCACAAGGCTTTTGTCAAACATAGTTTTGCAGATATTCTCTCCCAGGACGTGGCCTGTAGTGTTATTTTCTTGAAAGTGTCTTCGGAAGAGCAAACATTTTTAATTTTTAAGAAATCTAATTTATTAATTTTTTTGTTTTATAATTTGTGCTTTTTGTTTCTTATTTAAGAATCTTGGCCTAACTCGTGGTCACTAAGGTTTTCTTTCCTTTGTTTACTCCTAGAAGTTCTATAATTTTAAGGGTTTACAGTTAGGTCAGCAATCCATTTTTAGTTGAATTTTGTATGAGGTATGAGGGAAGGATCAAGGGCTGCTGCTTCTCCTTCTTCTTCTCCTTCTCCTTCTCCTTCTCCTTCCCCCTTTCTTTTTAGAAACGGATATCTGGAGCACCTGGGTGGCTCAGTTGGTTAAGCTTCTGACTTCGGCTCAGCTCATGATCTCACAGATTGTGAGTTCAAGCCCCACGTCAGGCTCTATGCTGACAGCTCAGAGCCTGGACCCTGCTTGGGATTCTGTGTCTCCCTCTCTCTCTGCCCCTCCCCTGCTCACACTCTGTTTCTCTCTCTCAAAAATAAATAATCATTTAAAAAAAGAAAAAAAGAAATGAATATCTATTGTCCCAGAACCATGTGTTGAAAAGATTATCCTTCCTACATTGAATTGCCTTTGCACCTTTATAAAAAATTATTGTTTATTTATATGCGGTCCATATTCAGCGCTCTCTATTCTTTTCCATTGATATCTATCTATCTATCTATCTATCTATCTATCTATCTATCTATCTATTTAGAGCAACACCACACTACCTTTATTATTATAGGCTTATAATTAGTTATAAAACTATGCAGTGTAAAGTCTTACAACTTTATTCTTCATTTTCCAATTTTTTGGCTACCTTAAGTCATTTGCATTTTCATACAAATTTTAGAATCAGTTTGTCAAATTTTGCACAAAATCCTGCTGAGTTTCTGACTGAGGTTTCAGTGAATCTCCAGATCAGTCTGTGGAGAATTTACATTTTTAATAATATTATCTTATGGTCCATAAGCAGGACCTTCTTTAGATTTTTTTAACTACCCCCCCAAGCAATATTTTTGTGATTTTCAGTGTATATAACGTATACATCTTTTATAAAAACATTTCCCTAAGCATTTTGTAGTTTTCAATGCTCTTATAAATAGCACTTAAACATTTTCAGTTTATAACTACTTTGCAAGAGTACAAAATACAATTGAATTTTGTATATTGTTCTTGTTTCCCACATCCTTGGTGGGGTTTTTTGTTTTTGTTTTGTTTTGTTGGTATCTACTGAGAGGATCATATGGATCTGTAATGATATTCCCTTTTCATTCTTATTGTCAGTAATTTAATGTATATTTTTCATTTGTGTATGTTCTTAAAAATAGACATTGCTGGGGCACCTGGGTGGCTCAGTCGGTTAAGCCTCCGGCTTCGGCTCAGGTCAGATCTCACGTTGGTGGGTTCGAGCCCCGCGTCAGGCTCTGTGCTGACATCTAGCTCAGAGCCTGGAGCCTGCTTCCGGTTCTGTGTCTCCTTCTCTCTCTGCCCCTCCCCCTCTCATGCTCTGTCTCTCTCTGTATCAAAAATAAATAAAACCTTTAAAAAAAATAGACATTGCTGTTTCGTATACATGTATTTTAAATGTACATACAGGGTGTTGTTACATTAACCTGACCGGGTTTGTTTTTGCTTGTTTGCCCCACAGCATATGCTCTTACAATCAATCTATACCCCCTCTGACTACCACATAGTACGCACTGGTGTCCCCCATACATTTTACCCGTTCGCTCTGGGAGTGACGGGCTTTTACGTTGCCCCCAACTCCCTGACTCCACAAACAAGGCTGCAATGAACATCGTTCATTGTCTCTTATAAACCTGAGTTGGTTTGGGGAGTCTGCCTACCCAGGAGCTCAGTAGCTGAATTATAAAGTATGCATATACCTAACTTGACTACGCGATTGGGAATGTTCTCCAGAATGGCTCCACCACGTCATTATCCTGCGTGTCGGAGGGAGATACAGAATCCTGTATCTCCGCAAATCTGCCAATATCCCGCTCTCTCATTTTTATTGGGGCAAATTAGAGAAAGTAATATCTCATTATAGTTTAACTTAAATCTCTCTGATTGCCAGTGCTTTGAAACAGTTCTCCATATAGTTTTTGTCTTTTGGGGGATTTCCACTTCTGAAAATTGCTATGTAGATCTTTTGCTTAGAGTTTTCTCTTTTTCTGGTTGAGTTTCAGGAACGTCTTGTATCTTCAAATGTTACTCTTTTGTCAGTTTTAAACATTGTGAAATTTATTTATTTACTTACTTATTTATTTTCTGCATAGTCCTCTTCAATGATAAGAAATCTTGGTTTGTTTTTTTTTAATGATACTCTTGGGGCATTTGGGTGACTCAGTCGGTTAAGTGTCCGACTCCTGATTCCTGCTCAGGTTATGACCTCACAGTGAGTTCAAACCCTGCATTGGATTCTTTATTGGCAGCATGGAGCCTACTTGGGATTCTCTCTCTCTCTCTCTCTCTCTCTCTCTCTCTCTCTCTCTCTCTCTGCTGTTCCCTACTCACATGCTCTCTCTCTCAAAATAAATAAACGAACTTAAAAATAAATGTTCTTATGATAGAAGAAATCTTTTTTTAATAATGAAATCCAATTCGCCTTTTTCCCTTATTGCTTGCTTCCTTGTTTTTTAAGATTTTGTGTGGGAAATTCTTCCCCATATCTAAGTCATAAAGATATTCTTCAACATATTCTATTAACTTTATATTTTTGCCTTCTGCTAACTTTATTTTTTACCTTTCATATTTGTCCTTTCAATCCACATCATACCACCCCTGTACGCAGCACAGAATCTAGTTTTCCTCTTCTGGTCTTTAAAAGAGGAGCGTGTCTTGGGCCTGCTTGCAACCTGACAGGGAGAGAGCTAGGCCATATCTTCTGTCCCCTCCTCCCTCCAGTGTCCCTGCAGTCCCTCTCAGTGGCCAAACTCAATTAGGAATCACAGGGCAAGGGAGTAGTTAGTGCAGAGATGCCAAGCTTTTGGAGCAAGAGGTAGAGCAGGGTGGGGAAAAACCTAAAAGGGCAAACAGAGTATCTTTCATGACACATGTGAGTGTGAGCAGATGTGGCTCGATGGTGTACTGGTGTCTCCCTCCTGGTGCCAGTACTACCATGTGTTAAGTACCAGGTTTTTGTAGCATGTCAGTTTCTGCTAGAGTGAGTTCTCTCTTCATTTTTCTTTTTTAATCTTTAAAGTTTTTCGGTTAAATGCATTTGTATTTCTCCACATACATTTTGGAGTATGTGCATTAAGTTCTCAAAAGATCAACTGGAATTTTGATTGGCTTTGGATTAAATACTTATACTGATTTCAGAGAAAGGACTTTTTTAATGCTTATTTATTTCTCAGAGGGAGAGAGAGAGACAGAGACAGAGACAGAGACAGAGACAGAGCGTGAGCAGAGGAGGGGCAGAGAGAGAGGAAGACATAGAATCCGAAGCAGGCTCCAGGCTCTGAGCTGTCAACACATAGCCCAACGCGGGGCTCAAACCCACAGACCACGAAATTGTGACCTGAGCTGAACTCGGACATGTGACCAACTGGGCCACCCAGGCACCCCTCAGTATTATGATTGTTTATGGTAATACCAAGGATTAAATTTATTTTCTCTCTTTGACCTTTTTTTCCCCCTCCAGTGACTAACTTTTCTGTAAACTAGTGTTCATTCCATTCTCACATATCTCTTCCTTCTGTTCCAGCTCCACTGGACGCCCCACACCCAGCAGTTAGGAGATTAGAAAGACACCATCTGCTGATTAATAAACAGACATGTATTCACTTATATGCTGATTGAATCAGGGTGTCTCTTGATGTCCCTGTTCTGAATGTTCATACATTCCACCAGATACTTCCTTATCTAAGTCACACCCAGAGGCTATGTGGCTTGGATGAATCACATCTGAGCTGACCATCCTCCCTGGAATCCATGGGCTGCAGACGACGTGAATTTAGCCAAAGTCGACACCTGCCATGGACTCAGAACAGGAGTGGCTCTGGAGGGGCACGTCTTTACAGAGTCCTCTTGGGGCCCTGACTGCAAGGATCATGGATGGAGCATCTAGGGAGCACTTCCTGCATGCTCAGCCCTGGGGTGGGCGGGGCGTGTGGTGGAGCCAGAATACGTCAAGAGACCTGGGTCCTAGTGCCTCAGAAGAAGAGAGGATAGTAGGGAATGGTGGCAGGATTGGGACAGAAAGTTAAGGCATTTCATGAGCCGCTTTTTATTTATCTAGGCCAGATTGGGACCTAGCAACCCACACCTTCCCTCAACACCCCCCTCCCTTATCTCAAGCCCTCGTGAGCTCACTGCCTTCCCCTCTCGCCCTGGAACGTGTGTTTATTTCCCTGGGAGTTGCAAGCACTCACATTCTCAAGGCTCAGTGGGGGCTTGGTCTGCCCTCCTCCAAGGAGAGAGGAAGAGCTGCACAGATATCTGGGCCCCTCAACCATCCACCTGCATTTTTTATCCCCAGCTCAGGGTCCCAGAGACGTTAAGAGTTGAAGAGGAGATGGTTTGCTTTGTTTTTTAAAGAGATGTTAATGAAGCAGAATGAAGCAAAAACCACAAGGAGTCTGTCATTCCACTGCCCAAAGGTTTACAGGCGGAAAAAAATCCTTCCATTAACGGTACGCATGCCAGTTTGCAAGGCACTTCCATTTTCCAGAAGGGACACTGAGGTCCCCAGTTTAAAAGCGCTTGTCCAAAGTGTTGTAGGAAGTCAGTGACAGAACTGAGATTCACGTTCATGGATTCTCTCTCCCTGTCTGAACTTCCACCCTGCACAGCAGGGCAGCCTGAGGACAGCCTGAGGAGGGGGATGAGTGGCCCTAAGTGGGCAGCCATGCACCCGGCAGCCAGGACAGAGCCGGGGGCTACGGCCAGCTCTCTAGGGCCTGTGTACCTCTCTCTGGGAGCTCAGGCTGGTCCTTGCTTTCTTAGTCTTCTGTCCTGCAAGCTTGGGCTTTTCAGAAGTTCTACCATCAGCACAGCAGGGCTGATCCAGGGTAGCAACCAGGGGCCGTGTCTGTCGCTATGCGCCCTATCGCTCCAGCCCAGCTCCACCTCCCCCCACCCCCAATGCTGAAAGCCCCAGGGGGATACAGGCACTGAGGCTGCAACATGAACGTTAGGTCAGACAGACCTATATTCAGAAACCAAATCTTACCTATTCCTGGTCGTACCAGTTTATGCAAGCTGCCTTACAAGCCTCAGTTTCGGAATTTGATTTTCACACCCACCTGGGTAAAGGATGCATCTTAGGAAACTGAGAGTCAGAGGTGGGTCAGTGGAATTGCCACCCCACTGACTGTATGGAGGGTGGGTCATGGCCAAGGGGGCCCTCGCTCCCCCGTCCGGCACATTAACCCTCACGCCAGCCAGCTCTGTGAGGGAGTTGTGATGCTTGTCCCATTTTACAGATGGGAAAACAGGCGGAAAGGGTGGGCACTATTTTCGCTATCTCGTATGTTCCTCATGTGTCCTCTGAGACAGCCAAGGAATTCTCTCCTACTGTACTGGGGAGAAGTTGAGGCACGGAGAGGAAGATAAACAGTGTGCCCTGGGGGTCACCAAGAAGGAGTCACTAGAGGGCCTGGGTCTGAGCCCACATTCCCTGGCTCCCATCTCAGGGTCCCCCCGCCCCTGCCTATACTTGCTGGGCTCTGCCAAGCCCCAGGGAAGTCATCCTGCCCTGGAGTGGGGCTCCCCCAGGCCAGCCTCACCCCTCCCACCCGGGAAGCATGGCCCTTATCCCCTGCCAGACAGCCTTGTTGCCCAACTTATGGGCGGGAGCCAAGCCTGGCAGCCTTTGGTGGGCATCCAAGTCGAACTGCTCTTTCCTGCGCCGAGTTTAGCACGCAGCACAGCTTCGTCCTCCAAATATGTCCTGCCAGACAGGCCTCAGCTGCTGGCCGCCGGGGCACTTGGCGGCCCGAGAGAGCTTGGCGCTAATTGGGCCCAGCCAACATAAATCATGGCTCTCATTAAGAGGAAGTCCAGCCGTTCTCTGGCAGGGAAGGGGTGAGAGGTGGGGAAGGATGGCAGGGTCAGAACTTCCCACCAAAAGAGGGCGAGTCCTGCAGTGGCCCTGGGACCTTGGCAAGTGTCCGGATGGCACTGGCCCTCTCTGTCCATCTACCGATCCGAAGATTTCAGGGCAGCACCCAATCATCTCTGCTCATTCGTGCCAAACTGTAGAGCTATCCTGTTGCTTTGGAGACGGGACATGTTGTTTTTCCTTTCTGCTTGGAATACCATCAGGGGTAAACCTCGTTACTTCTTGTGGTGCTGTGGGCTGTGTCCGCCACTCCACTTTGGGGAGGTCAGAGAAAGTCCTCCCCAGGAACGAGAGGTCTCCCTGGGGCAGAGTTTGCTGTCTGGGACTTTGTGGCTCAGATTCCCCCCCAAAACAGCAAAGCACGCTGGCAGGGGCGGCTTCCCAGCTGAGCTGGGTCACTCACTGACAGGCAGGTAGGAGGCTGCTTCTCAGGGTCTGTTCTAAGAGCAGATCTGAGCTGAAAACAATGGTCAACTGTGTGGAGACAACTGGAAAATGTTGGGTCAGTCTGAAAACGGATTGTACTGACCTTGCAACTTCTGACCTTGGCAAGCATGCATGCACTTAACCACTCATGTAACCCATTGCTACATTCACTCACACCCTCCATGAAGCACTAGCTGTGTGCCATGTACCATGTGGGGTGCTGGGAATATTGACGAACCTGACTGAATCGTCGCCTTATCCAGAGTCATGGTCTATAGAGAAGGACACATGGCTGAAAAATTGATAACGATCCTAAACCAAAGATATGTGCAAGGTCCTCTGAGGGCAGAGGCAGAAGTTACAGGGCTCTGACTCAAGGGGGAGGTGGTGGAGGGCCCAGACAGAGTTCCTAGAGAAGGTGGCAATAGCAGGGCCTTGGAGAGTAAGCTGAAAGGACAGGAGAGGACAGGAGAGGAGAGAGCGAGCAAAAGCTGAACAGAAAGACGAAAAGGAAGCTCTTATCAGAGACCCAAACAGCAGAGTTCTGTGTAGTTGGAGGATGCATAGTGTGGGCTGGGGATAAAGGTCATAACTGAGGCTAAGGCTTGGGCTAAACCATGTCCCAGCTGGGGAGTAGGGGGGAAAACTTAAGTTTGTTCTGGTGATATTTTACAGCAGTTCCCAAATACTGTCTGTGTATCAGAAACCCCTGGAGAGCTTTTGCAAAATATAAATAACCTGTCCCTACCCCTGAGATCCAGGAGTCTGCATTTTTTTTAACATTTTTTATTTATTTTTGATACAGAGAGAGACAGAGCATGAGAGGGGGAGGGGCAGAGAGAGAAGACACAGAACTGGAAGCAGGCTCTAGCCTCTGAGCCAGCTGTCAGCATAAAGCCTGACGTGGGGCTCAAACCCATGAATGTGAGATCTGACCTGAGCTGAAGTCGGAGGCCTAACTGACTGAGCCACCCAGGCGCCCCAGGAGTCTGCATTTTTAAACCAGCTCCCTAGGTAATTGTGAGGTAGCTAGCTAACAGCCTAGCTTTGCTTAAAACTGCAAGATGCTAGGGTGCATGGGTGGCTCAGTCAGTTAAGTGTCCGGCTTTGGCTCAGGTCATGATCTCACGTTCGTGTGTTCAAGCCCTGCGTGGAGCTCTGTGCTGACAGCTAGCTCAGAGTCTGGAACCTGCTTCAGATTCTGTATCTCTCTCTCTGTCTCTCTCTCTCTCTCTCTCTCTGACCCTCCCCTGCTTGCACGGTCTCTCTCTGTCTCTCAAAAATTTTAAAAAAATTTTAAAATACAAGATGCTGATAATGCATCAGAACAAAATAGCAGAATTGGGAGACAGAGAATTCTTGAGAAAGGGGGCGGCACACAAGTTTAAACAATGTGGTCAGGGAATGGAAGATCTGAAGGAGTGAAGGAGAGAGCCACGGAGAAACCGGGGGGACAACCACTCTGGGAAGTGGAAACAGCAGGTGCAAAGGTCCTGCAGCAGGGCTGACTGATGTCCTGAAGGAAGAATTAGGAGGCCAGTGCTACTAGAATATAGGAGCTAAGGTCAGAGAGGCAGTCAGGGGAGGTGGGTTGTGTAGGACTTATCTCCTGGCCTTTTTTATTTTTAATAAAAATTTTTAATGTTTATTTATTTTTGAAGGAGAGATACAGCATGAGCAGGAAAGAGGCAGAGAGAGAGGGAGACACAGAATCCAAAGCAGGCTCTAGGCTCTGACCCCTCAGCACAGAGCCCAACGTCAGGCTTGAACTCACGAACCATAAGATGATGACCTGAGCCAAAGTTGGATTCTTAACCAATTAAGTCACCCAGGCGCCCCTCTCCTGGCCTTTTAAAACCATTTATTTAGTCCCACCATCTTGTGAAGAAACAGGCCTGGAGAAGGGACCTTGAGTAGATCACCTTCTCTGTGTCTTTCTTTGGCACGGGGCACTGAACAAGACTGGGTGGCTGGGTGACATCAAGGAGCATAGAGAAGAATAGAATAGAGTTTTGTTGGCTCTGGGATCTCAATGCAGAGGGGGAGGCGCCAACGCACGCCATCCTTTCCAACAGATGGCAGACTGTAATGGATGCTAGTAGCCTGATTGCAACTGTGACAGAAATAGCAGTCGCGGTTTGGGGGTGTGTGGAGGAGGCAGGCATGTGACTGAGCAGACTGTAACTCAGTGGGACCTGGAGGGTGAGTAGGACTTCGGCAGCACGGCAAGAGGCAATTGCCTGGCGAAGCAGAGCAAGTGCCTGGCTGAGATGTAGCCAGAAGGGAGGTCCATGGTTTGGGGAAGGCAAAACATGGAGTCACAAAGTCCTGAGTTTCAAATCTCCCTCAGCCTTGAAATTTGAGGCCAACTGCGGGCACGTGACTTTGCCTCTTTAAGTCTCTGTGGTCTCAGCCCCCCCACTTTCCCACAGGGTTAATCCCTCCTCTGAATATTGGCTGTGAATATTGATGAGGTCATGCCTGTGCCTGTGTGTACCAGCCCAGGGCGTGGTGTGGAGTGCGTGGTCAGGAAGGAAGCTTACACCGCCCCCGTGAATAGGTAGAGCCTTCTGTCTTCTGTGTCACCAGGCTGCTTCCATGAACTGCAGAAGAGGAAGAAAGCCAAGTGTGGAAGGCGGGAGAGCACGATCTGGTCTGTTTTCTTCTCCACCCACAACACCTCTTTGCAGCTTGATGGGAGTGGTTGTGGGCAAGTGCCACCGAAGAGTCGACCCTCACGATTCATACTGCCTTGACCATTGTGCCCAAATCCCAGCTACATCCTGGAAGGGGCACCATCATTACCGCCTCGTTCACATAGTGGGTGTGTGGAGGTGGGCAGCAATGTTGGCGAAGGAGCCCGGCCTCTATGTTTGCTCCTCTCTACCCTGCGGACTGCCATGGCCAGGCCAAGGGCATACACACCTCCAAGGGGAGCTAGGCGCTGCTGAGCACGTCAAGGAGCTCCTAGCTCTCTCCTTCCACGCGAGGGGGTTATAGGTGAGGACGGTCACCTGGCCCCACCAGCGCCCCCTCGGCCAAGGCTTCCTGGTTGGCGGTGCCCCAGCCTTACCCTCTAGGCCCAGCCTGGTTTGCTCAGCCACAGGCAGGGAGCCAGGGCTGGGGAGAGGAGGCCCACACATATAGGTTAACCCTTTCTCTGCCAGGCAAGGAACATTTCTGAGGCAATGTGGTTGGATGCAAGTTCTTCATTCGCTTGATCCTTCATTCTCTCAGTAAGCCCTTCCTTAGGTCTCTTGGGCACTCCTGGGTTGAACACTGGGGATTAAGAGGCAAGTCAGACTGAGTCCCTGCCCTGGACAGGCCCACCACCCCTGGGGGGCCTGGAAGGTGGGCCCTTAATCACTGCTGTGCTGCAGCCCCTGAGGAAGGTGCAAGCCCTGGGGAGATGCCAGGAGCAAGAGATGAGCTCTAGCCCAAGAAACAAAACCTTCCCCCTCCTTCAGAATGCTCACTCATTCATTCGTTCATTCATTCATTCATTCATCGTGGACTCAGCCAGGGGCCTGGGGAGGCAGGGATGACCCAGGCTGCTTTTGAGGATCTCAAAATTGGTGAGGGGGGAGGATGGGCACATATTCGACTTTGCAATCGACCGTTAAAGAGGGGGTGGAAGGGAGTTGAGGGGTGGGAGAGAAGGGTTAGAGTGGGCGCTGCTCCCTGCAAGATGGGCGTTCACTGAGGCCTTGAAGAAGGGAAAGCCTCTGGCCACTTGGAGACACAAAGCTGGTTCCCAGGGACCCACATTTACCACCTGCTGTGTGTCCTAGGATGGTTCCTATTTAAACGATCTACGTTTATTCAAACTGAAATATCAGTTTGGGGCTGACCTTTGTGATCATTTTTATAAAATAGTCATTTCACCAAAGGCTACAGGTACTCACAAACTATCTGTGATTGGATTGCTCTCAGCAAACTTTTCAAATGAATCAAATGAGAACAAATCCTTTATCCGACCGCATGTCTTGATTTCTGGTTCAGAAATATCATCTCTGCTTATTTTCACACAGCTGAGCTCTACTTTGACCCTCTAATCCAGCTACAGTGTGCCCTCTGGAAAGGTTTGGTCTCAGTCACCGCCCCAGAAATGCAGTAGGGCCAGGGGTAGGGGACAACAGAGAGAAGGGTAAAAAAAAGATGTAAGTTCTCCGGTCCCTCACCAGGTGGAAGGTTCTGGAGGCGATAGCATTTTTGGTGTGAAATGCCCCGGGCCCAAGAAAGGACCGTTAAGGATCAGGAAGGTTTGGTTATACCTGTGGTTAAGAACAAAGGATTCTGATTAGTTGTGGTTGGGTCTGATCCTTCCTCAGGTACCCGTGCCTCTGGGCAAGTCAAAACTAGCATGGCCCACGTCTGGTGCATTTTCTGTAGAATTGTTGAGACCATTCTGTGCAATCATGTCAAACGCTGACCTGTCTCTGTTACGTAGTAAGGACGTGGGGGACAGGTGGCTGAGAAAGGCTTAGTAGCAGTGAAAGCATGGGAACCTGCCGTGAGGATGGCTTTGGGGACCAGAACCCTCACAGCCTCTGCGATCCCGTTACCCCCAAGGACGCTCACGCAGGCTTCCCCAACCCCTTCCAGTTCACACACCTGAGCAGGTACAATCAGAAGCCAAGAAGCTGAAAATGCCCCAAAATCAGAAAACACTAAGAATCAAGGTGATGTCAGACCCAGGGCCGCCACTTTGGGGATCTGAGCCCCCTGCCCCCGAGCCCCCCAAAGCCAGCAGGATCTCTCTGGTCACGTACTGTGGACCCGGGGTCCTGCCCCCTCTCAGAGGCCTCTTCTCATCTTTATTCAGCTGCTTCTCTCCATTACCCCTGAATGGAAATGGAAGCTTAATTTTTCTCGCTTGAAGCCATTAACGCTCTGGGCCCTTGACAGGAAACAGCTCAGCTGTAATTAGGCACAGCGGACTCCCCGCAAGAGCTTCTAGCACAGCCTGGGGACTTCAGAGATAAAGGCTTCCCCATTCTCTCTAATCACAGCTATTAATGAGCCAATTAAGGCTTTCTCGGCCAAGGCAAGTGCTTGCTCAGTACGGCAGACACACAGCTCTGCCCGAGGCCGGGAAGCTGGAGAGAACTGGGGTTGGCCGTCCCCACTCTGCGGCTTCTCTGCTGTGAGTCTTAGGACGGCACCGATGTCCTCTCTGGGCCGCCTTCCACACCGGGGGAGATAACACTCTTTCTCCTGAGGGGCAGTTATTGGAACAGGAGTGATTGCAGGTCAGTGGTTCTCTAACTTTCGCAGGCTTCAGAATCACCAGGAGCCCTTATTAAAGCACTTTGCTGGGCTCCACCCCAAGTTTCAGACTCCGTTGGTCTGGGAGGGTTGCCTGCAAGAATTTGCATTTCTCACTTATTCCCAGGTGGGGTTGTTGCTGTTGGTCCCGGGATTCTGGAAGACTTGGGCTCCAGTTCTGGAAACTCCTACTCCTTCACGCTTTAGTCTTTTCAGCTATAAAATGGAGGTAGTTGTCCTTCCCCTGGGGGCCCTTGAAAGGTTTAAGTGAGGCAACATATGAAAGGTGCTCAGCACAGAGTGAGGGATACAGTAGGGGCTCAGTAAATGTGCATTTTCTCCTCTCCCTATTGTTTTTCCAGGTGCAAGCTTCCAGTCGGAGTGTGCTGCAGGTACATGGTATGTGAGAGTGAGGCCCCACTCATGCACAGGGTTAGGAATGAGAGCCCGTAAGCGACCAGGCCATCGGAGCAGCATGGTGTTCGGAAGCACTGCTCTGGACAACAAGTGTGAGACCTGGCTTCCAGGTTCGCATTACACTCTCCTCTGTAAATGTCCCTTCACCCCTTTGTTTCACATGCCTCATCCAACAGTTTGCAGATCTCCAATCTGAGCTGTCAACGCTTGGACACAACAGTGTTTGTCACCCTGCGGTAGCCTGACAGTGTGTAGCACTCCAGGTGTGCTTCTGCAGGACGGGAAATGGATCGGGACACCTCCACTCCAGAGAGATCCGAGGGCATGGAGTCCTCGAAGCTGCGTGGCTGGATGTAGGGCTGGGGGTGTGCAGAGAGGAGGCACCTCAGTGGGGGAACGTAAGCAAAGCGTTGCACCAGGGTAACGCCTGTGGCCTGTGGGGACTGGTTAGGATCTTCTGAAGAATCTTCCGGAGGAGCCTGGGTGGCTCAGTTGGTTGAGTGTCTGACTTCCACTCACGTCATGATCTCACAGTTTGAGTTGAAGCCCCGCATCGGGCTCTCTGCTGTCGGCATGGAAACTGCTTCAGATCTTTGTCTCCCTCTCACTCTGTCTCTCTCTCTCTCTCCCCCTCTCCTCACATCTCTCTCAAAACAAATAAACTTAAAAAAAAAACCAAAGAATCTTCTAACTGAAGTCTAAATGAGGTCCTCATGCTATCTTTTGCCTGTTTCCTTAGGCAACCGAGGCAGACTCCTTCAACTACTGCCTCTTGCCTGCAGTGCCTGCACCATGACTATAGTCACCGAGCTTGTGGCTTTAGAGACAGACTCTGAGGTCTAAGGACAGTTCAGATCCTTAGGATGTTGGGTCTCAGCTGAGGCTGTTGCCCACCTGCCCAGACCCCTCACTGTGCGCCTCCTGGGCCCTTCTTCTACCTCCTCGTGTTCTCATCTGCTTCAGCCTTCACAGCCACCATAAGTTCCTCCATGGGCTTGTTTCTGAGCACTCCCACTTTGACCATCTCTGCCTTCTAGATAGCACGTCCCAAAGTATGTGCCCAGGGGCCTTGGGAGATGTTGGCAGCTACAATGTGGCTCTGGGAGTCCTGAGCTAAGTCAGGACTTCTCTGCAGAACTTCTCAGAGCCTTGAATATGCTACTGTAGAGATCCAGGAAGGTTGCTTCACAAGCAGAATTTCCCAAACTAATTTCACCACAGAATGTATGCTTTTTCCTAAGAGGATCTGGCTTTGTTACAAAGAAGCTGGCTAAGCTTTGGATTCCAGAAGACTTGGGCTCCAGTTCTGGAGCTCCTACTCCTTCACACTTTAGTCTTTTCAGCTATAAAATGGAGGTAGTGGTCCTTCTCCTGGGGGCCCTTGAAAGGTTTAAGTGAGGCAACATGTGAAAGGTGCTCAGCCCAGAGTAAGGTATACAGTAGGGGCTCAGTAAATGTGCATTTTCTCCTCTCCCTATTGTTTTTCCAGGTGCAAGCTTACAGTCGGAGTGTGCTGCTGGTTCCGGGTGTAAGAGAGTGAGCCCCCCTCGAACGCACAAGGTTGGAGGAAATGAGAGCTTGTAAGGGACCAGGCCATCTGAGCAGGCTTCCTGGAGGAAGCAGGACTTTGCAAGGCCAGACTCTGAAGGTAGTTTTCCGGCAAAGGCCTGGGGCAGGGGAGGAGGTGGGGGGAGGCTTTGAGAACTACACATCTCCGCAAGCAAGCTACAGCAGGACGCCTTCGCTTTATTTTCCTTTTCCACCCTGGAGGCCCATTTCCCCACCAAATCTAGCCGACGCAGCACTTGCCTTCCCCTCCCACGGCTTGAACTTGGCCAATATTTCAAGTTCCTGAGGTGTGAGCCTCAGAGTGGGGCCCTCCTGGCTTGTGGAAATTCACCGGTCTCACAGAAGCCTGCTGCACCGATGCCCTCGGGAAGCTGAGGTCAAACTAAGGTGCTGGCCCAGACTCCACCTATCCAGGCCTGGCCAAGGGAGTGGGCAGGGAGGAGTCAGCCGAGGCTGAGGCGGAACCATTAGCGCAGATTTCCCCTCCCCACCCCAATCTTTGTCACCCCTGCGCTGGGTCCCCACTGATCAACCATTTCCAGAGACCCTATTTTGAATTTTTTTTACCGTCTATTTATTTTTGAGAGAGAGACAGAACTCGGGCAAAGAGAGAGAGAGACACAGAATCCGAAGCAGGCTCCAGGCTCTGAGCTGTCAGCACAGAGCCCAACACAGGGCTCAGACCCACAAACCGCGAGATCATGACCTGAATAGAAATTGGACACTTAACTGACTGAGCCACCCAGGTGCCCCAGAGACCCTATTCTGAACCAGGCTTATCTCATTTAACTAACGTTCTTAATCTCTGTAACATCCCCTAAACCAGCATTAGAGTTCTAATTTTCCTGATGAGAAAAACAAAGGCTCAAAGAGTCAGCTCAAAACCCACCTCGTCTGGGCCAAAGTCCAAGCTCTTCGCACTGGTGCCACAGACCCATTTATTTCTCTGTATTTCCTAGTCTGGCTCATCCCCACCTCCAGAAAGCCTTCCTAGGCATCGCCTAAGGCCATGCTTATCTCCACTATTCTTGGATGCCCATAGGTGGGACCACAGCATTGCCCTCCCTTTAGTCTGTATTTCCAGGAAGGAAAGAAATGGCTCCGTGTCCTAAACTGTGCCCCTAGTAATGGGCACAGCACACAGAGTAATCTCTGGTGAGAGAAGGGACAAAATGTAATTTCTGAGATTACATGGCCATGTCGTGTGCGTTGCATGCCCCCTCCCCCACCCCCACCCCCCCAGTCCTGAGTTGCTCAGGACTCTGCCCTTCCTTATACTTCCTCACACCACCCCAGGCTGGGCTCACAGGTACTGGTGACTCAACTTTTCGAGGTGTCATCTGTTTTATCCTCCTGCGACCCAGCTTGTTTCCTGGATTTCAGCAGAACCCCAAATATTCATGAGCAGCCCCTCTTGGCAAGGGGTGCTCCTTAAGATCTCAGCTCCAATTTTCTTCCACCAAATGAGCTGCAGTCCACACATCCGCATCAGACCTGAACTCACCCCGTCACCCGCCGAAACCTGCTTCCATGAGTAGCCAAGGTGCCAGAAGAGTTATGAAAACCATGTGATGGGTAAATGGCGGTGCCTACAACTTTCTTAGGTTTCAAAGGGAGGACAGCTTGCTCCAGCATGTGGGCTGAGACTTTAGGCTTGCAAGCACTTTCCAGAAAGCACAGAGACAGCAGACCCTTACAGGATTCTGCTTTTCCCTTCAGTGGAATCCAACTGGGTTTCTCTGCCCCTGGGGACCATGAATGGTCATGGAACTGGCCCCATCCAAACATGGTGGCTTTGTTCCCTTGCATGAAGAGCAGACATGCAAATAGGTCCTGAGCAGATAAGGAGTAAAATAAACAGGTTGGAGGGTTCCAGAGCTAGAAAACACCTTAGGGCATTAATCTTTTCACTTTCCCAACAGGGAAACTGAGGCCCAGAGCAAAGTGTCTGCCTAGAGTCAAACAGCTTCTTGGAGACTGAGCCATAACTTAATGAACACATCAGTGTCTCTCTAAAATCTTAGAAAAGTGAATGATAAATGGTCATGCAGAATTGTATCCAGAAGCTTCTATTGGTATTGACTGAAATATAACTGGCACATGGAATTGGGCTTACTAAGTCTGTGATGAGACTGGACATGGCCTGGTGAGGTGTATGAAGACAGTGAAGGTTGGTTGGGATCCGTAGCCAGAAGTTTTGTCTACCAGTCTCTGGCCACCTGGCTCTGTTTCCCGGGTACCTTGATGCCCAGAGAGCTCATAGGCAGACTACATCCCAGAACGGAGCTCAACCTGGGCAGCAAGTTACCATTGGCATGGGGGGGGGGGAATCTCCAGTTGTTACGTCTCAGGCTGTTTCGATAGGGCCCCATGAAATATCTGTAAAAGCATTTGCCACAGCTTGGTAATACTGAGGCGCCTACGGACGGTCTTTATAAAATGTACACTGAGCAACTCTTAGATGTGCTGGCACCTTCAATGTCTCCCTATTGCTGTAAGAAATAGAGACAAAGCAGTTCCCGTGGTGCTCAAGACCTTGAGGTATTTCTCTGACCAACTTCTCACCTGTCTCTAAAAGTTCATCCATACATACCATTCCTAGCTATCATGTGAAGGCACCATCCACCTTTTTGCCCTTGAATCTTTAAAAACTTTCTGGAATGTTCTTTTTCTCTATCTGGAAGTCTCCTCATCCTTCTCTACAACCCAAGAACCTGGAGAACTATCCCCTTCTCTGTCAGGTCCTTCTTCTCCCAATCCCCAGGCAAAATAGGTCTCCAATCCGACTCTTTTTACCACCTGCAATGCTACCCCCCACGTCTGAGCCACATCTCTTGCCTGCTTTTTTCCACAGGCTCTTAACTAGCCTCTCTGCTCCACACCTTTTCTTGCTACAAAGCGCTCTCTAGCAGCAGCCCGGGTGACCTCTTGTATATCATAAACCCAATTGGATCGCTTCTGTGCTTGTGCCCTCAATGGCTTCTCACTGCCAATATCTGTATTGTCACATCATCGATTCTCTGCCTTGTTCTTCATGTTCCAGCCACAGGGGCCACCTTTTTGTTCCTCGAACAGGTCAAGTTTATTCCGTGGCTGCTGCTTTGTGTGTCCCTGGGGGCCTCTCCACCCCACCAGCTCCTTTCATGGTTGGCTCGTTTCATAATTCAGGACACGGCTTGAATATCCCTTCTTGGAGAGGCCTTCCCTGACCATTCTATCTAAGGCAGCCTCCCAGATTCATTGTCTTTGTAGGACTCCTCCCTGTATCAACTAATTTTATGTAGTTATTTGTTTCTATGCCTCCTGCTGTGATATAAGCTCAATCACAGCAGAGATGTTACCTCTCTTTATGGATGTATCCCCAGTGTATAAATCAGTCCAGGCATCAAGTGGGTATTTCAGTAATAAACATCTGTGAATAACTGCTTTCAACAGTGCCACAGCATGCAAAGCCTTGTGGGAGAAGCAGATCTATGTGGGCTTCCTCTGGGAAGGGAAACCTAAGTGACCTGTAAAAAGCTAGTAGCATTTATGTAGTTGAAGAGACTCACAGTTGGCGTCCCAGAAAGCAGGCCCGGCCAGGAGCATAAGCTGAATGTTTGGGAAGGGAGGAGAATGCAAGAGAGAGAAAGCCTGGAGCAGGAGAGGGAGCGGACTGTGGAGGCCCTTGCAGACTGGACAAGAGAGACCTTTGCCTTCACTCACATTTGCACTATTTCCAGATCCACTCCCCACAGCCATCCTTTGCACGCACACATTATTACTTGTCATCGAAAGGGTAGACAGAAGCCAACGGAACTTACGGCGTCACCTAATATCCTCACAGCAAATGGAAATGCAGCTCACGCCTGCTGGGGCAGAGCAGTGTTTGTGCCAAAACAGGCTCTCCAAGAAGCCGGGCAGAATTTGTCTAGATGTGTGAGAAGAACAAGTTATAGAGTCTTTGCCTGCACATGGGCTCAGTGGAATCCAGCCACAATTCTTCGAATTGTAGCCATTCGGAAGCCACTGCTCTACAGGGTCACAGTGGCCGTCCAGTCAACCTCTGACTCCCTGTAGTATCCTGTTGAAAATGAGACAAGGTGCTTCTTGCACACCTCCAATGACAGAAAGCTCCACACTCATGTTGCTGAAAAGCTCTGACTCTCTGATGGTCTTTCTGACATGGAGATAGATCTGGTCTCCCTGGAACACCCTGAGCAGACTTCACTCTGACTCTGGCGTGTCCCACTCTGCCCCCAGGCAGCAGGTGAACCCACACATGGCCACCAACTTGGCTCCAGGCTTTCTGGCCAGACCCTGCACTTGGGGCTCTTCCCTTTCTCCTCCGTCAACTTCAATCCCCTCTCAGCCCTCAGCACCTGCCCTGGGCTTGCCTCACTTAGTCCCTACTCTGCTTCCTGAGCACTGGGGGCAGTCTCCACGGGAGGGTGCCAGCCACCCTGGGAGTCCATCACACCCTTTTAACTCCTACTTCAAGACCATATGGCCTGGCTGGTGGGAATGTAAAATGGTACTGTCACTGTGGAAAACAGATTGGTGGGTCCTTAAAAAATTTTGTGAAGAACTCCTATATGATCCATCAATTCCACTTGTCAGAATATCCCCCAAAGAACTGGAAGCAGGGAGTCAAACACTTGTACAGAAATGCTCAATCCAGCCTTACTCAGAATAGCCCAAAGGCAGAGACACCCCATGTGCCATCAGCGATTGAATGCGGAAACAAAATGTGACCGGCACCTACAATGGGATGCTATTCAGCCTTAAAAAAAGTAATAAGATTCTGATTCACACTACAATGTGATGAACCTTGAAAACAGTATACTAAGGGAAATAAGCAGGACACAAAAGGACAAACACTGTGTGATTCCACTTCTGTGAGGTACCTGGAACAGGCAAATTTTTAGAGACACAAAGTAGACCTGTGGGTGGAGTTACCAGGCGCTGGGGCAGGAAGAGAATGAGGAGTTACTATTTAATGGATACAGAGTTTCTGTTTGGGAAGATGAGAAAGTCCTGGAGATGGATCGTGGTGATGGTTGGTGAATGTACTTACTAAATTGTGCTCTTAAAAATGGTTAAAATGGCAAATTTTGTGTTACATATATTTTTCCACAATAAAACATTTTTTTAAAAAAGACCACATGTAACTGCCCCCCATTTCCTGCCAAAGAGTCATCAAGTACCAGACATTAGTAAAATACTAAGAACAGGGACTGTCTGACATGCTGTGGGCCACTGGGCTCAGCAGTAGGGACTGTCCTTGCTCATAACAGCACTAACAGCCAAGCACTAGGTGAAGCAATTAACCTGGCCTGCTTTATTTAATCCACACACAGCCGTCTTCAGTAACTATTGTACCAGTTTGACAAATGGAGCCGAGACTCTAAAGGGTGAAGCAGCTTGCTCAAGATTACACGGGGACAGATTCCAGATTCAAATGTGCATGTCTGACTCCAGAGGCTAGGCTCCCAGTCATCCTTAACTGCTGCTTCAGGAAACTTGGGAAATGCTTTTGAGCGAGACACACATGTATCTGTCCCCCCACCCCCCAAGATGGTTTGCTGGTAATATGTGGGCAAAGACTTGTTGCAGAAGGGAACAGCCATGAGCTCCAGAAGTGCGCTCACCGGTCTATCTACGATTGATATTTATTGAATAAGAAGTGTTGAGCAACCATCAGTGTGTCCTGAAGAAGTCAGGTTTTCTGAAGGAGGTGGCATTTCAGCCGGGCCCTGCGGTGTGGGAGGAAGGGAGGGAAGATCTCCACCCCCACTCTGCTCAGAAGCCTGTGGTGCTGCCCAGGCTGGGCTTTGGGGCATCTGTGCCCCTCCACCCTCCTTCCACTCTGAAGTTTCCTTGTTGATGGTGCCCGTACCATTTGGGCTGAGTCCTGGGTTCTCTGGGTACTGCTCCATTGGATGGGCATTCCTGACCCTCTCTGTGGCCAATGCCCAGCCAAGAGCTGCACAGACGCAGGACTCTGGGCTCCTCACTGGAGAGACAGACAAAGGGAGGGCACTGGAGAAACCCTCCAGAAACATTCAACCTTGAGAGGCTCTTGTTCAATTCTCCTTATTTCCCTATAATTAGAACCAACTCCCTGTCAGCTCGGTTTCCACTCCCGAAGGTGGAAGGAATTCAGAAAACTTCTCCCAAGATGCCGAGCCCCATTCTCAGTTTGACTGTCTAGACATAGGACCTGCAGGCTGCCCTTGGCCCGATCTCGAGGCACCGGCGGGGGGCAGAGGCAGCAGCTGGTGCGTGTTACCTCCAGGGCTGGCGAGGCCTTCCTGTCTCCCATTCTCAGGGGTCCCTGCCCCCATGGCTGAGGCTCACACCTGACAGGCCGTTGCTTGTGCAGGGGGAGGGCTGGGCCTCTGTGGAAACGCACAACCGGAGGGGGCGGGGCACCGTCCACACTGAAGGCAGAGCAGCTGGGGTTCCCTGGAGGTATGCATTGTGGCTGCCGCGGAGCAGAGGTGAGGCCGCTGGGGCAGGCCTGGGGTTGGGGCCACCTCCTCGGCCACCCTCAGGGCTTTCAGCCTGCCCTCTGGCCTGTGGCCTGGATGTCCCACTGCCAGGATTGGACTCACTGTACTTGGACTTAACCTCTCTTGCCTTCAAAAGCACAACCCCAAGTAGAGGAACAGACCTCTACAGGACAGGTCTGGCTTCACACCTACATGTGTCACATTAGCTGTGTGACTGTGGAAAAGTTATTTCAGCTCTGGTGGGAGTTTTGGCCTGGTCATATGTAAACTGGGGAGAATAAAACCTACTTCTAACGAAGATGAAATTAGATAATGTTTATAAAGTGCTTAGAACAGTGGCTGACATAGTTTTATATAAATGTTTGTTAAACGAATATACATTTTTTAAAAAGTTTATTTATTTGAGAGAAACAGAGAGCCTGTGAGTAAGGGAGGGGCAGAAAGAGAGGGAGAGAGAGAGAATCCCAAGCAGGCTCCATGCTGCCAGCACAGAGCCCAAGCGGGGCTCAAACTCATGAAACCATGAGATCAGGACCTGAGCCGAAACTAACAGTAGGATGCTCAACAAACTGAGCCACCCAGGCACCCCTAAGTGAATATGAATTGACCTCAGTATCCCATCCATCAGCCTTGGGAACTTGGGAGATGGTTTAAAAACAAACAAACATAAAGATTGTAGGATAAGTGAGGTCCTAAGGCCTGGACATGAGTCCTACCCTCACCACAAATGCATGGTGTGCCTTTGGCTGAGTGCTGTGCCTTCTGGGAGCCTCAGCTTTCTGTTTGTACAATGGGTATTGTGACACATTATGCTGAAGGTCTCCTGTGGCTTGAAGATGCTGGGACACAAGAGCTCACGGCAGCAGACCCAGGGCCCATCACCAGCTGGCTCCAGCCTTGGCCTGCTTCATGCCCGGCTACTCCTGATCGCCAGAGGGCCTGGGACTTCTGTGCTGCAGAATGCAGGCCTCTTGGAAACGCCTGGGCCAGGGATTGTCGACATGGATTAGTTCTGGGAAACACAACAGCCAGCAGCGTGTCCCTAGGGAGGATGCTTATCCTGCCTGGCCACTGAGAGGGGTGGGCTGTACATTCCTACCGGCCAAGTGGCCTCAGGGGAGAGTTTAGAGAAAAGGGCAGTGGGAAGCTGGTGCTGGAGGTCTCTTAATCCCGGGGAATTTAGAGCCACCGCAAAGTGGACTCCTAAATGAATAGGGATTTGCTTTTCCTCCTGGCTTCAGCAGGCTGCTTCTGCAGAGAGAGAGGTTTTAAATAGCAAAGGTGACGTGGCTTGATTTGGCCAAGCTTGCAGCTGGACACATTCCACCTTTGGTTCCCAGGGCTCAGAAATAGCCTGCTGGGGGGATGGAGGTGAATGTGGAGGAAGGAGATGGCAGTCTTTTTAGGTGTCCCCAAATAAGGGACATAAGATGTGCCAAATAAGTGTGAAGGGTGCCCCCCTGGACCATTATGGGGCATTTTACGGCTTAGTAGGCCTCGGTGTTGTCTTGTGTGATTCTCCTAGATGGAGAAACTGAGTCCCACCGAAGAAAAAAAGACCTGCTCAAGGTCACTCTTGAGCAAAGTAAGACAATGGCAGAGCCAGGGCTGAGACCTGGGTCTCCTGGCCCTAAAGTTAGCAGATCTTTACTCCTTTGGCACACAGTTTCTGTACCAGTTACAACCAGCATAGACCAGTGCATTGTATTCAGTGCACATTTCCTGAGACTTTGCCATGTGTGGGTCTTCAAGCGAGGTACAGGGAAGGGTGAAGCTGGGATGGAACAGAGATGACCCAGGTGCCCCACTGTCCTCCAGCTAGGGAGGCAGGGATGTTGGCAGCCTGAGAAGACATGCTTTAGAGAGGGGAGCTGAGGAAGGGGTGCGTGTCCAGCAGGAGAGCTAGGAGCTCAAAGCTGCCCCTTTCTTTTTTCTTTTTCTTTTTAAACATGTATATTTTATTAAAAAAAATATTTATTTATTTTTGAGAGACAGAGCATGAGCTGGGGAGGGACAGAGAGAGTGAGGGAGACACAGAATCTGAAGCAGGCTCTAGGCTCTGAGCTGTCAGCACAGGGCCGAACGCAGAGCTCGAACTCATGAACCATGAGATCATGACCTGAGCCGAAGTCAGCCACTTAACTGACTGAGCCACCCAGGCACCCTGCTGCTCCTGCTTTCTGTTCTCTCATTTTTACTGGGCTCATTCCCCCATGTTAGCCCAGAGAGGGATTAAATCTCCCTCAGTAGCCAGGGTTCACCATCAGGCCAGTTCTCTGGGGCAGCGGCTCCAATCCCAAACCCAGCAGGACCGCCCGTTGAGTCTCCTTCCAGTGGCCTTCTGATTGGTCCCAGCCTGGCTGCTGCCTGACTCAGGGGAATCACCGCTCACCTGGGTCTTCCTGCGCTTCTGTGCTTGTGCGTCGTGCGCATGCTGCTTGAGTTGGCTTTCTGCAGCCCAACATCTTCAGGAACTGAGTTTTGTGGAAACCTGACATCGCTCCCAATTCTCTTTAAGGCTGTCCTGAGACAGGTACAGCCACAGAGGCTCCAGTGGCCCCAGGGATCAGAGTCAGGACAAGGGAAGAACACAGGGGGCAGGTTGCTGCAGCTCCAATCCACTAGACAGCACAATCCACTAGCCAGAGGGTCCCAGGTTCTAACAGGCTGCTGGAGTGGGGAAGGGAAGAAGGAAGCAGAGTGTTTCCCCAATCTTGGGAGGCATTTGAACAGGGTCTCGAAACCCTGTTGCCTGCTTGGACATTGTAAATGGTGTTTAGGCACCAAACAGGCACCAAATTCCATACCAAAACTTAAAATTGTAAGCACTCCAGAACCGTGTCTCTATTTCCATGTCAGCATCCCTTCTTGGGTGAAAGCAATCTGAGAGCATTTGTGGTTGCAAATAAGCATGGGAGTCTGATTCATCTCAGCCTCCTTAGTCCTTAGCACAGAGCCTGGTGCTTGCTGGTTCAGAAGTGCTTGCTGAGTGAATGAATGACTTGTGAGCTTCTGAGATCCTAGAATTACTCTAGGACCAGGCCTAGCCTCCCCTTGTGGGGGCTTGGTGTAGATAAAAGGCCCCCCTCTGGCCACCAGCTCCTGAAACCTTCCCCACTTCAAAGGACTTGTAGATAAGAAGGGCTTTCTGGCCTAAGTGAGATCTGGCCCTCCCCTGGCCTTCTCCCCACCCCACACCAAATGTGCACACGACAATTCAGTGTCCTTAATCTGCCTAGACTCAGGTTTGGCACCCTGGGGCTTGAAAGGCTGAGTGAGCAACTGATGTTCCATCCAGATGTTCTTAAAGGCCCCCAGCTGTGGGCCACAGGACATTGTTGCTTCCAAGGTGCCAGCCCCAACTTCCACCTGCATGAAGGTGTGAGGCCCTGCTTGGATGGGAAGGAAAGAGGCTACACTGGAAGGCAGAGGATCCTATGAGAGTGACAGACCCGCCTGGAAGGGTCCCAGAACAGGAAAGAACACAAGAGGACACAGAGGTGGAGGCTCTCACCTTTGAAGGGGGAATTCCCTACATAAGACAGAGCCCTTAAGTCACTTGATGAATGGATGGCTGGATGGTTGGAAGGATGGATGGCAATGGAGGGTGGTTCATTCAGGGATTTGCTTCGTCAGACTCTGTGCAGTGAATCAGACCCAGCCTCCATCCCTGAGATGCTCACAATACACAGGCCGTGACATCACAGTTCTAATTCAACCTGCGGATGGGCCTTGAAAGATGGAGGGGGTTATGGCTACACGCCGAAGACAAGATTGAGCAGAATTCTCCCTGAGGCCCTGGTGTCACTCCTCTGGGGTCTGAGATGCTCTGAGCATGTCATGAACCGCTTTGAGACAAAGTTCAAAATGATCAAATATCTCAGTTGGTGTTAAATTTATGTCTTCTTAAATTGGATTTCAGTATGCTTAAGATATAGGGCATAAAAGTTCGTAAAAAGTTATGGAAAAACTTAAAACTTCAAAAAACTGTATCTCTTAATGCAGCTTGTGTGTGTGTGAATTGAAAACTTGGAAGGGTACTCTCTATGGTCTTTTATTTAATACAATCCATGTGAGGATTATTATGCACACTACTCGTGTAAGAAGGCTTTGGTTCAGGGAGGTTAAGTAACTCATTCAAGGGCACACAGGCAGTGGCGGAGCTGGGATCTGGAGCATAGCTCTGGCTTGAAAGTCGGCAGATCTCCCTTATCTCACATGGATCTTAAGATTGTATCAGCAGGAGGACCCCTGGATACGACCCCGGGAACTCTAGACCCCATGGAATAAGAGATTGCAAGTCCTGAGTCTAAACAAAGACCTGGAAACAGGAGAGACTGGGGTCAGCTCAGTGGAGAAGTAGTTATTGTTCAGCGTGAGGGAGGGAGGAGAAGGAGGGGAGGCTAGGGCGATCGGGCCAGTACTGGGGCTTTGAACACCGCACCTAGAGCCTCTCATACTCCCCTGTGCCCCTGGTGTAGAGGTGACACCCAGTAGCTGTTTAATGGAGATGTTTATAAACTAACAAAATGCAAAAGAAGCTCGGAATTGAGGGGAGTGAGATTTGAATTATGTGAATTGAGTTTCTGCTGCTCCTGTCAGCAGAATTTACGACAAGGATGTTAACTATCAGCTAACATTTACTGACCACTTTACTTTGTGCCAGGGGCTGTTCTAAGAACTTTGCAAGAGTCAGTTTATCCTTGAAACATGCCTGTGATATGTGTGTGGTTATGAACCCACTTTACATATGAGCAAGTGGAGGTGGGAGTTGTGCACCTCAGACAAACAACATGTTAGCTGGATCCCAGGTTTTACATCCATAATATGGAGAACTGAGCTAGATAAAATAACTCGTATGAGCATGGCCAACACACAGTTGGTGTGCGAGAAATGTGTGTTGTTGAGTCTTAGTCTGATGTGCGTAAATAGGTGACAAGACCAGTGTTTTCTGACCCCAGACTCTTGGTTCTTCTGCCATCCCCTCTCCACCCACTGAGCACATAGTAGGTAAGCATTAGAGATCTGTGAAAGTACTGATAACATCTTCCGTGAATTCCAGGGTCTGCTTTGGACTGGCCGCCTGCCAGCACCTCACCCGTAGGAGGGATGGGGGTGTGTTTTTGAGCTGGGAAGTTCCCTCCTGCAGACACTGCTTTCCTGACTCAGAGTGGACTCCTCAAAGGGGAGAGTTTGCAGGGAGCCTCAGGGAAGGGTGCTGCTTCCTTCCATGCTGGTGTCAGCCCTTGGGCAGGGTGGAGCCCAGCTCTCTGGGTGGTGTGTGCAAGACTGTGTCGGCTGGCCCTGGAGCCAAGTGCGGATGGGGAGCGTGTGTGCCTCCCACCGCCTGGTGCCTGTGCAGCCTACGGCTGTCTTGGTGTGATTGAATCAACCCTCGTACCCATTTCACTCCTACAAGTGGAGTATCTGGTCCTTCGCTCGACTACAGAAACTCATGCTCTGCAATGCCAGGCTGGGAAGTGCTGATGTGAAAGTCAGACAGTGAGTGTCATGCCCTGTGCTTTCTGCAGGGAGGTCTTTCCTCTAGCACCTGCTCCCTGCCAGGGGTTTCTGTGGAACTGGGGACAGGGCCATTAGGATAACAACATCTGGCCTTGCATGGGCCTCAGAGGGAGGAAAGGGGTGGACGAGGCCAGTGCTGAAAGGTAAGCCTCTGGAGCAGAGAGGATACAGAGAAGGGGCGCGTTCAGGCTGGGAAGCAAGCCAGTAGGGTTTCCATGCATTCACCCCTCGCATGGCACCCAGTGGCCTCGTGGTGCAGTGGGAGGCACGTGACCTCTGATATCACACGCCCCTGGGGATTGCTGCAAGCCCTGTGGCTTTGCACAGAGTCCAGTCAGTGCAGAGCTGACCAGAGAGGGGCCCTGTTGCACAGGGAGGAGCAGGGAGGTGCTATGGAGTCATTTTCCATCATCTGCTAGCCAAGATCACAACACCTGGAGTCAGTCAGCCAGGCTCTCAGCCCCCGTCCCCAGCAAGCCCGTGGAAGGACGTATTCTAGGCCACCCTGTGCTAGGAGCTCTTCTCCGGAAAGCCCAGCTCACCCTGACCTGTCAGACCTGCTGGTCCCTCCTCCCAGCCCATCTTGGAACCTCCCAGCTGGAGTCTGTTTGCACAGCTGGGGTGAGGGTAGAGCACGGGCGGGGAGAGGCTGCCTTCTGGGGCCTGAGGCTCTGGCCAAATATCCTAGTGCCAATTGGAGATAGCCCAGAATGCTGAAAAGGGCCTCGCAGATCCATGACTGGGACATAGAGTTTTGGGGCTGCAATGTTCCAGCCGCCTTGTCTCTCGCAAGCCTCGGGGCCTCTGTGAGCCTCCATCTCCTTTTCGGTAGCTGGAGATATAATACACACAGCAGTCTCCGGGGGACTAAACCTGCCCATACACAGAAGCAACCAGCCTGATGCCCAATACACAGTGGGCGCAAACGTTACTTCCCTGCAGTTCTTCACCTTCATTGTCTTTTCGTTGGTTTTTCACTCCGCAAAGCCATTTGCTCATTATTCTGATATCTACTCAGAGAGTGCCAGTGGCAGCAGGCACCGTGGATGCCAGTGAAGAAAGTGTGCCCTGGCCCTCCAACAGCCTACAGCCTCACAGCAGCAGGCACAGGTGGACGTAGGAAATGTCACACAGAAAGTGGGGACAGAGACAGCTTCGGAGAAGAGGTATTCCCTGTGCCTACCCTAAAGTCTCCTCTGCTGACATTTCTGCTTATTTTTTTCATTTTTTTTTTAACTTGAGAGAGAGAGAGAGAGTGAGCTGGGGAGACAGGCAGAGGGAGAGAGAGAGAGAGACAATCCCAAGCAGGCTCCACACTCAGTGCAGAGCCCGACACAGGGCTCAGTTCTACCACCCTGGATCATGACCTGGGCCAAAATCAAGAGCTGGATGCCCAATGGACTGAGCCACCCAGCACCCCTTGGCTGATAGTCCTTTGTGGTCAGGTGGCTCCCTACTGCTGAGTGGGTAGGCAGCTTCTATGTGCCCTCCACACACTGCCTCCTCCAGAGTGCCCTCCAGGCCCCGTGTGGTCTCCCGTTAGCCACTGCACCAAGTACTTTACCATGAGATGGGTAAGAGTATCGCCCCAGTGTGCAGATACGGCCCTGGGACTTAGAGAAGTCAGTGATTGCAGGATGTCATCTGAATCGGGCGCTGTTTGAGTCCAGGGTCCAAGTTCTTCCCACAAAGCTAATTGCTTCTCCCTTCGGTCTTCTGTCTACCTTGGGCGCCCTCAGCCCCTCTGAGAGCAATTATCACCTGGGTCTTTATTGTTTGTTTACTAAACCGTTGTCTGCACCGGCCTAGAAAAATCCCCCAGGAGTCAGACCGCATCTGCCCCTGTCCGTGAGCAGGGGGCCAGCGCAGGTCTGGCACAGACGAGGTATCAGTGAATGTTTGTGAAGGAGCCAGTTCACAAGCACAGCACGCCTGTCTCCCCCACTTCATCGGAAGGCTGTGTTTGGAACAGGTGCCCTTCTCTCTGGATTCCGCTTGGTGGCATGACCCCCACCATGTGGGCCCAGCTCTCTCCTTTCCTCCTTTCTTCCTGATCCCAGGTGCTCTGGAGCCAACAGGATGTGACAGCACAGGATGTGCAGTGGCCACAGATGTCCAGCCAAGCTGGCTAACCCAGGAGGTGAGGCCATGAGTTCCTGACTCCCGCTGAGGGGAGGACGGAGGCCAAGAGAGGGAGATGTGCCTGACAAGAAGTCACACCTCATAAACCCAGTGAAACCCAGGAAGGCTTTGGAAAGAAGCTTCCGGAATTTGGAGTTGGGACAAAGGCCTCAGAGAATGGGTCCAAAAAGCAGGAGGCAACTCTGGCTGATCTGTCAGACATGGGTCCATCTGTCATTGGCATCTACATGGCAGCCTCTCTTCCCTGTCAGAACCTGGCTACCCATGGTCTGTTTGCTTGAGTCCCAGCAGGCCTTGAGGTCATGGGAGCCTGGGAAGGAGTTCACCTGGGGGAATGATTGACAGATTGCCAGAGGGGCCATCTTCGGTGGGGAGCTTGGTTCTCCGACAGACCAGAGGCTGCTGAGACCCTGGTGTGGGGGTGGGGGTGGGGACCAGCCCCAGTGATGGAGGCTCTAAGACCTTCCTGTCTGCGTCAGCTCCATCTCCCATGCTCACCCTCCGATTTTCATCCCACCTCCTTGGTGCTGGGGGCAGAAGAGCCGGCAGATTCATCAGGCAGGAGCCACATGAGGCATTTCAGCTCTGGCCCTCCCGTCAGTTGGACATGACCTAGCAGCATCTGGAGTGTGCCCCCAGGGGCTGGTGCTAAAGAAGGAGGCCTCTGGGACCAGAGGATCTGGTCTTATGCTCGGATGCCTCCACTCACTGCTCTGTGACCTTGGGCGAGCCACTTGACTTCTCAGAGCCTCAGTGTCCTCCTCTGTAAATTGGAGATAATAGAATCTCCCAAGCCTAACTCAGAGGTTGTTGAGAAGATCAAAGGGAAAGAGGACTTTCAAGTTGCTGTCAATGGGCATAACCACCGCTGCTAACCACACGGCAGGCTGATGGCAGAATCCAGCTCCAACTCAGGTCTCCTGACTCCCAGACGTGTGTGCTTACTCCGTCCTCTCGCCTCATATTGACTAAGCCTAGGTTTAACCTGGTCTGAAGGCTGAGGGATGGATTTGATGACCTCAAGTCTATCAGCCCCTTTGGGTCTGCCTGATTCGGCTCCAGGGACTGGGAACGCATAGACTCAAGCCATTGCTATGATTCACTGATTCAGTGAGTGATCGGTGAACGTGGCTGATAAAACCGTACATATCAGTGGATCCCTTAACAGGTCACTACAGGCTCAGTGTGAACGGTGTGTGATGGAGAGGATGCATATGGAAGCTCCGGCCCTTGAGGAATGGGCAAACTCTTCGGGGGAGGCGGCACACTCGCGTAAGAGATATTAACCAAAACTACAGGGCAGCGCATCCAAGATACCAGGCCTGGTCTGCTCCTAATAGCGCCTCTGGGGCCTAATGCACATTGTTGGCATTCAGAAAATACCCCTCAAAGGAAGGTGCCAAGAGCTGAAAGAATGGCACAGACAGGCCTTGTATGTTACCCGTAGGCCCCTCAAGATCTCCATGCTCCCAGGAGGCTTGGAGAAAGCATGTAAGTCCCACAGTTGTTTGTCATGCTTTTCTGTGCCTGCTCGTGAGGGAGCTAACTCCTCCATGCTGTGCAAACCTTCAGCCACACACATAAAACTTTGCCCTCTCCTTTTTCCATAAAAATGTAATTGCCTCAGGAATTTTGCCATATTTTTCACTTTACCAACAAGTTGACGATGTCTTGGGGAAGGATTACTAGGTTTGCCAACTTTCACAGGTCCCCCCCTAGAACTAACTCCCAACCATCCAAACTCTGAGTTCCTGACTCATGCCCCTCCCCAGCCTTCTGGAAAACGTGGTCTAGAGGCTATCCCCCCAACCCTCCCCTTCCTGCCCCAATCCATGGCTTTTCTTGCAGAACGAGGGCTGCCAGTCTGCTTTCCCCTCTCCCAGAGAATTCCAAGGACTACAATATTCTCTATTTTTTTTTCCTTCCACATTAATCTCCCCAGGCTCCATGAGTTCCAGACAAGGTCCCAGAGAAGAGTGAGTCAGGTTCAGACTATGGGTAGAGAAGCCCTTTAAAACACTGAGCACTATTTAGATTGCTTAGAGGTGCTGAGCTCCCTGTCACAGGAAGTGTGCTAGCAGAGCGAGGTCACCAAATCTCCTTGGGGGTACAGATGTGAATTCTCAGGCATTTATTCAGTATGGGGATTGGAAAGTATATGAAGCCAGAGAGCAAGAGACCTGGGTTTTCAGCCCCAGCTCTCTCACTGATTCTCAGGGTGAGCCTGGTCAAGTCCCCGCCCGTCTCTGTGCCTCAGTTTCCTCACTTGCACAATGGGTGTGGAGCCACAGACAGAAGCCAGACTGAGTGCTCTCTTAGAGTTCCACTGTGATTTTCTGGTATCTCAAGAGTGGAAGGTGATTTGTTTCTTCTGCAATAGGAACTGAGTGTCAGGTCTGTGGGAAGTGGAGAGTGCCAGCATCTTCTTATCTCTCTGGCTCCAGGCCCAGTTGGGGCTCTGTCTGGCTACAGCATAGAGGGCAGGGGACCCCAGACTCTCTTCTGGCCACTGTGGAAGGAGGGAAGCAGGCTGGCAGCATCCTGCATGTAGTGGCCCAGCCAGGCAGAGCCTGGTGTCCCCAGCCCAACGACACGGGAGGCAGTTGTGCCGAGCGGTGTGGCCTCTGCTCTCTATGCAGGTGGGGGTGGGGAACGTGTTTCTACGTCTGCATTGCCCCATGGCAGAAAGGACAGCTCTGTTCCTGGGACGAGACAGGGTATGGAGCCCACTCCTGTCTGCCTTCCTCTTGCTGGGCTGACTCCAGGGGAGGATCTGGGAAAACAGGGCTCTCTCAGTTCCTCATTGAGATTTGTCCAAATATTCCAAACATGTTCCCACCTAAGGTCTGCAGAGATCCCTTTAATTATTAGCAAACATATTTTGAGCAGCCACCACACTCCAGGTTTTGTGCTGAGCACGGAGACGCAGCAGAGAATAAGAAAGAAAGAGCCTTCGGCACTGGCCCTACAGCGTACCTGCTGTTGGCCCTGCCAGCTTCTAGGGCCATGGCCGACTTGGAGGGCGTGTCCATCACCAGCAAGCCAGAGGGCCTGCAGTGTGGCCTGGTGAGTTAGGTCATCAAGCACGTTGAGCAGAAAGGATTCCTCCCGAGGCCATGAAGTTCCTTAGAGGGACCTGAAGCAGCCCTACATTAGCCTGAAAGACCATCTGCTCTTCCCTGGACTAGAGACAGACATGAACTCAGGGCCGGTGGTAGCTATGGTCTTGGGAAGGCCTGAATGTGGTGAGACAGGGTCTGTGATGCCTGGGGAGAGGAGCCCAGTGGGATCTAAGCTGGGCACCCTTCTGTGTTCATGTCGGAAGAACATCATTCACAGCAGTGATTCAGTAAAAAGTGCTGACAAAGAAATCAGCCTACATTTTAAGCCCAAAGAATGGATGACTACAGGTCTTGTGCTTTTGGCCAAAACTATGAATAATGGGATAAAGCAGTAGTCCCCCTGTGGTACTGCTTAATGTGTCCCTTAGCAAAGCTCTCTGTTCCCTGGATGCAAGATTGAAGCAATAGAATCAATCTTTCTTTTCTAATATCAATTTGGCAATATGGCCTTTGGAAACTGGGAGGGAGGAAGAAAGAAAGAAAGAGAGAGAGAGAAAGGAAGAGAGGAAGAAAGGGAGAGAGATGGAAAGGCAGAAGAAAGAAAGGAAGAAAGAAAGAGAGGGGGGAGGGAAGAAGGGAGGTAGGGAGGAAGGAATGGAGGAAGGAAGGAGCAAGCTAGGATGGAGCCAAGAAGGAAGGAAGGAAGGAAGGAAGGAAATAAGGAAGGAAGAAAGGAGGAAAGGAGGGAGCAGTGTATTCCTTCATGCTCAGAAGGGCAGTGCAGGTCCCCAGCACTGGTGCAGTCTCTTTATGGCGGGGCGCAGCGGCCAGCCTGCAATTCCTCCAGCTTCTGCCATCCTGCCCATTAGCTGCTTCTTCTCCTGATTCAGGGGAATGTTGATCAAGGGCCTTCACTTTTCTTGCAGACCACATGCATACCCAAGGAGGAGCTGTGCAGGCAGCGAGACCTTAGGGATTCCATCTTCATATCTTCCCGCTTGGACTTTTTCCTCTTGTGACTTCAGGCTCTGGCATCAGACACGAAGACGGCAGCCACAGATGGACCCGCTTCTCACAACTGTGGAAGGTCAGAGCCCTGTAACGAATTCCTTGTGGTGCTGTTTCTCTGACTGAGCCCTCATCAATACCCTGCCTGTCCAGAGTGATCTGGTGCTATCCTCCCCTGTGCTCACTGTGTTTGTCTCTTTGCGTTCTTGAACATGTGACCCTCTCTCCTCCTTCTGAGCCTTTGTGTGTACTATTTCTTCTCCCTGGATGCCAGGCTTCACACCCTCTGCTTGGCCAACCCCTGTGCTTCCTGTGAACCACAGGTGTTTTATGTTTTTGCATGGCACTAAATAGTTCTTTTTGTAGATCTTCCTTAACTGGTGTGTGTGTGTGTGTGTGTGCGCGCGCGCGCGCGCGTGCAGTGTAATTATTTGTATTAGGTAATTCTCCCCAGCAGACCACAATCTTCATGCCTGCAGGGGCCACATCTGATCTACTCACCTCATACAGTTCTGCTCAGCATGGGGTTGACACATGTAACAGTAGTTCTTTAGTGGTGAATTATGTAGTAGTAATAGAAAGCAAGGAAGGAAAGTGAGGAAGGAGAGTGAGGGAGGAAAGTGAGGAAGGAAAGATAGGAAAGGAAGGAAGGATAGGAAAGGAAGGAAGGGAGGGAGAAAGGAAGGGGAGAGGGAGGAGGGAGGGAGGAAAAAAAAAAGAAAGGATGGAGGAAAGATAGAGAAAGAGAAAGGAAAAGGAAGGAAAAGGGTTCTATCTGCCATCTAGAGTCCAGCTAGGTCACCACTTTCCAGGAAAGCCTTCCCAGGCAGGCTGGGTTAGAGCCCTCTCTGTTGTCCCCACTGTCACACCCCTTCTCGCATTGGACTGTGAATGTCTCCTGCTTCCCCCAGCCCCCCTCAGACTGTAAGCTGTCTGGGTGGGGACTGGGCAGAGACAGCGCAGTGAATATGGGGCAGGGGGAGTGAACTCATGGTGAATGTCCAAGATCCTTAGCCCTGCTTGCCAGGTCTTTTCCCACAATGCCCGCTCACCGTGTGGGCTCCTCTCTTACTCTCCCCAAATTCTCCAGTGTACGTGAACACGCTACACTCCCTCCGGCCTCCAAGCCTTCACAGGTGCGGTGCCTTCCACCGTGGCTGTCCCGCCCCCTTCGGGAAGTCCGGGTGCCCTTCCAGTCCAGTGGGCAGAGCCAGAGGACAAGCACAGGGGCGGTGAAGGCTCCCTCTGGCTACAAGGCTGACTGGTGGTTTCCAAGGGCTTTCAGTCTCCCAGATGCTCCCTCAGTGATTCAGAGGATTGCCAGGAATAATGAAGGTTGCTGGGCCAAAGAAAAAGAAGGAAGGCTCAGGTCAATAGAGAGGATATTGTCTCCCTGGGTTATGGGCAGCACCCTCCCTCCCCTGTGAACATTCGCCCAGCTCCACCTCTGCGGGTCGTTGGAAAGCCCACCCTTCCTTCTACCCTCTCTCAGCTCAGCTCCCTTCCCCTAAAACAGGTCCTGCAGTTCACTTGGGATCAAAGCATCTCTGTCTGAGGTCCTCACACTTCATTCATTCATTCATTCACTCATCCATTCATATATTAGTCCTTTCCAGCTGATCACTAGGGGTACAAGACCGGCAGACCATCCCACAGAGGAGATCATAGGGGGCTAAAGAAGAGGGCACAAGGGGGCCTTTTCGGAGAAGGTGGAATCTCTACTTACACCTGAAGGGTTATGGGAATTGGCAGGAAAGGAGCAGTGAGTGTCCTGTGCAGAGGAGCGGGTGTCCCAGACTCCGGGAACAGCACATAAGGCCTAGTGGCTAGAGAAGGATCTCGCTCCAGGGCCTCAGCGCAGACGGAGTGTGAAGTATCTGGAAGTAAGGGTAGGGCTGGGACCACAGCACAAAGGGACTTAGGGAGTCAGGATAACAAATCTGAACTTTAGCCAGAGGGCAACAGAAAGCCACTGCTAAATCTTTGTCTCTCCAGCTGTGAGCCGAGACTAACAACCCTGGCCTTTACTCTGCTGTGGAGAACTGCATTCTAGGGCCTCCTCCTTTATCTCGCGGTGTGACCTTGGTCCCGTTCTCTACCCTGCATCCCACCCCTCCCAGGCCTCTTCATCTAGAACGCGAGGCATTCAGACTAGGTGATCTTTAAGTCTCTGCTAACTGAGATGGCCGAATCTAGAACATTGGGTTTGATTCGTTAATTGATTAAACAACATTTACGGAGCACAGATTTTGTGCCAGGCGTTTTACGAGAAGATGCGGACCCGGCCAACGCCCTGCGGCAGCTCCCAGTCTGCTGTAGAGGCCGATGCATGAATCTGTACACAGGACACCAGGCGGAATGAGCTCAGAGCTGTGGGAGCACGGCAGAGCAGTGATTCATCCTCCCTCAGGGATCTGGGGGTGGCTTCTGAGAGGAGGCAGCCGATGATCCGGGCTTCAATGGATGTGCTGGGGGACAAGGATAGGGCCTGCTTTGTTCAGGAAGAATGAGTCACTTGGGGAGGGCTGGAGGTGAGGAAATGAGGCCCGGAGACACCGGCAGGCCCCTGGAGCCCTGAATGCCAGGCTGAGGGTGTGCCCGCCTCTGTAGGGCTCGGGGAGCACAGGAGAGTCCTGAGGAGGGGGTGGGCTCCTTCTCTCTGTCTTTGGGGCACCAGACTGGACTTTGCTCCATTGACTGAAGTACAGTTCATGTGGTAACACTAGAGGGTGGTTCTCGAGCCCTGGCTACAGCCCAGGGACATATGATCTTTCCTGTTTTAACCTGGAAACAATCCCCCGACATAGGAATGGTCATTCAGCTCTTCAGAGCAGGAAAGTGAGCCTCGGAGAGGGAAGCACCATGTGCTGGGCCACATGTCAGAAGGCAGGAGAGCCAGGGCCACAGCCACTCCGGAGCTGTCCTGTCGCCTCTGGCCATGGCTCCACCCCCAGCCCTGTGCTCAGAGCTGGGCACTTCCTGGCACACCCAGCTCTGCGTCTCAGCACCGGCCTCTGGTGAAGGTAGGGTGTGGAGGGCACCGAATGCTGGAGGAGAGGGAAGGAAGTGCCCCTATCAGTCCCGTCCCTGGACACCCTCCAACAACGGGCACCAGCCTCCCTGATGCCGCGGATGGGAATAAACTCTTGAACTCTCTGCAGAGATAAAAGGTGCTATCTCCTCCCAGCCCTGAGTGTCAGCAGATGGGGCCTCCAGGCCAACCTCCGGCTGCCTCCACCCACAACCCTGAAAAAAGTGTGTCTGGGGAGGGGGAGTGGGCCTTCTAGGTCCTACCCTCCCTGAAGATGCCTCACCCCTTGCTTTCTAAGAGTTCACGTGCACACCCCTGACTGATAGAGCTGAGAGGTGAGAGAGCTGAGGCAGGTATGGGTTCACGACCCAGCTCGGCCCACGTTTCCAGCCTGGGATGGCGAGCAGATGGCTTCTTAGAGCCTTACCTTCTTCATCTGTAGAATGGGGGTGCTAACGTCTCCTAGGAGCCAAGTGAAGCTGACGTCTGATACTCAGCAAGCCCTTTGCCAACGGACAAGCATTTGAAGGTAGTGATGAAACAGAGCCGGACTGCCTGGGCTCAAGTGCCGCGCTCCAGTGTCTGTGACTTTGGGAACATTGGCTTCAACTCAACGTCTTGGCCTCCTCTTCTGTAGAATGAGGGTTGTAAGGAGGACACAGGTGAGTCTGGACACAGCCCCTAAGACCGTGCCTGTGTGGTGGCAGGCGCTGCGTAAGCACCAGTTGTTGATTCTCAGTGTTACTCTCGAATTTATGCTCTGAAGGCTGGTCTAGGGGTCCCTGGCCTCCCCCTCCTGGTCCTTCCCTGCTCTGGGAAGCCCCCAAGTCTCTTGCTGTCTTTCACTTCTCCTGGGCAAAGCCTGCTTCTACCCACATTTCCATCTCATGGGGAAGGGTGCTCAGTGGGTCCTTTCCCAGTGTGTGTAGAGGAATTTGAGGCAGATGGGCACACACTGCCTTTCTGGCCTGGCTCAGAACTGGTAAGTGACACCACTCTGTCCCCTACCCACCTGCTGAGCGCTGGGGGACAGACCATCCTTTTCCTCATCCTGCAGACAAAATGCCACTGTGGTGACTCACAGACTCGGGATCCCAGAGAGTCAGGGCAGAAGGAGACTCAGAGGGCACCCCACCTGCTCAGTGCTCTCAGCCCTGCTCCCCGCCCTTCAACAGGAGGCCCTCACCAGACCTCTAATATAAGCCTCAAGGCAGCAAGACTGATGTGTTTGCCCTTGCTGCTGGGAAACGTGTCGATGGGCCACTAGGCCTGGGTCTCCCAGCGCCGGGTGAGCCTGGGTGCCTCTCTGCAGTCATAGGGGGGCGGACAGCCTCGGAGCCTTTGCTATTTGAGGGATGTTTTGATAACCTCTGACAGTTCCTCCCCTGCCTGCAAAGCCGCACCTGATCACCCCATGCTGTGGGCCTCCTCTTATCTCCTCGCTCTAAGCTCCCCATCCATTACTGAGCACCGGTTTTATCTGAGCCTCTGCGGATTGAGATTGATTTCTGTGAATAACTGGAATAGCTGGCTGGTGACCCGCTGTTGCTGCCACCAGGGTGGCTGGGCCTTCCGAGCTCGCAACCAGTTCTTCTCTCTCTCCATTCCCATGGCTCTTGTCTGGTCCTGGCCACCCTAACCTTTTGCATGGATCATGGTTACAGCTCTTCAACGGCACTCTCTGCCAAGTTTCCTGCTCCTCTGCCCTCCACACTCCCCATCATCCACTCCCCGCCAGCCCCTGCGGGGCAGCCAGACCACTCCATGAAAGCTCACAGCTTTCCTAGAGAACACACTGACCTTGACCTGTCATGTAGGACCTTCCTGACCAAGTTCCCAATTTAACTCTTTAGCCTGGCAGGTAAAGATTCGCCCTCCAATTCCCTAAAGCACAAAGGAGGCCTTTGCCCAAGCTGCCCCCTCTGCGTATGTTCATTCATTCAATCATTCACTCAGATACCACTGTTGGGTATCTGCCCTTGTCCAGGCCGTCCATGGCACCTGAGAAGGCAGACAGGAATATGGCACAGACCTTGTCCCTAGAGAGCCCACGGCTGGTCAGAGAGGCAAATTCATAAACAAGCTACCTCTAATGGAATGAGAGAGGTGTTTTGGAGAAGCACAGGCTTGGATGGGGTGGGGAAGTCTCAGAGGGTCCAGAGGGTCCTAACCCATCCTGGAGTTAGTAGGGAAGGCTTCCTGGAGGAGGGGACCGACTGGAGTCCTGAAGGATGAGAAAACTGGCTCGATAGGCAAAAGAAACATTACCTGTTAAATACTGACCTTTTGAACTAGGCCAATTCAAATGCTGCTTCCTGCAAGAGTGTTTCCTTAATTGGCAAGCCCTATATTGCCCGCCCTCCGGTGCAGCACATAGGACCCCACACTTGGTGCAAACATCTGCGGGTGCTGTGTTGCAATTACTCATAAATCCAATAATTTTCATTTTTCACTAGCCCCCTCCAGACTAGGTAGCTGGTCCCTTCTTTCTCAGCTCTTGTCACTTTCAACCTTGTGTTATGTTTGTCCTCGCTGAATGCCTTCTATTTTCCTTGGGGAGCACTTGCAGTTCTGGGCGGGTCTGACTCATCTCTGTTGTCAGAGGTCAGCAGAGGCGGGCACTAAAGAAGCCTCACTCTGCGAAGATTTTTAGTGAATGAGATCCCACTGGAGTGGGTGGTTCATCAAAGCCAGAACATCTCCCATGGAGAGGGGCGTGGTCCAGCCGGCACGTGTTCCAGGAATTCGGAGACCTAAAAGACAAAAAGACCTCTATGTCTGGAGGTGACCGGAAGTGTTCCCCAGAGGACCTTCTCCTCTGCTCTCCTGCCATGTGTCTCTTCTCAGCTCAAAGTCCTTCCTTTTGTCAAATTGCAGTTCTTCTTGCTCTACGGATGCCCTCCTCCCTTCTTGGACCTCTCCCCAGGCCTTTGGGCATAACAGAGAGAAGCTGGGAGGTAGGATGACAGCACCTTAATTTCCCTGCTAATTACAAGTGCTGGGAAGAGGGGTGCTAAATGCCAGATAATTATCCAGGAGGAGACACGCGCCAGACTCCTGGCTGCTCCCAGCCCCAGGAATTTGACTTTAATAGTTTTCTTTTCTTCTTAAAAGAGAGAGAAAGAGATAAAAGAGTTAAAGCCTAGCCTTCTCTCTCCTTAACCTTAGGAGGTAAAGAAAGTAGTCCCTTTCTTAAAGCCCTCCTCTTGTCAGGAGCGGAGATCCACACCCTTGACACTGGGTCTGGGGAGAAGGTCTGAGGATTGGATCAGCAACCGTGTTCCTACTTGAGTTAGGCTGAGGTTATGGAATGGGGTGGGCGGGAGGAGGAGCCGCAGTCCTCTCCTCCCTGTTCACCCCCCAAGACACACACACAGGCACACAGACACACACACAGGCACACGGGCACACACACAGGCACACGGGCACACACACAGGCACACAGACACACACACAGGCACACGGGCACACACGCACCAACGCACACACCACCACCACCACCACCACCACAACCGCCACTGCCGCTGCCACAGCTCCACTTCTGAGAATGGGAAACCTGGGGCTCATGTCTTGTTCAGGGTGGCGTGGCAAGTGGAGACAGGGAGGGGTCCCCTGGGGTCCCCTCCTTGGGCTCTGCCACGCCGCCTGAGGGCAGGGGGTGAGGGTTTGGCAGTGTTGCCAGCTGCTTGGACTCACTCCTGTGCCCTGATGCCTGAGGCGTAGCTTGAAAGACTCCCAACAGGAAGCTATTAAGTTGATGCGCATTCTTGTGGTCCTGCATTGATACAGGGACGCTCTGTTTTGTAAAGCTGTTGTAATTTCCATAATAACATTTTCCTCTTCTTAAATAAACTTGGACTTCAGCCCAAAGAGTGTGGCTGGCTTTGCCTGGGGAATTCAAGACCTGAGATCATGGAGGGAAGACTCTCTGGAAAGGTGGGAAGGGGAAAGGAGAGCCGCAGCTCCCCCAGCCCCAGGGCTGGGACTCGGATGGGCTGGTGGAGTCAGGCCAAGCAGGACGCTCAGAAGGACTCATAACTCAGATTGGGCCTGGCTGGGGCGCCTCTCTCCTCCTGGGTACATTCTTCTCACAGCACAGGGAGGCAGCCCATGACCGTGGCCTAGCCTTTCGGCTTCAGTTGTAGGAACATACAGAGTACTAGTGCCAGATTGGGGAAGCCCCTTAATCTCTCTGTGCTTCAGTGTCCTCATCTGAAAAATGGGATAGTAATAGTACATAGTTTACAGGAACATAGTGAGAATTGAATAAGATAATATACATAAAGTGCCTAAGTATTTGGTACAAAGCACATGCGCAACACATCTTTAAGAGAAATCCACACAAATGGCCATCTCATTGATAATTTTACAATTCTAAGTTTCTCAGTTTCTGGAGTCAGGGACTAATACAATCTTAGCCTTTTTGAGTGATTGGGGGGGAAATGCTTTAAGATAGTAATGGAATCAAATACTAATTAGCAATGTGAAGTCTTGGATTCACGGCATTCTGAACTATAAAACAAGATAATACTTTTTAAAATATTTTTTGTTTATTTTTGAGAGACAGTGTGAGCAGGGGAGGGTCAGAAAGAGAGGGAGATCCAGAATCCAAAGCAGTCTCTAGGCTCTGAGCTGTTAGCACAGAGCCCAACGTGGGGCTTGAACCCATGAACTGTGAGATCATGACCTGAGCTGAAGCCGGACGCTTAACCGACTGAGCCACCCAGGCGCTCCAAGATAATACATCTTAAGGTCTTAAAGGTCAGCCCAGCACTAGCCATCTAGACTTTTCTCCCACATCCCTGTGACCCTGAGTCTACTACTTCTGAAGTTTGGCTCTTGGGAGGTTAACGCTAAATAAAGATCTGCCTCTTTTGTCAACCCCTATTGGTTCTACTTCTCTCTGGGCCACCAGATGCATTGCTTCCTCTTCTCATGAGAGCTCTGAGAGATCGGGAGAGACAGGGACATGCAGGCGCACCCAAAGCCTGCTCTTCTCCGAGCTGCTTTCTCTCAGACCACAGCTTTCCATCAGGACACAGGTGGGCTGCCTCGGTCTGAACAAGCCCTGCCAACTAATGTCCCAGAGTGAACACCAGGTGAATCTGACCATGGCAGGGCCCAGTGGAACTTTTGTCACCCTCCATTATCTTTTTTTTTATTTAAAAAGATTTTTAATGTTTATTTACTTTTGAGAGAGAGAAACAGAGAGACAGAGCATGAGCAGGGGAGGGGCAGAGAGAAAGGGAGACACAGAATCTGAAGCAGGCTCCAGGCTCCAACCTGTCAGCACAGAGCCTGACGCAGAGCTTGAACTCATGAATTGGGAGATGATAACCTGAGCCGAACTCAGACGCTTAGCTAACAGAGCCACCCTGCCCTCTGTGGTCTTTAACATGTGCTTCCTGACAGGTGAGCTTCCCTGAGGCTCATCTCCTACCGCCCATTTCAGTGAATAATGACAGGAGTGAGCATGTGTGTGTGCATGCACGAGCACGTGCATGTGCCTTTGTGTGCGCAGATGTGTAGAAGGCTGGGGAGGGAACTTTGAGGCTGGATGGCAGGAGATAAGAACACAAAGAGCACGGAGGGGAAAGATAGGAAATGAGATGACTGAAAGTCCTTCGATGGGAGACCAGCCCAGCCCTGGCCATGACCAGTGTCACTGAAGTGGCCTGTCTCACATACCTTCCAACTGCAGAACACCCACATCACCGTGACTGTTTCTTAGTCTTCCTACTCCCAGTTCCTTTTAGAGGAAGCAAACAGTCGGCCGTTGGAGGGTCCATTAGCCCCTGACACTAGTGTGACCGAGTTGAAGGTATTTCTCCCAAACACAGCCCGAGGCATCCTGCGGAGGCTTTGGAATGATGCATGGGACTGAATGGGTGTGCTGGGCACCACGGTGCCTGGCCAAGGGGCAGATTGGGGCCAAGATCCAGGCTGAGCACTGGCATCTTAAGGCTTAGCAGCAGGCAAGGGGGTGGTGGAGTGGGTGAAGAAATCATAAAAAATGTAGGCCTAGGAATATAAGAACTGGGAAGGGAGACAAAGTTTCTTTTGCTGTGAGAGCCAAAGGACAGAAGTCAACCCTTTCCTTGAGGAGCTCCAGTCGAATGCAGGAAACTTCCCAACAGACCCTGTGAGACCCCGCAAGAGGCTGGAGGAGAGCAGGATGGGGCCTCCAGCTCTGGGTGCTGGAGGATTAACCGGAGCACGTCAGATAGCAGAGGCCGGGAGGGGGGGCTTGGCAGGATGTGGTGTTGGGGACTGGGGGACTCAATACTATGATTTGTAAGAAATACATATATTGGGTCATTCAGTTGGCCAAAATATATTCCTCTTACAATTTTGGTCTTCTTCCACAGCTCTCAAAACCCTTGGAATTTCCTGAACGATAAGAGCAATAGGAGCATCTTTTATCATACCACTTGGCCTCTGGTCCTCAGTTCCTGAAATCCCTTCAGAGCCTTAAAAGTGAATGGGTGTCTTGTTATTCATAACAAGCCCCTTTCCACCACAACCGGGCTTATGTTAACGAGGTGACTTTTGGACAGCACAGAACAATGGGGGCTGGTTGCCAGCGGAATCAAAAGAGACTAGAGGGTTGGAACTTTGAGTCGCACCCCTTGATTTCCAGGGGATGGAGAGGGACTTGAGATTGAGTCAACCTGTGGCCAATGATTTAATAAATCCTTCCTGCGAAGTGAGGCCTCCATCTCCGAAAGCATAGGTTTCGGAGAGCTTCTATGTTGGGAAACCAGAACATTATCATGGGCCACACTGATGGCCCCAAACTCCCTGAGGACAGAAACTCCACTATTTTGGGCCCTACCCTACGTATCTCTTCATCCAGCTGTTGACTTGTATCCTTCAATATCCTTTGTAATAAACCAGTGGTCTGGTAACTAAATGGGCTTCCTAAGTTTTGTGAGCCGCTCTAGCAAATCGACCCAGGAGAGGTTTGTGGGAGCCTCTGATGTATAGCCTGTCAGTCAGAAGTACAGAGACAATCTGGACTTGGGGTTGGCCTCTGAAATGGAGGTAGTCTTGTGGGACTGAGCCCTTAACCTGTGGAATTGGACGCTGCCTCCAGGTCAACAGTGTCAGAATTGAATTGAATTGTAGGATACCCAGCGGGTGTTGGAGGATTGCTTGGTGCTGTGAGAAACTCCCCCTTAGCCCTCACCGCCAACACACACATGTTGGAATTGTGTGTTGGAATGACTTTAGGAGTGATTTAGCTGCCAGCACAGGGCTTAGTATGAAGAAGGCCTTCCATACATATCTGATGAATAAGCAAGGGGTAGAATGAAGGTACATGGGAGACTGTGAGGGGCTGGAGGGAGGTGGGCAGGACCTGGATCTGGAGGGCCCCCAGCGGGCTCTACGGGAGGATGCTCAGATGTTCTCTTGTTGGTGATGAAAAGCTATTTAGTGACAGGATCAGATTTGTTAGAATAATCCCTTTGGCAAAGATGTGGACATGGCTCTGATGGGTGAGTCTGGACCAGAGTCACCATCAGCCACATATGCTGTCACCACTCCGTGGCAAGCCCTGAGCTCATTGCTGAGTAGATGGAACGGGGCAGGCCACAGCACTGGGAACTCTGAAGTGCTCAAGTCAGGGACACCCGGGGTGCTCCTCAAGCCTGGGCCTTGTGGGGATGGGGCTTCATCTCCACTGCAGGACCCTCACCTGCCCAGACCTGAGCCTGCGGGTCAGAAGCAGGACCTGGAGCCTATCCCAGTATGGACATGAGACAAGCTCGCTTCCAATTCCAGAGCTTGGCACCGGGGGCCACTGGTGTTGGTACATTGGCAGCTCTGGATCATGACACCTACCTCTTCCCACAAGAACTCCCGGGGAAGCAGGAGTTCTATGTCAGAGGAGCCAGAGGTTCCACCGGGCAAGGCTGGCAGTGGTAGAAAGCAGGGGTGGGCACTGGGCATCCGAGGAAACCAAAGCCTGAGAGAAGAGGATGCTGTTTGAGCCCCAGCTGTGCCAAGTGGCTGTGGCCAGGTCACCACCCCACCCTGCCCCAATCTGGGGAACTTCTAGGACATCAGTCCGAGGCAGGAGAACAAGAAGCAGCGTAGGGCTTGAGGCCCACGGCTTTCCAGCCTGCTTCGGAACAGGTGGGTGGGAGAAGGTATGTTTGGAAAAGGACAGTATCTGAAGCACAGAGAGGGGTCCAGGGGAAACAGTCCCATGAGCAAGGAGGGGGCACCAGGTATGTGTGAAGGAGGCAGGGACTGGGGCCAAGCAGCCCTCTTTCTTCCTGATTTCCTGCAGCCTGGCATTCTCCACCCTCTGCGATCATCCTCACCTGTGTCTGTGGCCACGTCTCTAACTTAGCTTCCCTTCCCCACCCCTGCCTAGACTGCAGCTCCTTACTCTCCTCCAAACCCCCCCTCCCTCTCTGGCTGCACCTGTTCACACATCCCACGCTCCCTCCTGAGTGTCTTTCCCCATCTGCTTCCGAACGCCCACCCTCCTCCAGCTCACGTGCCTCCCCTGGCCCGCAGCCCTGCCCCCTCTGCTGCCCCCTCTTCCTGCTTCGACTTCAGCCTGGAGCCATGTCTCTCCCTTCTTCACTTAGGAAACACTGTTTCACCTTGAACCTTAATTCTTTGTGCCCATGTGATTGGAGTCAGAGGGCCTGGTTTGAATCCCTGCTCTTGAGAGTGATGTAAACGTGGGCACGGCCTTCCACATCCCACAGCCCCTCCTGCCTCATCCCTAAACTGAGGCTACAGGCCTTCGAGGCAGGCCATCCAGCCTGCCACGACCCCGGGCTATGCCTGTCGTCCTCGCCCAGTTACTGACAGTGCTCCTTTCCACTCCCGGAGGGTCTTGGTTTGTGTCATAAATTATATGCTGGCCCTACTCCTGATGCTCTTGTGAAGGTCATACTCGATAATCTGTGAAACAGTCTGCATGCAGTTCCCCAGAGTAAGTGCGGAGTAAGTGCTCATCAAATGGTCACCACTGCCGCTCCCTTCCTGGCAGGCTGAGCAACCCGACGGAGAAACGGGGTCTGACTCGGCTACAGTTACCAGGGGAGAATGGCCCACTACCCAAGAATGTTGAGTACAATCAAGTCCAATAAATGCTAAAATCATGCTGAGGGTGACTCTCTCTTTCATGATTCAAAATCCTGTCAGCAAGGTCATTACTCACCACCTTTTGTCGCTGTGCTGAGGCCTGGGAGCAGGGAAGAGCCACATTGCCTGTGGACCTACTTTCTGTTTCTGCCATGGAGTCCTCACGTCCACCCGAATCCATCTGAGAGGTGGTGTTTGCTGAAGGGCAGTGGCCATTAGGATTAGGTCTGTTTGGGGACAGGGCCCAGAGGGTGAGGGAGCAAACCAGGGAGTTAGCAGGGAGGAGAGGCACAGGAGGGAATTCACACTGTAAAAACCACTGCAGCCTTTTCTTAAATCTTTATTTATTTGTGAGAGGAAGAGCGAACGGGGAGGGGGGAGCAGAGAGATTGGGGGTAAAGGATCCAAAGCAGGCTCTGCACTGACAGCAGAGGGCCTCGTGCTGGGCTCGAACTCAAGAATCAGGAGATCATGACCTGAGCCCAAGTCAAGATGCTCAGCCTCCTAAGCTACACAGGTGCTCCACTCCTGCAGCCTTTTAATGCAGCCAGTGACATGGGTGCAATCAAATCTGTAGTTTAGAAGATCCACATTGGCCGTGGCATGGGGGGCCTGGACCGGTGAGGCCAGCCCGGAGCAGATGCAGCGCTAACCAGGGGGAGACGTCCAAGGGCAGGGCCAGCGAACTCACCTCTAGAGATGTAGGGTAGTGGTCCTCACAGCCCTGAGCACAATGCCTGACATGCATTTGTTATCAGTATGGATTCATCATAGTATCATTTGTTATGAAAAGAATAGAATAAAAATAGCACCCATTTGCCAAACATTATGACCTGTGATGTAAAGCATTTTATCCACACTTTTTCCCCTTGAAGCCTCAGATCCCATCAGGGAGGTGCTGTGACTAGCCCCCATTTTACAAATGAGGAAACTGAGGCCCAGAGAATTTAGATGTTTTGCCCAAGGCGGCACATGAGAGCTGCCGCCTGCGCAGCCAGCCGTCCCCCACGGACACAAGCCCAGCCTGACCTGGGAGGGGGCGGGCTTTAGTCCCAGGGTTGGGTTCTCTGGCCCTTCGAGGATCATCTCTCTTCCTCCCAGCTCCGAGCAACCGAGCCATCCAGCTTCCTCCAGAGACCACCATCTCTCTTCGAATTGGTGGAAAATTGGTTGCTAACTGTCAGGAAATCGCCGATTTTCCATCCATTACTGGGGGGACCGGGCTGCGTAGCTGTGGGGACTCTGGGTGGGAAGCAGATGCTGATTAGGCCCTGCAGTTAACGATTAGGTTCGTGGACCTCCTCAGGCAGTCCTCCCAGACTGCTTATTAACTCCCTGTGAAGACCCACTGGGTAGGAGATACTGGTTAAATGGAACGCAGAGCCACAAAAGCGTTACTATTCATTAGGCTTTGGTTGTAGGGAGGGAGGAGACCGGGAGAAAAACCTGTGGCCTCGATCCAGGAATGTTAAACAGCCCCATAAGTTGGCAGAGAACTTTATAATTGCTGCTATTAAAAATATATGTATTTATATAGGTGATTTGTTGAAGGAAAGAATTGCGGCATTCAGGGGCAATCCCTGCTGTGATCTCACCCAGGATTAAGTTGTTAGGGACTAGATATTAATTAAGGCTAAGGGCCCCAATCCCTTCCTAATTAGCTCACGGAGTATAATTTGCCTGCAAATGCTACTGTTACAGTCACCTTGAATTTGTCTGGAGCTTTCCTGCAGCTGGATTGGGTGAGCTTTACCCCTGCTCCAGGAGGGAGAGCAGAGAGGGGCAGGAGGCCAGTTCCTCTCACACCCTGTCCCTGACTCTTGAGGAAAGGGCTTCCTTCTGCTTCCCCGCCTGTAACAAAGAGGTTTTAAGGGAAGGGGAGGGCATATGTCTGAGAAGCGCTTCTCAGCTGGGATGTTCTAAGACCCACATTTAGTGCAGAATCAATGCTGGCCTGAGGCTGGGGATATACCGATGCCCAGATTCTTCTAGGTCCTTCATAAACTGAGAAATCCAAAGGTCTTCCCCAGGGAGAATCAGGGAGTTCATTCTTCTTTGGGTCCCAAACTTCAAATTGCAACAGGGCTTTTGTCTGAAGATCGGGAATTGAGGGCAATTGCCAGGCTTGGTGACAGGCAGACCTGTACACCCAGCAGTCCTCACCCGGTGGACCCCTTTGTCCCTGACCAGTGCGTCTCCATTCCCATGTTCAGGCTCTTCTTGCTCCTGAAAGCCTTCCCTTTTGCTCACTGCCTTCTCTACCAGGCAAATGCCTGTCTATCCTGTAGCACCTAACTCAAATGACCCTTTTGCATTAAGGCTTTCCTGATTGTGCCAGGCAAGGCTAGTGAGGTCCTCTCCTAGACTTTTGCTGTTCTCAAATTCTCTATTCAAGTCTTCAGCTAACCTGCCTTGCAAGATGATGGTTTCTGCCCTGGTTTTAATATCAGACTATTCTAGAGGATAGGACCATACCATGTCTGATGCAACTAGAGATCTGCAGAGTTCATCCCAGACTAGGTACCAAAGTTGGTTGAGCTTGCTTTATGTTTTTGGATTGTGCGTTGGCTTTGCAAAAGGACTCCCAGGTCTTGGCCTTTGGTGTGCAGAGGAAAATGGGCTTTGAGAGCAGGTGGTGCCCTGGTTCTTGAATGGTCTCTGGGCTGTGGGGTCTAGACCCTCTTCTCAGCCCTGATAAGGCACTTAAGAGGGGGTCCTAAGTACCACCCTGCTTAGCGCTTCTGGACTTGAGGGGCATGGTTTGAGAAGGCAGGCCTTTACCTTCCTCTTCTTCCTCCTGAGACCCAAACACAGACCTGAGTGCATAGACGGGGTTCAGGGGAGGAAGTGAAGCTGGGTAGTACTGAATCCCATCGGCTGTGATGGACGCCACAAAAGAGACTGAGACAGGCCACCCAGCCCCCTCCCCTGCTCCCCCGTAGAGTGCCTACAGCTCCCTGGGCTGGGGGCTGGGAATGAAAAGCAAGAGAGGTGCTGCTGACTGGAAATATAAACAGGTTCAAGGAGGGCTTAAAGAAATTCCTGGATGACAGATCCCTAGCAGGTAACAGGTCATTAATAACCATGAAAGATGAGGATGATAATAATAATAATTAATAATAATACCTCCAAGAGACCTTTTATACTTTTAAAAGCTTTTTTTCTTGCCACTATCTCATTGGATCCTTGCCACCCGTTTGGTGGAGGGTGCGGAGGCTCAGAAAGGTGAAGGGGCTTGCCTGAGGCCACACAGCTTGTTCAGAGCATGGCTGGCACTAGATCTGAGGTGCCATCCTGACTTCCTCCCTGGGACTTCTCAGTGTGTGGGGAACACTATTCGGTGGCCCCATTGTCACGAAGCTTCTGTAAGCTCGTCACGCTAAGGTGTGCTCAGGGTCCTCACCTGCTCTGTCAGCGATCTGCCACTTGATACTGAACACCAGTTTGCACCTGCTGCAGCTCCCCCATTTGTGCAAGGAGGTGCAGGGTATTCTGGGTTAACCTCCAGCTAACCTCCTGAATCCACTGTTTCCATTCTAAAGGGTGGTGATAGGAGTGCCTGCATGAGGAGTGAACAGCACAGTGGCACAACACGCTTAGCGCCCTGCCTGGCACACAGTAAGCCCTCGGTGAATATGAGTTTAGGGCACTGTCTGGAGAGAGCAGCCCCCAAGGTGAGACACTCCAGGCTGATGAAGAGTGGACAGAGGGGCAGTTTATTGTCTTCTGACTGGCTGTCTGCTCTTCTCCCACCCAAAGGTGTCCCACCTGGCTTCTGTGGACTCTGGCGGGCTTCTGGGGAAACCTCCTCCAGTTCCATGCACTCTGCAACAGTTCCTTCGAAAGTTATTGGTGATTTCTGGTGTCCTGCTACGTCCTGAAGGGAATATTTTACAAGGTAAGCGAGGCTTTGGAAATTTTGCAAATTCACCAGATGTGCTCACTTCTTAAATGTGGGAGGATATTTGTTCTGCAGCTAGTTCCTCTCTCGCTTTTGTCCTTGCACTACCCTGTTCTACGGAGCACCTGTCCACGGGTGAAATCGTGGTCCCCCTCCAGGAGTGAGAGGGACCAGTGCTGCCACCTACAGACGGAAAAGTGATTAGATTCATTAAAAGAAGAGCTTGGAAGAGAAGAGCAGAGATGAATTAGTTGCCGATCTCAACCACCTCTCTCATCTTATTGCCCTAATATTTTAGAACCTACCGTTGTTTACCGCAGTAGTTTTCAGATGTCCCGCCTTAATAGAAATTTCTGGTTTCAAACCAGGATGCATATAGATGCCATTTCCACTGGGGACCAGTGCTGGAGCCCCGGCACCATCACAGTGCTTTGTATAGGGTACAAAAGGATTAGGTATCTGTTCATTGACTGCTCATTATTGATTGCAGAATTGCTTTGGTATTAGATCAAGATTTGTGAAGGGCCTGTGTGAAGTTTTGGTTGAGCAAATCCCATTGGGATGGGATGATCCAAAGGAAAAGTCCAGGAATTAACCAAATGGGGAATTTTTGTTCTTATAGATCAGTGGGCTCAGAGGAGCTTCCTCCAGATACAACTTGGACCAGTTCCCAGAGAGCACAGGGGGCATGTTCTTGGGTGAGAGTTGCAATCTGGCTAGTGTGGGAGCAAGGAAGAGAGAGATGGGAGTCCCTGCACTCCGGGTCTCATGGCGGACTTGTGATTTATTGCCAGCTTTGCATGGCCATAGGTATTATGAACAGTAAGTGAACTTGCACTGGGCAACCTGGGGGTAAAGTGCAAATATAAACTGAGGAAAAACAAGCATGTATAAACTATTCTTAATGCAACATATGCTAGAACATCACAAGGAAACCTATAGAATCTGTTTCGTGCGTCAAAGGGAAAAATGAAAGCTCAGAATGGGAAGTGCCCTGCCCAAGGTGCACCATGGGCAGGTGGAGGTCAGAGCCAGGACTAGAACCTAGGCTTCCTGACTCCTCACCACAGGCTTTCTCGGAGGGCTTTCATGGTAGATGACCTCCTGGAACAGGACCTTGCTCTCCACCCAAAACTCCCTTTCCCTCAGGGCTATGAGATGAAGCTTAATCTTTAATGAACTGGCTTTCACTTTAACTTCCCTTTTGGCAATGATTAATACCCAATGACCTAGTCTGGCAGCTGGCGATCCTGACCAGGACTGACCCATGAGAGCGCCGCTACTGGCCCCCAGGTCCAGATGTGGGCTGGAAGGCAGTGGGATGACATTTGAGGGGTGCTGGAATGGCTTCCTACCTAAAAGAATCTCTTCTGTGCCGTCCCAGGAATTCTGTCATTGGATGTCACTGCTCGGAAGTAGGACCTCACAAATGCCCCTGGTCAGGAGAGCTAGGAATACAAATTATGTTTCAAGCACCCATTGGGCTATTGATTTGACAGTCCTGATGTCCAGCAGCTCAGAGGGATTACAGGATTCATGATTTTTAGTCAAAGGTTAATAGGCTAGTGTGACGTCACTGGATCCACAGCACAACCAGACTACGAGGGAGAGAGCTCCGAGATTCAGAGCTGGAAAGACCTCAGTGCAAAGTCAACTCTGCTACCCACTAGTTGTAAGAACCTGGGTAAGCCCGTCAGTTTCCTCATCTAAGTAGAGAAAAGAACACCGCCAGTAGGCTCCTTAGAGGATGAAAGAGGAAGTACATGGCAAGTAGCTGACCCAGACAGGGGAGGCACGAACTAGACAGTGTCTCTTCCCTGTTTTCTCTCTGCTTGGGTCCACCTTAGCTGACCCTCTGCAGAAAGGCAGAGAGGATTCCAGGTCTATCCTTGGAGAAGGACTTTTCTTGTGTGCTCTGGGATGCTTCCAAGAACTGGTTTTCTCCCTCTGAGGCTGCATAGTTAGCTGGGCATCAGGCCCCCATCCTTTCCTGCCTCTGGAGCCACTGGCACTGGTGAGCAAGACTGGGTTCACCTCCCTCATCTCCCTGGTCTGCCTGCCTCTCCTGCTGACTGTAAACTCTGTGAACTGAGTAAGTGCCTCTATGACAGGCCATTAGGGCTCCTTGCCTCTGTCTTCTGGCTTAGCATGCACTGGCACCAGCACTGGCTCCGTCAGCATCTCCCCACGGCCGCTGTCTGCTGAGCGCTCTCGCATCTTGGCATCCTCGGCTCCGTGTGGCGAGTCCATGCCTCAGTCCCTGGTGCAGGCTGCCGAGGGGCCGGCTCCCAGCGTCACCGTGAAAAGCGTGACCCGATGAAACCACTAAATGGAACGGTGATCCCCTCCCTCTCTGCGCCAGCCATGTGGGGCTGCCCACAACTGCCCACAGATGCCCTCCTCTTTCTTATCTTCGTGTCTTCCCCCTGGGATGTCATTCAGCTCAGGTATTGCTTCCCTGATCCCCCGACTCCAAGACCTTCTGCCCATGGCTTCCCCGAAGCTTTCATGCTCTGTATGGGAGTCTATTTGTCGGCCTGTCTCCTACAGACAGAAAGTTCTGAGGGGAGTTCCCAGCTCCCAGCCTGGGATTCAGGGCCCAGTACCGTTTTCCTGGGGTCACTGAGATTGGAGGCTGTGTGAGCAGAGGAAATGTGGCTCCTGTGACCTCACCAGGGAGGATTGACTGTGAGGCAAGGGGTGGGGGGGCAGGCAGGCCGAAGCAGAGAGCCATGGAGCCCTGGCGGAAGCCATAGCTCCTTCTCTGTTTTGGTTTTGCTTTTGTGGGCTTTTCATTTCAGAAGTTAATCTAGTTAACTCCAACAATGTCATTTCGGCAAGCCAGCAATTTCCTTTTGCCCTTTATTTAATGAGCCCCTGCCCCCACCCCAGTTTCTATAATAAAGGCATGCAGGTGGGTAATTACAGTGGTGTGAAATGGGAGTGCTGGGCCAGGGCCAGCCGAGCATTCTGGAGCATCCGTTGGGAAGGGTTCTGGGGAACTACCCAGCCCCACTGTTCAAGTCCAGGTAGGGAAATTGAAGCCTAGAGTAGGCAAGGAACTTCTATATAGCAGTAGAAGGTGGGACCAGAGCAGGAATCCAAGTCCTTAAACTCTACCCCCCTCACTGGGGTCCTTGGGGTCCTTTTCACTACTCGGTGCCAATCCTATCCCCCAAATTCTGAAGAGCATGCCACAGACATTTCCACCTGTCATCAGTCCGTGTGTCCTCCCAACTATCCATGCACTCATTTATCCATCCATCCATCCTTCCATCCACCCATCAATCTATCCAATATTCCATAGATACTCCCAGAGAGCCACTACATGCAAGGAATTGTGACTACAGCAGGGAACAAGAAGGTCCCTGTGCTCATAGATTATCACTTCAGATTACAACCTCACACTCAGCCTGATGGAGGCAAACCACGGGAACAGATCATTTCATGGGAACAGATATAGTGTGGCAAGCGCCATGTTTGTTGTAAACATTGGACTCCTAATTCTCTATGTAAAGCCATAGAGACCTTCTCAGAGGAGGGAACAGGGCATTGTAATGAGTCCTAAAGGACAGGAAGGGGTTTGCAAAAGGCACAGAAAGGTTTTTTTAAGAACCTAGAAGGACATTTACCCAAATGTTAACAGTGTTTATCTCTGGAGAATGGGATTTGCAGGGTAGTGGGTGGGAGGGGGGAATGGGACAAATTTTTACTTTCTACTTTCCATCTTTGGTATTATTTCACTTAGAGTGTGTATAGATTAGCATTTTAATAAAAAGAAGATATTTCTATTTCAAATATTAGTGTATTTGGAAAAAAATAACATAGGGTATTTAAGGAACATCAAGTGACTCAGTATGACAAGTGCAGAAAGTTGGAGGGAGAGAGGGAAAACATGAGGCCATGGAGGTTGGCTGGAGTCATTCAAGAAGGTCCTGCAATGCTGGACTAAGGGGTCTGGATTTTAACCACGGAAGCCCACAGACGTGAGCAGGGGCCACCTCCACAGAGCCTGGTAGTGCCTGGTGCGTACAGATGCTCAATTAGTCCAGACCTGGGGCTTAATGAATGGGGATGGCCAAATAATATGGAATCATCTAAGGCTTGAAGCAGAGGGTGTGAAGGTGTGGAGCTTTGCCCCTATGTGTCTGTGGCAGTGATGGGGCAGGGAGGAACCTGCCAAATGGGTACAGTGGTGTGGAGAATCCTATATAAAGAGAGAAAAGAATGCCGTGGTTTCTACTCAGACCGGAGGAGCATGGAATAGGTCCAGAGCTAAGAACTTGGGTATGGGCTGACAACCATAGAGAGTCCTTTTTTTATATGAGAACATTCTCAGAACATAGGCTTTTTGAGACCAGGCAAGGGTTTCTGGTGTCCTTAGTAGCCACAAACCAACAAAGGCAGGCCACCCTCACTTCTGCCTTCCACATGTATCTGTTCTAATCTCTCTTCCCTTCAGTACGTCTTCAACACTACAGCGGGAGGAGCCTTCAAGAATGCAGCCCTGACCACAGTGCCTTCTTACTTGAATCCTTCTGGATAAAGTGGAGTCTCCTTGCATTGGCTCAGGAGGCCTTTTTGATCTGTTCCAATTTATTTCTCCAACCTCACCTCCCCCAACCTCTTACTTAAACTCTATCCTTCAGTCAACTCCACTGTTCTGAGTTAACTGAGCTACTTCATGCCTCTTGTCTTTCTTTGTTTGGATCAACTCCCCCTTTCCTGGGCTGATCCCACCCTTATACCCTCTTTCTACCTCCCATTTGCCTGATGAACATCGGCCCTCTTTTAAGGTTCCATTTTTGCATTTTTCCCCTCTGAAGCCTTTGCTGATCGCATCCCCACTACTACCTATGCTTCACCCCTCTGGGTAGACTTGATAATGCCCTTCCTGAGACCTTGTGCCCCAGATGCTCTCCACCATTAAATAGATTTATTAGTAAAGCATCATGGCACCTCACTGGATGTAGAATTTACATATCCTTGTGTCCCCTGCACAGTCCCTACTGGCCTCCTTCCCAGGTTATAAACTCTTCAATGACTATTTTCTGCTATCATTAGAACCTGACACAGAGGCTGGAACATACTAGGTATTCAGCAAATATTGGCTGAACCAATGCATGAATGAATAACACAGTGCTTCTGTAATGATTCCTTATAAAATAGGAAATCATATCACACCCATTCCTTCCCTCCCCTCAAGGTCTCAGGAGGCCCCCAAACATCCCTGCAAGAGACAGCCACCTGCACTGAGAAGATGCCAGGCAGAGAAGCAGGACACTTGAGTTCTAATCCTGATCTCTCTGCCCTGGGGTAATCTCCTGTCCTTCTCTGGGCCTCAGTTTCCCCATGTGCATGGTCCTAGTGCTACTTCCCCATGTGGCTATCTGTCCTAGATACACTGTGAAGCTCAGAGACCAAAAACACTTCCTTTACAAACTTCGGGTAGTATTGAAGTGTCAGCTGAAGATGTAGTTCTCTGCCAAGCATCCATGCCTAGGCTTTTGGGGGGACATAGGGGTTCTTCACTCCCACCACTGATGAGGACCTGCTCGGAGACTTTTTCTCCCCTCCTCGAGCTCACTCATGTTGTGGGGCTCAGAGAATGTTAATTATTAGGCCCAGCCCACCCGGAGAGCACCAGATGAAAGCAAGCTCAGAGTGTAAAGTCTAATCGATGCCTTGTGCCTGGCGTTGGAGCCTCAGCTGGCTCTGCCTGGAGATGGATCATTAATCCAGACACTCCGACCTGGAACACCGGTCCCAGGAAGTCCTGAAACATTCCTGACCACCCACGGCTCAGTCCAGCAGCCTCAGGAGGCAGCCAGCCTGCCACTGAGTCTCAGAATTTTACAATCTCAAAGTTAGATGAGACACAGAGAGCAGCTAGTCCAGACCCCCGCCCAGAGCCCAACTCCAGGCTCAGTGCAATCGCTCCCCACTGACAGATTCTCTGGAGATGTGTGCCTTGATGAAGCGCCCTGGACTCGGAGGGGACAGATCTATGTGACTTTGAGCCTTGTGTTCTCCTTCTGCAAAAGTGGGATAAGGCTACCTAATTCATAGGACTGATATTAGGAATAAATCAGTTTGCTTGTAAGTTTTCTTCTGAGATTTATAAGAATGATATGCACATGTGAGCTATCATTATCATTGTTGACGTTATGAGCTCCTTTCCTTGGGATGGAGTCTTTATCCTCGGAGTCTTCTTCAAGTGACCATGATTAGCTTCTCTTCTTGAGAACTTTTATATCCCAGGGGCCTGAATTATGAAGTCAAGAACCCCTTGCCTTGCACCTAAGCCCTTCAAGCGAAAGCTACCATCACCCCCCTCCCCAAGCTGCATCCCTTCTTCTTCCCACCCATTGGCTGCCTCCCAGACAGAGAAAGCTGACCTTTGACTCCTCGTTGGTGTGGCACATCCGAGCTCCTCACCCCTTTACTCTTGGTGAATTTCTGTTCACCTTTTAGGGCTCTGCTTAACTGCCTCCCCTCTGGAGAAGCCTTCCTGATTCCCTATTACAAACTTCTGGAAAAGTTAGGTCTTGTTTCTCCTGATTTTGTAGCACATCGTAGCTCTCATTACCACAGCGCCAGAGTACATTGTTTGGGTTTTAGCTATTTTTCTTCTTAAGTGAATAAGGAATATTAAAATGTACTTTCTAGGGTAGGACTGACCTTCTTCTTTTATTTATTTATTTATTTATTTTATATATAGTTTATTACCATGTTGGTTTCCATATAACACCCAGTGCTCTTCCCCACAAGTGCCCCTCTCTATCTTATAGCTAGTTACAATAGCAATACCGGTCATTAGTTCGGTATGATGGTTTTTTCAACAGCTTCATACCTGGGTTGTAGACAAAATGGTTCTAGAATCAGACAGACCTGGGTATGAATCTATGCTCAACCATCTCAAAGCTGTGTAACTTTGAATGTTGTTTTGTCTTTCTCAGTCTGTTTCCTTATTTGAACAATAGGTGGTTTACAAAGCCTACCTCTTAGGGGTCTTGTGAAGATTATAAGAAACCTCTATACTGAGTAGTAGAATATCTTGCCCTGAGAGGCAGGACTATTAGTCTCACAATCTGGGTCCCAGCTCCGCTTCTCTCTGGCTCTCCATTTCCTCATCCATGATATAATTGATTCTATGCTCAGAGCTTTTCAAGCTTTGATCCTTGGTCACACGGCTGCACCATATAAGGCATGGCCTTCTGAGTGAAGGCTGTTCTTTACCTAGATCCCATGGTTCCTTTCATATTGATTGCATCAACTATCTTTGGTTTCTTTCAAAAGACTCTCTGGCTCTGATGCCATGATTCCAGGAGTGAGACAGGTAACAGGGGAAGAGGCCAAGAGGCTGGACTGGTCACAATCTAAGCCCTGGTTTGGGCATCCCAGGCACCCAGGGTAGGTGGGGAGAGCAGGCCTTTGTCTGTCTTTGCAGTCCCTTCCCCCATGCCTTGCATAGCTTAACACAGAATAGGTGTTAAGTGAGATTATTGGGTAGGAAAAAGGAGAGTCTGCAAGGAATGGTTCTTCAGACTGGTGACCCCAGGCCCAACCACTGTGGCCAGTCCTGATGGCTCTCTTGGGAAAATATGCATTGAACACACTCACCCAGCCTAGAGTGCTTTTATGTTCCAACTTCTTGGTGGGGATGCAGCCACCAGATTGCACCTTCAGACCAGGTTATGGAAGCTTCCTGGAGAAGAAGATGGGGAAAGCTCCCCACGCAGGGAAACAGAGGTAGGCAGAAGGTCCTGAGATGTCATCAAGCATCTTGGAGAAGCCACAGGAGCCCCTGAGTAGAGACAGCATTTGAAAGAACGGTGGAGGTTCCTGAACCTTTGTCCTGTGTCTGTATGCATGAGCTTGTCACTTTAGGTAGGTCTTAAAGGGGAATAGCTATTAACTTTGAAGGAGAGTTTCTAACTGCAGAAGGACCTGTGAGGTCAAGTTGTCCACAGCGAGAGGAGTCTGGGGAAGCCAAAACTCCTTGCAACAAGGAGCCCATGATGATTACAGAAAAGGACTGAGTTGCAGGGTGAGGAGGGCTATAGGCTGAGGTACTGAAGTTTTGTGGGAAGGAAGAAACATGAGGGTCAATTTGGGAATAAGATGAATCCATGGGCCACCCTCCCCACTGCCTTATTGTGAACTCTTCACTTAAAGGACAGAACATGGGGGTACTTCTCTGTCTCCATGGGACCAGTATCAGGCTTTGCAAATATTGGATGCATGATAAACACTGCTTGAACTCAATTTCCCCTCTTCTATTTTACCCTTTTATTTTAAGCTCAGATCTTCCTCCTCCAGATGGATTTCTCCCATATGGTTATAGAAACTGGATCAGTGGAAAGAGAAATTCTTGGATGTTGGAATTTCAGGAATGTTTCCAGAGTGCCAAGAAAAATAGCTCTGTGATGAGCCAATGGCATCCTGATGGCAGATCTGGAAAATAGATTTGATTCTTTCTGAGTCACAATTTCATAGGATCACAGAGACACTGAAGTTATCTGGTCTACCCTATGATATTACAGATGGAGGAGCTGAGGCCTGGGGAGGGGAAGAACTAGTTGGTGGCAGAGATAGGATTGGAACCAAATTCTGTGGTAGCAGCCATTAACCTCACTCTGATCAGATGCCAGGCCCCTGCCGCCGAGCCCTGCTAAGAGCCGTCTGACATGTGTAGCTTTGCCCTATCAGCAGAAAGAAAGATGACAGTGGGCAGTCTTCACTGGCCAAGCATCCATCAGGACCCACATAAATATTTTCCCAGCGTCTGCATGGCCAGCATCTAGCTGGCTAAGTTCCAGGGGACAGTAAATAATTCGGACGACTGGTTACTTCCTGACAACTTACTTGGTGTGTTTTCTGCCAACTATGTTTTTGGAGCGGACGTTTGGGGGTCCTTGATGAGGGCAACTAGCCAAGCCCTTACTGGGCTGTCTGACGGCATTTCTGGGCAGGAAGGAAGTGCCCGTGGTGTCTAGATGTCATCGTGCTTGGGGCAGAAGACTGTTTTCAGTCAGTCAGATAGGCCTCTCAGGTGTGGCCAGGAATTAGTTTAGGGATGAGGGTGGAGTGAGGTTAGACTGTAGGAACAAAAAGTCAGGGGAAATCAGCTCAAGTGCATGTTGGGGTCTTGGCAACTAAGCTGGTAAGGAAGGCAAGGATAGTTCTGGAGCCGGCAATGGACCCAGACCATCCCAGTGACCAGTTTGGGAGCTCCAAGTTCAGGAGGGAGTGGGGTGTTCAGGTTCCATTTGTTCTGATGCTTCATCCAGGGCAGAATTGGCCCAGAATTTCCCAACTAAGGTTGGCAGCGGGAATTTCAGGGAAGTATATGGCAGTCAGCAATTTGAGGAGATGGGAATAGAGAGGACGGCAGGAATATCTTGAAAGAGTGTCAGGGCCAGGGAGTTTCCCAGCAGCTGAACCTGACACCAGGCTTAGGAAAGCAAGACAAATTCTAGATCTCCTCTTTGGTGGAGGGAGTCATTATCCTCTCCACATTAGACAAGATGGACTTGGTGATGGAGCAGGTCTGGGGATGCAGTGGGGAGGCTTTTGGTACCAGTACTCATTCAGGGTGATGGAAGCCAGACTGGCACTGATGCAAAGGTCCAACATACCTGTTGCTTAAGGAAAATCATGGTGTCTTTGATGGGTGTGTGGACATAGAATCCCAAATGGCTGAAAGGACCTGTACCAACAAGGTCTTGCCCAATCTTCATGATGAGATTATTGGGACCATGTGTCCCACATGGCCTGACTTCCAGCCTCCAGCCCCATGTGATAGTCCTTGGAAACCCAGTAAAGATCACAGTTGCTCAATATCTGAAGGAGGCAAGACTGGGACTTTTGAGGCCCAATCTGACTAGCTTTATGTGGTTCTTAATGATGGCAGTGGGACTCTTCAATCTCCAGCAGGGACCTGTCACCCAGACATTTGAAAAAACTTTTTGAACTGGCCTTTATTCTAAGCTTATACATTCTCTAGGGATGGCAGGTCCTAAATTCACTTCCTTGTAAGCTATTTTACAAACACATTTGCCCTGACTTTGAAAGGAAATGCAAGACTCTTCAAAGACTATGGGCATTGGAATCAGGTGCCTTGGGTTCAGGAACAGGTTGGACTAGCTCTGTACCCTTGGCCATTTAATTACCACTTCTGAATCTCCTTCCTCTCACCTAAAAGATGGAGAAATGGTCATTGGAAGACTGAAGTGAAGTGAAGTGCATAAGGTCCCAAGTCCAGTTCCTGGCACAAAGCAGACACCCAATATGTGATTATTGACTTACTCAAAACTCAGTTAAGACATGAGTTCTGCTCTTGGAACTGGTCTCGGCTGGAGCCAGACTGGGTGTCTTCGGGCAGTTACCTCCCCATTCTGAGCCACAGTTGTCTCTTTACTAGCATGGAGAAAATAATGACCACTTCATAGGATGGTTGTGAGGTTTTAATGAGATGCTTATATAAACTTTCAGGTTCCTCCTAGTCTCCAGGTTTAGGGGAAGCTGCCTCATCATGAAAATGATCAGAAAAGTGAAGACCTATCTCCCACATTCTAATGGGTGCCAAGGCTTCTGATTCAGGCTAGAAGCCTTCTTCAGTCTGTTCTCTTCTTTTTTCATCCCTCCCTAAGCAGGCCTCATCCCCCCTTGCCTGGACGGCAATAGCTGCCTCGTTACAGATCCCTCTCTTCCATGCTCTGGACTGGCTTACATTTCTGCTCAGTCCACCATATCCTTTCTTATAGCCCCTCAATTAATTTACATTTGCATTTTCACACATCTTTGATGGTGAAGACCCTTGGGCTCAGAGTCAGCAGATATGTATTCTGGTCCTTGTTTTGCTGCTGGCTGACCTTCTACACACTGCTTCCTTTCTCTGGGCCTCTGATTCTCTCCTTGGGTGTCAAGGACTGGATGAGATGATATCACAGGGCCTTTCAAGCCTTATGGTATTTTAACAAAATTCGATCCCCTCTAGGGTCGCCAGGAATTCTCTCTTTTTCCCACCACACACACATACACGACACATACAAGCACACGGATTCCCACTCAATCATAGGCAGACTTTCACACAAGAACACACTCCCTCATATACACAGACATGTTTTTGCACACACATCCTCACACACATGTGAATACTTCCTCAGACTTGCTAATACACAATCTCAGACTCATGCAGAAACTAGTGTATCTTGTTTATCATTTGAATCCCCAGTACTTAGAGCAGAGCACTTATTAAATCCTCAAAACTCATCTAAGGAATGGGGGCGTCTGGGTGGCTCAGTTGGTTAAGCCTCTAACTTCAGCTCAGGTCATGATCTCATGGTTCATGAGTTTGAGCCCTGCATTGGGCTCTGTGCTGACAGCTCAGAGCCTGGAGCCTGCTTCAGATTGTGTCTCCCTCTCTCTCTACCCCTCTCCTGCTCATGCTGTGTCTCTCTCTCAAAAATAAATAAAACATCAAAAAATTAAAAAATAAAAACTCATCTAAGGAATGAACAAATATGCCCATCCCCCAAATACCTGATGCAGGGATTGGCATTTAGCATACTCATCGTACAAGGGATCAGATGTGCACACTCAGGCGCCGGTGCATGCTGACCTATGTTAGACACACCCAGCACACTCACTCCCACCTGCATTCCCACACCAGCGAGCTCCTTCAGGGTCCCTTCTGGGAGCTCAGCTAAGGGAGATCCTTTTTTCACACGTCACCCTGAAGGCCCCCTTGTTGGCGTCAGGTCGGCTCCAGCGATCCCCAAGGACGTTGGTCCAGGTATCAGGGACACCTGAAGTTCCATAGCTTTCAGTGTGGACAGTACTTCGAAAAGTCAAATCAGTTGATATCCTACTTGAACCCTCTGCATACCTGAGTGGGGCCTCAGAGTAAGAATTATCTCCTATGTCACAGCCAGGGAGACAGAGACTAGGAAAGGGTAGGCCATCTGCCCAAGGTCAGAAAGCCAGCTAGTACGTGACTCACCCAACCAGAAACCATGTCGCCCTTGTTCAGACCCTCTCCATCGCCTCTTCCAGTGACTGTTTTAAGAGGATTATTTATTCTTCAGTTGTTTTCCCCCTCTAATTTATTTCTTTCTTTATCTTTTCCCCCCCTTTTTTTCCGCTTGCAAAGAGTTAGGTTTCAGCAGGGAGTGAGGGAGGCCAAGTTCACCATCAGAAGAAAAATCTAAAAGTAACTTTCCTTATAAACCCCAGCCAAGATTCCTGGCAAATGAAATGAGAACTTACCACACTCTCACGCACCCACCTTCACAAAGAACCAATTTAACTTGTAAAAGGAATAAACGTTAATAAAGTTAAAATCTACTTCAGAAAATGAAGTAAGCCTGCCCAGCCATATAATTTGCCAACTAATTAAAAAAATTATTCATGCCACTTTATGATTTTTTTAGGTTGTATTACTTTTGTTCCTTGGAAGGAACTAGTAAAGTATAAACCTATTCTAGTGGGCTTGGCTTTGGGATGGCAGGTGAGTGTGTGGGTCAGTCTGGACTGCTTCTTTCCCATAAAGATGGTGCTGTGGGGTGGCTAGAGCCCTATGTGGGGCTCTGAGGACCCAGACTGACCCGTCTTTGCTGACTCCAGGAGCCCTCAAGAGAGGCAGCCCTCAAGAGAGGCAGTGGTCTTGTATGACAAGACCACTAACTTTGAAGTCAGATTGACCTGTTTGAATTCCAGTTCCATCCCTTCATGACCATATGACTATGACCATGAGGTTAAATCACTTAACCTCATGGATCTGTTTTCTCATCTGTGCAAGGCCTATTGATGCTCCTACCTTGGTCAGTTATTGTGAGAATCAGGATTAACATACATAAGGGACCTGACATGTAGTAGGTGCTTAATAAATGGTAGAAACCATCAGATCAGCCAACTTAGCATTTTTGACTTTGTCTTTGATTTCTAGGAGGAGGTTCTCTGAGGTAATGGTACAGGTATGCAAGACGAAAGAAAGAGAGCCAGGTTCCACATCTGGTTCCACAACTGATTTGGGAAGCCCTTGCTCCTCTCTGGGTCTCTCTCATCCCATCTGGATATTCCTAAGAGGCTCCCAGTCTTGTGAACTATGTGTTCACTAAGGCTTAAGACTAGAGCTTCTCTTCCTATCCCTACTTCTGGGGCAGATAGGAAACATAGGTCAGATACACAGTAGCTGGTTAAAGAGAGTTTCACCAGTTAACCTTGCCCACTGCTGGTCAACCAGGCCCAGAGAAATGGTGGAAGCAAACCCTAATGTGCTCAAGTGCAAGGGATGACATATGTCATGTCATGTGACTATTACATTTAACAAGTGAGACCCAAAACCAACTTCTGCGGGGCTGAATCTCCTGTCCCATGAGATGAAAACTTGAACTTGCCCCATGACTCCTCTGTTTTTCTCTTTGGTAGTAAAAGGTTCCTCTTTATTTCAACTCACAAAATATCATTTCTACTCAGTAATTAACATGTCTTATCCAGTGTACTACTACTATTATTGCTAACATTACTAGTATTGCTAATATTAGTAATAAACTTCAAACTTCATTTAAAGGAAATGCTTTCCTCACTACCCTCTTGGACCTGAAACCGTTGCTGGCCAATTTCCTACAGTGAGAAAGAGGCTTAGTTTCTTCTTTCTTGTTCTACCTAGAGTATCAGTTCTCTTTCTTCATCTTGCTAACCATTGTGGATTTTTTACCTCTCCATTGTCAGGGACAGAGGGAGGGAGAGAAGGAAGGGGACAGGAAAGTTTTTAACTTGACTAGTATAGACTTGAAGATCCAGGGTCAATGCTCTCTGGGCCTGGCAGGCACTTAACCTTGCTTGTTTTCTCATGAGACATTTTTGTGGGTTCTTTGGAGAAAATCCATCCCCTTCCCCATACAGTTGATGCCTTGATGTGGGCAAATGCATTTCTATTCCAGCTGGCTGATTGTGACTCCTTGCCAGCCCTTAGGCTTCTGCCAGCACATCAGCCTTTCTGCTGAGGTCTCTCCTCTCTCTGCAGAGTCTTGGAACAGAGTCTAGGATGGCCTAGGCCTTCTCCGTCTTGTTGGTCCAGATGTGGTTCAGAAAAACACCTTTGTATCTATTTGCTTGATAAAGTCTGAGAATGCAGATTGCCACAGTACAGCAACTACCCTTTACTCTGCTGTTAGAAGAGCTGATCGGCCAGCCTCTTGACCTTTAGATTTCGCAATAGGAGTCAGACTCTAGTCCACTGTATCCCCCCAATATAGAAAAACATAAACTCTCCCACTATCCCATTGAAACCACTTTCCCTGGGCTTGAGTTAAGGGAGGGAGTGGACAAGGATGCTCAATGTACTTATAGTTCTCACCAGAAATCTATCTAATCCCTGGCTCCATTCTTGGCCTCTCCCACCTTTTTTTTTTTTTTTTTTTTTTTTTTTTAATGCTAGAGGTGGGTGGTCAGCAAAGAACCACAAAAGCAGTTTTCAACACCACCTTTTGTAGCCTGTGCATGGTGGTCTTGTGTTTCACTGGAGATGTGTTATCCATTATCTTGGGGCCTCCTGTGAAGGCTGAGCTAATATGGGTAAACTTGAAGATTCTCTTTCCATTTATTTTATTTTCAAAGCAAAACTTTGAGGTAGATATTGCTTTCTCCATCTCAAGGTTGAGAAAACAGTTTCAGAGAGGCTGAAAAACTATTCAATTGGTTGGGATTCAAACCCAGATTAATCAGATCCCCAAACCTGAGTTCTTTCCACCCTACAACAAGGATGGAGGCTGTGCTGCCACTGCAGGTGGAGGGCGGCACAATGTTTGCTAGCCCATCATTCGATGGCAACAAGGTGAGCCAGGACAGTGGCATCAAAGTCCAGGCTGGCTGTCAGCTACTTCTTAATCTTGAGACATGCTCTTACCCACAAACGCATCTGATGGGAAGTCATCCAGGACAAAACCCTCCTGACGCCCAGGGCGCCGCTTTGGAAGGCGATGGCAAATAGACAGGCTCCCCTGTGTCTCGCCGTCCATTGACCCTTCTTCCTGACCTCCCTCCGCAGCTTGTATGTACGTATGTACTCTTGCTCTTCTGGTTATCACATTGGAGAGAAGCCCTCCATCAACATAACCTTTATCTTATCATCACCAACACCACATGTTCAAAAAGTGTTAGGTTGTTCTTAGCATCTGTTTTCATCTTGCTTATCTCTCTGTTTGCAATGGTTCTTACTCAACAGAGGTTCATTCAATTAATTTTTGGCTGACCACAGTTGATGTGAGGGTGGGTTAGGAACTGGGGAGGGTGGATGAGAAGGAAAGGAAATGTGTACCCAATCGGGGCTGTCACAGCCACCGACAATGGCCCGGCTCAGGGTCCTGACTCCCTGGGAGACCCGGGATGAGTCATCCTCTGTCAGCTTCAATTTCCTCATCTGACCAATGGGGATAAAGGTCCTCGTCCTGTCAGCCTCTCCGGGAATGTAAGATGAACCTCAGACAACATCACAGACATGAAAAAGTATCAAACGTGTGGGTTTGATCTGCAAAAACAAAATTTCTGACTCAGCCCGACAGGCCAAGCCTTGTAGATAGTGGACTGGGAAGAACTGGAGAACCACCCTGGCCTGTGTGAGTCGCCAAAGAGGCCTCTGCTTTCTGGAATAAATTATGCACAAGGCAGAGGCGTCAGGGCTGTCTGCTCCCTGTCTGGCCTCCCTGGCCATCTCACTTTATGAGACATAAATCCCTAAGACTCTCTGGTCATTTTTAATCTTCATCAGTGTTTATTTTTTTTATTTTTGTCCCCCTTTCTCTCTACCTTTGAGGCTGCTTGTTATTTTATAGGGTTATGAGCCAGGAGGGCAGAACACAGCTACAAATCTCACGGCTGTCTCAGGGGACGGGAGAGCGAGCAGAAGGGGTCTGAAGTGCAGCCGCCGCCAGAAGCCAGGCCCGGCTGGAGGCCTGCCTAGGATGCCTGTCCTAGGAAGGGGGGCCCAGAGTCTGCTCCCCCGGTGCACCCAGGCCTCAGAGTTCAGGAGCAAGATGGATTGAGGGACATGCTGTGTGGGGAGGACACCCGGCGTGGTAGTGGACTCACGTCTGACACAACTAGCTGGGTGACGTTGACCAAAAGCTACTGACTGTTTCTTAGCCTTGTGTCCCTTCCTTTAGAACGGGAATGACGGGGCATCTGGGTGGCTCGGTTCGTTAAGCATCCAACTCACGGTTCATGAGTTTGAGCTCTGCATCAGCTCTGCCTGATGGCACGGAGTCTGCTTTGGATTCTCTGTCTCCTTCTCTCTCTGGCCCTTCCCTGCTCACACATGCTCTCTTTCTCTCTCAAAAATAAATAAAATACACATTTAAAAAATTGGAAGGACAATAACTAATTCACAAAGTGATTGCGAGGACCAATGAAATGACCTAGGCCAAGGAATCTGGTTCACATGAGGCATTTGGCCCACATGAATTCTCTCCTTTCCTAAGTGGTCCATGATTGTGAGGTAACGAGTTTATTATCTGATCTTTCTCCAGACCCATTTTATGTGGGCTCTTTGCAGGCAGGGACTCTGTCTGGCTTGGTCACCTCATGATCAGCAGCTCCTGGTATAATGCATGACATACTCTCTGTGTATCTGTTCTCCAGAAACATTGTCTGAATGATGAAGCAAAACAAGTTGTCTGGACAATTCCTGTGGATTCAGAGCAGTTTCCACACAAGAGAATACTGCCACGGAGATATACGGATGTGTAGAACAGAAGGAACATAGAACAGCAAGCAGCTTGATGTTTTCACTGTCTTTTTTTAAGTTTATTGATTTATTTTGAGAGAAAGAGAGCATGAGAGCAAGCAGGGGAGGGGCAGAGAGAGAGGGAGAGAGAATCTCAAGCAGGCTCCATGCTGTCAGTGCAGAGCTTGACTTGGGGCAGGGGGGCTTGATCCCACGAACTGTGAGACCTTGACCTGAGCCGAAATCAAGAGTGGAACACTTAACCGACTGAGGCCCCCAGGTGCCCTGATGTTTTCACTGTTAAGAAGCCTTTAGGTTCAGGGAGGAGAAGAGACTTGCCCAGGACCCACCAGAAGTTCATGGTAGAGCTGAGGCTGGCACCCAGGCTTTCCAATTCCTTGGCTGGGATTAATGGTCTTACATTATGCTGCTAGACAGCTTTTGAAATTAGAAGACAGAGGTAGAGAAGCAAGGAAAAGACGAGCTGAAGAAAAAGAGGAGCTAAGAGACAGAAAGCATTCCTGCTCCAATCCTGAGAGAGACACACACACACACACACACATGCACACACACACACACACACACACACACACACAAAGAGAAAGATGGAGGGAGATAGACTGACAGAGAGATAGAGAGAGGCTCAGGGCTAGGACAGACAAGGAATTAAATCCCAAATAGACCACAGGACAGGCAGCCCGAACACTTCTTCAGCACACTGAGACCTCTACCCTCACTCTGACTCACAATCACCCTTGACCTTTGACCATGTGAGTCACAAAACAGAGTCTTAGGGAGGAGGGGGTAGAAAGCTTTAACTTCCACTAGAAGCCAACCCATTGCCTAGTTCAACCTGGCTGGCAAGTCCCTCTGTTTTCCTCATGACTTCCACGAAGATGTCACTGCATTACCCTTTCTCCTATCATAACTGTCACAAAAGTTCGAATTTTTTGAATGCTTACCAGGCACTGGGCACGGTCCTAAGTAGTTTACATGTATGAGCTCAATTGGTCCTCACAACTGCCCCCATTTTACAGAGGAGGACAATGGGATTAAGTAATCTATTTATAGCCATCCCGTTAGCACAGGGAGGAACCAGTCGTAAAAGTTCATACATCTTGCTGGGATCAAAAGCCTGGCATCACCTGGCCTCAGATCTCTCTCGCCTTGCCCCTGCCATGTGAGGACGTCACTTTGCTCTCATTGACGCTGCACAGATTCTTCCACTTTATTCAGGCATGCTTTGGCGACACTGCCCACTGCTCTGTGTCAGCAAATACCCTAAATAAATAAACACCGCTCCAGGCCCGTGCTCCAGGCTGGGGATACAGGCGTGAGTAAAGGGGCAGTCTAATGGGGAGACTGACATTTAAATGGAACCTTATGAGAATATGCTTTATACTCAGGGCAGGTGCAACCCAAGCATGCAGAGGACAGGTTTCACAGGGAAGGAGGCGCCTGGCCTGCTCCTGAGCAGGGTGGGGAGCGAACACCCCAGCTGGGGGAACGGGGAGTGTGGGCTGTGATGTGCTCGTCCATATGGGACACTGGGATGCTAGTGGGGCTCACAGCAGAGAGGGCCAGATGTGAGACTAGGAAGCAACAGCATCAGGTGCCAGAAGACTTGAAGGCCAGGCTAAACACTGGGGCTTTACCTTGAGGCACTGGCCTGTGTGAGGCTTCAAGAACAAGAGACTTCCCTGTCCCCCATGTTGGCTGGTGCATAGTAGGTGCTTAGTAAAACCAACTGCCTAGCATTTGTCAAAACTCCCACAGCATCAGACAGTATGTGGATTGCAGTCATTTGTATTGAAGGCCCAGCCCTGCCACAGCAGAAAAAATTCTCTTTCTGCCCTCAATTTCCTCCGAGCTGGGACTGTGCTGCTTCTGGCCGCAGATGGTGCCCCTGGCTCCGGGATGTGTTGGGCCAAGAATTTCTGCCAGCCCCCTGGGCTTCTTATGAAATCTGAGACTCGGGCTGGGCCCCAGTTTCCTGACACATGCCTAAATCACTTCCACTGCTCTGAACCCTCCGCCCGCCCCCCCCAGCCTCCCCTCCACTCACCATGGCCAGAGGGGTCTGTGGCCAAGCTGGGCGGGATCAGACCTTCAGAACTCCCACCCCTGGGAGACAGGGGGCTAGGACCAGGCCGGCAGGAGGTGGGGGTGGGGGATGGGCAGCCACCCTCTTCCCTAGCTTCCCAAATGTTTGGCCACGAGCAGGTTTCATAACTCTGGGGCCCACTCACGGACATAAACTCGCAAGTTTTATTTTGCTATTTATAGTTACTTGTAAAATAAATAACACATTTGATTGGAGGCTGTTAAATTGGTGCTCACTGCCTGCTGAGGGCCTGGGAAGCTCTCTAGAATGTGACTCTGGGCATTCTGTGAAGCTGGATTGCTCTTCCTTCCATCGCGGCCGGCGACACTTTCCATGTGCTTGTGCGTGCACCCAAGGGCCATGACTCCCGCCCACAGCCCCACTCAGAACCCTCGAAGGCCTCCCTGCCTGCCTTCATGCCAGCGCCTCCCAGAGCAGGTAGGAAATACTCCAGCACCTTCCACGATCCTAGAATCAGTATTTCAGAATCCAAAACTTGTATAATCCTAGAATATAACTTTTAAAATCCAAGAATATTCAGGCTACAAATTAGAAGAAACATGGAATTCTAAGCTATCTGAAAACCCTAAAATACTAAAGTATTAAAGTGCTAAAGTATAGAAAATATTGAATGATGAGAATATTAAGAACTTAGGAGCTCAGCTTGAGTCTAGGCCTCTGTCTACCACTGAAGTTTAGACAGAGTTGGACATATCTAGCTAATTTGTGTGTGTGTGTGTGTGTGTGTGTGTGTGTGTGTGAGAGAGAGAGAGAGAGGAGGTGGAGGGCATGGGGGAATGACAAGAGGCTGTCCAGTAGTAATCAGACAGACCTAGCAAGGGAGCGAGAGGGGGCAACCCATTTCCTTTCTTGGTTGTCCTTTATGTTTCCACGTAGTAAATGGCCCAGTGAGGGGCCCAGACGACTGTGCTTTCTAGTGGATCACACAAAAGGGCCTGAGACACACCTGTTAGGGATCTGGAGCACAGGGGCCAGGAGCCAGTGAAAATCTGAGTTATTACTATTATGCAAATTCACTTATTTCCTGGAGAAATTCAAATTATCTGTGAATTCTAGGTTCTCATGCCTTTAGAATATAAAACTACAAAGAGTCTAGAATTTTAGGCTCCCAGATACTAAGACTAAAATCTGAAATATTAAAGATACAGATTATTAGAATTCTAAGATACAGAATCTTAGAATCCTTGAATTCTAGGACAGAGTAGGTTGAAGGTGCTTACAAACTCATCTAATTCAGTCTCTTCCATAATGAAATAGACTGGGGTTTGGGGGAGAGAGTCTGGGTTAATGAAGGCCCATTGGAAGTCAGTGCAACTTTTGTTGAGTATCACAACACCCAAGTATCACAACATCCAAGGCCTGGGCTAGACATAGTGACATGGGCAAGAAAACAACAGCAGCACATGGTTACCATTAACAGTAGATGCATTAACAGGATCTCAGGTAGTACTTCTCAGTGCAGTGAACGTTAAAATTAAGAGAGATGCCCAGTGTTCTTCCTTTATGTTAAGGAAACAAAGGTCTCTAGAAAGAAAATGATTTGTCCAGTTTGGAACAATCATTTAGTAACAGATGAGATCTGGACACAAATTAGTGGGTTTTTTTTTCACTTCCAGCCAGTTACTTCCCTTCCATGGATCTGCCTCTCCTGGACCGAGGTCACTCATTTCACTCCTTTGACAGCTTTATGGGAAGCAGTTAGCATATCACTGAGCTATTTAGCACATGGAAATATAAAGGACAATGGAGAAAGGAAGTGAATTATGTGATGAGGCCTCAGACAACATTCACCAGCTAATTCAGGGCCTGAGGATGGGTTCTAACCTTCCACAGCCCATTCTGTCTTCCTGTCACAGACCAAGTCCTGTTTTTGATGAGCTGAACCTGCACCTTGGTCACAAAGTGAGGCTTCAGATCAACCCTAGACTTTGGCCAAAGACTGAGTCTGGACTGCAATAGTAAAAGAAGTTAAAGTACTTAGTGAGAAAATTGGAACATAGGCCATGTTCTGTGCTGAGTAGAATATAGGCCATTTTCTGTGCTAAGCTAGACCTTTGGATGTAGAGAAATGACAGTGGGCTCTGGAGTTCCCCAGAGCAGAGCCTCCTGATTCCATGAGTAAGGGGTTTCCAAGAAGAAGGTTTTCCCAGCAAGCATATGGGTGAATTTGGGCAGAAACTTCTGTAGAAGCTCACATAAAGCTCATGCAGAACTCAGCCTTACTATTTTCCTTATCTTGAAAGTAGTCTGCTCACAGGAAGTGACTCTCTGATGTTCCTCTTGGGCCGGGTCCTTGGAGACAGCAGTGGGCCCTTGTCTAGTGCTGTTCTGCCTGGTTGGATGAGTCTGTCTTTTTATGGGGATCATCTGGCAGTACCTGGCTGTACCATATCAGCCAGGGTGAGCTACCTTCTGAACCAACAGCTCCCAAAACGCAGTGGCTCTAATGAAGTAAAAGTTGATTTCTTGCATGTTATGGACCCATGTGGGAAGGGTGTTCTGTTCCATGTAGACATTTTGGACTCTACTTTCTTCCACCATGTGCCTTTGGCATCTTCTAGACCAGTGGTTCTCAACCAGGGATGATTTAGCTCCTCATGGGACATTTGGAAGTATCTGAGAGCATTTTGGTTGTCACACTGAGGAGTGGGGATGCTATTGGCATCTTCTGGATAGAGACCAGGGGTGCTTCTAAATATCCTACAATGCACAGGACAGCCCCCCACAACAGAATTATCTGGCCAAAAATGCCAATAGCATTGAGGATGAAAAAGCGTGTTCTAGGGCCTCCTTGGGGCATTCAACCAACAAGTGGAGAAGGAGAGAGGGAACAGAGTTACATGTGGGAAGAGTTTATGGTCTTGTCTGGTAGTGGAGTATATCACCTCTGCCCAAAGTCCACTGGCTAAAACTAAGTCACATTATCACACCAGACAGCAAACGAGGCTGGGAACTAGTAATGGCCAGGAAGGAAGAGGAAGCAGGTTTGCTGAGCATCTATCCAGTATCTTCCATAAGACACATTTGTCTCCAGATCTTTAGCCTCTATCTATACTCTCTTTTATCTCTTAAATCCTTTTGATTGAATCAACTATGGGTTCAAATGCTGACTAGGGCAAACTGCTTTACCTCTTTGATGGTCTGTTTGCTAACGTACAACAGGGAGATAATAACACCGACTTCCCAGGCAGTTGTTGTGAGTTGTTTCTCCTGTTGTATCTTTACCTGCATCCTGAGAAGCGACCCTTCCTTTTTCCACTCAGAAGAAAACCCTGAGGTACCCCATTCCAGAAAATGAAATTTCATCCTGATTGTAGAACTCGGTTCTCCAGGAGAGGAGAAGGAAGAAGCTTGCAAGAAGTTTCACTATCCAGGATTCCTAATAGCAGAATGCTAAGCCATCTCCCAGCTGCTAAGACATTTCCTTTGAAATGAAAATGGCTGGAGGAGAAAACCTCGACTGGGAGGTAGGACACGTGACTCCTCGTTTCAGTCCTGCCCCTCCTTCTGCATAGTCTTGGACATGCTCCCTCTCTGGGCCCTCGTGTCTTTGCTCTGAGGTGAGCAAGGTGACTTTTCTTCTAGCTATAAGGTTTAATGTGAGCCTCTGGGCCCCTTGTATTTCTCTCTCCTGGTCCCCCTCTCCCACCAAGCTTGGCATCAGTACCCACTCAAAGAACGGGATCTTGTTTATAAAGGAAGGGCACAGCTGAAGTGGGTAGCTTCATGACTGTCTCCCCTCCTGGGGGCTCAGCTGGCAGAAGGAAGTCCTCAGGAGGCTGTCACAGGTAACCGGGCTCGTATCCTCACTTTCTCCCAAGGAAGACTCTGTAGTGATTGATGTGGCCCATTGGGGCAAAGCTGGGAGCCCAGAAGAATGCTCCTGGGCAAATTTGCCTGCAAAGTTTCACATTAGCCCCAGGCTGGCTGGGAGCCAGGGTCTCAGACATCTTTGCAAGTCCTGCTGAAGAGTCTCAAAGAAGAAGCAGAGAATCTCGGGTCAGGTGGGAAGTGAGAGGTCAGCCTGTGGAGAGAAAGTGACTCACTCAAAGTGGGGTTCACAGAGAACACTTACTAGAGTTTCTTATGGGAACCTTACAAAAATTCTGTCTTCATTCTTCATTTCATGTCTCCCAGAACATCTGGAACAGGACCCAGCATACAGCAGGCATCCTTAAAACCTACTTGCCTTGACAGGACATGTCCATGATTTGAATATTTAAATTGTTTCTGGAAAGCTAAATAATTAGGTATCAGAAAGCATACATAGTGAAAAAACACCAGACATACAAGAGTCGTCTATTGTACTTACTCAGCAACGCTAAAAGTTGGAAGGAGGAGCAAAAAGAGGGAAGAAGAATGTGGGAGGAGAGCCTGGAACAAAACTCTGCTGACTTCAAGATCTGGCTAACCCAAATCTTAATTCCCCCAAGAGGGATGTCATTAAGGACTTCTTGACTTAGCACGACATGCAGCCTGAAGCTTTCTGGGCGCACGACGGCCCTACCCTGCGGAACACCCCATCCCTCCGGCTTGCACCGGAAGGTAGGTCAGGAGCAGAGCGGGGGAAGTTTGTCAGAAGCATCGTGGGAAGTGCAGTGTTCACAGAGAGGATGCTCCCTCCACTCTATTTCTCCCCTAATTTGATCTGATTGAGAGAGGAGTTTCCAAGAGACCCCGAGAGCCCAGGAATGTCCATGGGAAGAGGGGACTGCGGTTCACTCCCTGGTTGGATGCCTGCTGAGGTACTGAATATGCAGCATCTCCCCTGATGCACTGTTAGAGCACAGCAGAGCTTAGAGAGAACGTTCTAGGAGAAGCTTGACCTCTGCGTCCTGGAATTTGAGGGCACACATGAACTCAAAAGATTGGCCCTTGCTTCCTTTTCTTTCACAGCTTTATTTCAGTATAATTGACCCCTAGTACACATATCTAAAGCACACAATTTTGCAAGTATTGATGTCTGAATGCCGATACTCATGAAACCATCACCCCACTGAAGATAGTGAATGGATCCATTATCCCCAAATTTCCTTTGTAAAAGTCTGTCCCTTGGTAAATCACTCCCCCCAGCCCATTTCACACCTAGTCTCTTCAGAAAAGCATCAATCTGCTTTCTGCTACTGTAGAAGTAGTCTGTGTTTTCTAGAGTTTTATTTAAATTGAATAATATAATATGCACTCTATTGTGTTTGCATGAACACACTGAGACTCCTCCGTGCTGCTGCGTGTGTCACTAGTTCATTCTTTTTTACTGCCAAGCAGCCTTCTGCTACATGTGTGTATAAGAAGTTAGGTATCCACTTACCAGCTCATGGACTTTGGGGTTGTTTCCATTTTTAGCTATGATAAACAGAGCTGTTATGTCCGTTTGTGTCCAAGTCTTTGTACAGACATACGTCTTCATAGATCTTCAGTGGAACGCTTAGATTATATGGTAGCTACACATGTTAAGAAACCGTCTTCTGAAGCAGTTCTGCCATTCTCCATTCCTGCCAGCAGCGTATGAGACGTCTATTTCTCCACATCCTTGCAACACCTGGCACGATGAGTCTTTTTAACTATAGCCATTTTCATAGATGCATAGTAATTTCACACCGTGGCTTTTAAAATTGCTAGTGATGATCATCTCTTCATATATTTATTCATCATCTATATATCTTCTTTGGTGAAATGTCTTTTCAAATATTTTGTCGATTTTTTATTGTGTTCCTTATTTTCTTTTTATTGTGTTTTAGGAGTTTTTACACATTTTTGGATTTAAGCCATGATGAAATATATGCTCTGCAAACACTTCCACCTAGTCTGTTGCTGGTTTTTTTACTCCCTTGAGTTTTCTTAAGGTGCAGAAGTTGAAAAAGTCTAATTTGTCCAAATTTTCTTTTATGAGTTGTACTTTGATGTGGAATCTAAAAAACTTTGCCTATCCTAAGGTCCCAAAGATTTTCTCCTATATTTTCTCCTGAAAAGTGTGATAGCTTTACAATTTACATTTTGGCCTATGATGCATTTTGAATTAATCTCTCATATATGGTATGAACTAGGGATTGAACCTATTTTTTGATTATGCAAATCTAATGGCTCCAACAACACTGTTGAAAAGACTGTTCTTTCTCCACTGAATTACCTTAGATCTTTGTCAAAAATCCAGTTGTCCATAAAAGTATGGGTCAATTTCTGGACTCTCTGATCCTGTGGGGGTTTTTTTTTTTTTTTTGGTCAGTTTCTTTTTTGTTTCAGGCAGGAAGGTAAATCTAGTCTCTGTAACTTTATCTTGGGCAAAAATGGAAATCTGGCATTTGCCTCTTACCATAGATTTCTGAAGTCTGAAGTCTGGAAGAGCAACCCACTTTTGAAGGGAGAGTAAGCACTCTCATGAAATTTTTCTGGGAAAAAGAAAACACTCTGCTCTGTGTCCACCCTCCAACTTACCTTTAGCCTCTGGAGAGTGTAGAATAAGACTGCTGTGTTTCGCTGGGCTCCCTTATTATGAGAGGACAGAGGTTATAAGAGAAGGTAGGAGCTCGTTTGGACCAGGTAAGATGACATCCAGACAGAGCTGGGGGCAAAGGTGACTTATAGGACAAGTCAACTCCTCTCTGGGAGGTTCTCAGCAATGAGGGTCTGGCAGAAGATTGACATTTTCCTCCAATAAACCAACATATAGGCAGAGGCCACCAGCAGCAAAGGGAGGCAGACCAAGCTATTGTGAGAACAGGGCCTTCTTTCCACCAATTACAAGCAGCCCCTTATTTAAGATGATCCCTCTTAGTCTTCCTTCTTCCTTTGACACGAGGGTCACTAGGCCCAGAAAAGATAGATGGAGGAGGAAAAGGCAAGCTCAAACCCCCTCAAACTCCTGGAACTTGTTACAAGTCTGGTGAAATCTGAAGGGAGGGGAAGAAATGATACTGAAATTGGATATGATGTGGCATCTAAGTTGTGGGCTGGGCAAGACTGGGCTTGGAGTAGCCGCTGCTGATAGGAGGTAATAGGGACTGCCTGGAGACAGCATCGGCCGGGGAGACTAGAGACTGGCCAGACTGGGCAGCCGCAGTGAGGGGAGACAATCACTTGATCTTCATTTATACCCGCAGTGAACGGAGGTTTCTCAATAAGCCGTTACATCTGATCTGTTAACAGTAGCGACAAATACTGAGACAGACACAGTGTGGAGTGTCCTGCGTATGCTGTCTCATTTGTTCTTCACAACCTATGACACAGTCACTGCTTGATTTCCTCCATTTTGCAGGGGAGGTATACCGAGGCACAACTGGGTTGCCTAAATACAGTGCCTAGAAATCACTGATCTGAAATACTGATGGAAGCCATCTCATGCATCACTTCAGTCTAGGGAAAACTGTCATGAATTTGCCATATTATGCTGCTACTGAAAAAACAAGTCTCAATGAATCCACATATATGTATTTCTTTCCCCCCCACATCTTCGCTGTCTTCTCTGTCATTACCTGTCTCCCTCATCACTCCAAGAAACATCTTTACTTTGCCAAACCACTTCTCTTCACGGGAGAAGGAAGGGGAACATTTTTTTGCTGCTCCTGGAAAGAACCCACATTTGACACTGGATTCCTGCCCAGTTTTTCTAGGTGCACCTCTGGCTACATGGCTGGAGTGTATCAGGGCAGGTAGTGAAGCCCCACTCTGTCTGGTGGCTGGTTGGTTACCCAGATTAGAACTTCCAAGGGTTTCCTGACCTGTAGGTCCCTGCAGTACCTGCTGTGTTCACCAGGGGGCAGGTGCTGCACCCGAAATGCGGTGAGGCGGCCACACTGTGCATTCGGCAGGTGGCACCAGGATCACCAGGGAGAGTTCTAACCGCACAGATGCCCAGGCCCCGCGCCCAAGATCCTGCTGTTTTGGGTTTGGTGTGAAGCCCAGGCATATGCATGTGTCAAAAGCGTGGCAGGAACCACGTGCTGCGGCCACTGAGGCCAGGGAGGACTTCCCCACGGTCAGGAGCCTGCCCAGCGCAGCCCTCTGTGTTTACGGCACCGTCATTGCCCCACTAGCCCAGAGAGCTGAGGACACTTGGGGAAGCTACAGGAACGACCCTCCCCCAATCAATGCCTTTAGCTTCTTTGGGAACAAGTTCAAGTCCCAAATAATTCATGAATGTGGGGAACACGTTTTTGCCTAAGTCGAGATTCACAGCCTCGCAGCAGGGCTCCAGAGGCCACGTTCTCAGTCACATAGCACCGCACGGCCCGCTTTCCCCTGCGCTGGGTTTGCCCTGCCTTCTGCTCAGGGGCCTCCCTCCTCTCAGAGCCCTTGGGCAAATCCAACCTCCCTGGACCTCAGTTTCCTTCTCTGTGAGAAGGCATGGGAGGCGTAGGCATTGCTGTGTGTCATTGCAGAAAGCAAGCGGGCCTCTGCTTTCCTCTCTACCCTCTCTGACTCTCAACGCTTGTGAGCTGGACTCCAGCCAGATGCCAAGGGAGCCGAAAGATCAGTAGCCTCAGCCCCCCACTTTAGAGAAGGGCAAGCTGTTCCGTGCACCATGACGGACTTGGTGGAGGGGGGGCTAGGAGCTAGACGTCCAGCTCTCAGAGCCTGCGGCCTCCTGGGGCACCGCTTACTGTGACTATTGTAAATAGCTTTGATATAGCTGGTGGCCCCGTCCTGTCCCCCTTCCTGCTTTCCTTCCGCCAGTGTCTAGTGAGGACCTGTTTTATTTGGGGCCCTGTATTAGGTCACTGCTAGAGAACTTGATCCACAGTCTTTACCAAGTAAGTATTTGATGGTGTTGTATCTGTTTACATTTAACCACACACTTAGCAAAAAGCACTTGCTTTGTGTGAAGTTTTTTTCCGAGAAGCTGTGAGCGGTCCAAGAGCAGCAGAGAAGGATGTGATCCCTAATGCCCTCAAGGAGGCGGCGGCATGGGGGGCGGGGAAGAGCCTCCGCGCGCACACACATGCAGGCACACTCACACTCACGCACATGTGCACACACGTACACACACACCACAGAAGGATAACAAGCGTCCAGCAAAGGTACGGGGCCAGGTTGGTACTGCTGTGTGCACAGTACTGGCGTGAGGCTGGTTAGGCCTGGGGATGGGAAGGCTGAAAAATCAGATCAGGCTGCTGCTCTGTGTTGGCACCAGCCCCATGATGGTGCAGGCGTGCTCAAGTCCATCCCAGATACCCCTCCTCTTTTAACACCTTGTGTGCCAGGCTCATCAGGCTTGTGTCGTGGCCCCGTGCTCTGCCCACGCTATATGGGCTTCATGCTGTGTCACCCATTTCTCTGCTTCGAGAACATCTATGTCGTCACGGCTCATAAATCTGCATCTTGGGAGGGGAGCGCCTCTGCCTCCTGAACATCTCTGACCAGACCACTCAAAGCCCACTTGTCCCAAACAACTCATTTCCCTGCCAACCAGCTTTGAGCTCAGTTCCTCAGTCAGAAACTTGGAAGTTGTTCTTGACCCCTCCTTCTCCCTCACTCCTCCGACAACCGCAGTAATTACGACATTCTTCCAATCAGAGACTCCTAAAGCTCTGACTAGCCCTACCAAAGATTGTTCTAGGCTGCTCTCAAGCTTTCAGTAAGTTCGAGACTCACCTGGATGATTATAACAACTTGTACCTAACTGGCTTCCAAGCTTTGGTCATGCTTCTTCCGGTTAGTCCTCCACACTGGATCCAGGGGCCTCTAAACAAAACACCAACCAAGAATGCAAGCCACTCCATCACTTACGGCCCTTCGGTGTCTGCCCTCTGCCTGCAGAGTGAACTTTATGCTCCGGAAGGTGCCCTCTCTAATCTGTGTTATGAGTTCAGTTGGGTTCCCCCAAAAGCTGTGTGGATGTTCTAAATTCTTGATACCTCGGAATGTGACCTTATTTGGGAATGGGTTGTTGAAATGTAATTAGTTAAGATGAAGTCACACTGGAGGGTGGACTCTTAATCCAGTATGACTGGTGTCTTTATTAAAAGGAGAAATTTGGACACAGACACAGCACAGAGGGAAGATGGCCACACAGATTGGCATTATGTGCCCCGAGCCAAGGAATGTGCAGGGCCACAGGAAGCTGGAAAAGACAAGGAAGGATCTTCTTCTTTTGAGGGAGCATGGTTCTGCCAACACCTGGATTTCAGACTTCAAGACTCCATAGTGGATATGACAACATCTGCTGGCCCGTAGCGCTCTCTTACGGCAGCCCTAGCAAACTAACACAGCCTGTCATGATCCAACACCACCCGTCTTTCCAGCCTCATCTGCAGTCATGGGCTTCAATTCACCTTCCTGTCTCAGCCTCAGTGATATTTACGGCTCTCCAAATCGACCATACACCCGCACACCTTGGCTCACACTGGTCCCCCTGCGTAAAGGTGGCTCTTCGCCTTTCCCCCCAGCTCTTCTCCACACCCCCACCCCCGTGCTGCTGCAGCATCATACAACTTTTCTCTAGCCCCCTTCTTTGGTCGTGGACTCGCTGAGAGCAGGCACTCTGTGTTTCTTTCTTTTCTATTTCCCCAGTGCCTTAGCACCCAGTCTGACCTGGAATAATGCTAAAGGAATTGATGTGGGTTTGGTCAAATGCTACAGTGTATGAGGCGGGTGGTGGGATTCAAAACACGCCTCACTGGGTTGCCAAAGCCATTGCTGCCCTGATTTGCTCACCACTGAGAGCTAATCAACCACAAGACATGAAGGCTAGGAAACCTTCTCCAAACTGGTTGCTTAACACCCCCCTCCCCCCCCACACACACTATTGCTGAAGCTGTCCAGCAGGCCGGAGAGCGCTGGGCCCAGAGAAAGAGATCGTGTGTGTTCCGTTGAGGCCAACACCTAATCACTGTCCCTCTTCAAATGAAAAATGGGGAAAACACTAGCTAACTGTTGTTTAGTGACCCCAACCCCCACCCCTTTAAAATAAACACTCTTTTCAATTAGGAAGATTTGTCACCGGGGACAGTAATTCCGTGTCCTACCAAAACAAACACAGTTGTAATTAGTTTTATCCAGGAAGAAAATTAACTCTGTTTATCTTAGCATAATGAATCATTGACCCTTTCTGTCCGGGCAGCTTGGGGGAGGGCCTGGGAGTGGGGGGCTATGATCTACAGCAAAGGGGCATTCCGGGACCCATCTATCTCTCCTCTCGGTTACACAGCTGTCCGCCTGAGTTATTTGAAATAATATTCCTCGTCAAGAGTTATGAAGCTGCCTCTAAGCTAGCCTTGGAGACGCACTAAATAAGGCTGTGATTTTATGGTTTCAGTCTGCTGAGGATTTTAGATGATGAGATGGGCATTAAGGCACCCTGCAGACCCCTGAGTTTGCTCGGCTTCTGTTGTGCCTTTCACCATGACCTCCACGAGTCTTAGGGACAGGAAGGCAGCTTCAGGCAAAGAGGCTGGTCCTCAATTATGGAGGAGAGGCTGTTGCTGCAGGGAGGAGGCCACAGCTTTGGGGTTCGATGGACTGGGGGGTCTCGTCCTGGCTCTGGTGGCCTCTAACTGCGTGACCTTGGACACGATGCCTTATCTTTCCAAAGCACAGTCACCACCTAACTTAAAAAAAAAAAAAGAGTGGATAAGGGTTAGTAACCGTATCCTCGGGGATTTCGTAAGGGTCAAGAATGAGGTGTGCTAAGCCCCTACCACAGCACTGGGCACCAATAAATGGTGGTAGGTTCTGTTATTCTGGCACGAGTTAACTGAGGACCCAAGGGTGGAGGACCCACAGCACGTCTTCTCTCTACTTTAATAGTTTCTACCTCATGGAGACCCTACTGTGTACAGGGCTCTGCATTAGGCCCTGGAAATAGAAAGAGGGTTTAATCACAACCCCTGCGCTCATGGCACCCACAGACTACTGGGGAGAGAGAAGGAGATTGCCAGACATTTTCAATCTGTCCCAACAAATGCCGAGCTGGGACACAGGACTGAGACCCCCACGGTGGAGGCGCAAGCAGAGACAAGGAAATCTGACTTCACGTGCTCTGGGCCATTCAGCTGGAGTATCATGCCTCACTTAATCCTCATGATAACTCTAAAAATAGGCACAAGGGAGGGGGACCCAGGGACAGAGTAATTGAGGCTCACAGATGTTAAGTCGTTAGGCCCCAAACTGCATGGCTGGAGAGCAGCGCAGCTGGGATGTGAGCGGGGCTTGTCTGATGCAGAAGCCTGTGCTTCGTCAGCTTCACCTCGGAGGTCCTGGCTGAGGCTTAATGGCTGGTGTCCTGCCCCCAGACCCCGAGTCAGGGGCATTAAAGCAGCCTGTTCCCTGGGGCTGGTGTCTTGAGTCCCCACAGTTAAAATCACAGCTTCTTGGGCTTCACCTCGGGCTCTTCCAAATCAAAGTCTCTTGCAGGGGGATCATTTTAAGCAACCATCTAAGATGATTGTTATGCTCCTACCATCTGTTAGAGTCATGCAAATCTACTTTTTGTTCATGACTTTGAGATGATTCTTCCCAGAGGAGTGCTTGGGGTGGGGAAGCTTGTCCTCTAACTAAAGGGACAGGAGAACTGCGAACCCAAGGAGCCCTCCTGGCCTGAGATGAGACAGACAGAGAGAGGAGGTGAGATGGGCCAGGACTCCTTGAGAGCGGCCTGAGGAGCTCACACTGGACGAGGCCCCAAAGGCAGAGATGCATCGGCACCTGCTTTGAGCGCTGGGCCTCTCCCCTTACACAGCCCTGTAACCGGGGGCTTCCGGAGGAGCGGAGAGCTGGACCGGTTGTGTCGTGAGCGGGAGGGAGCTTCAGCGGGACGCAGCGCCTTCTGCCCACCGCAGACAGGGAGCACGGCAGCCGTTACTGCTGCGCGTGCTGCTGGTAGGCCGTGGGACGCTGGCCCCCCAAACCTGCAAGGCTCAGGGGCAGGGACAAGTCTGTGTCTGACGGTGTGCAGGGCTCCAGGGCAGAAAGCAGCTACAGATTCCCAGGGTATCGAGGCTGGGTTTTCTGGGCCAGGATGATGCCTACCTCTGCAAGGGTGGACACCCGGATGGCAGGAGACCCCACACACCCCAACAAGGACACAGGCCAATCGGACAGATGGAACTGTATGCTGTGCCTCACCCTGCCGGTGACGGGCTGCACCTTCCCTCTCCAGTGCCTCAGTTTCCTTATCTGTAAAATGACAATAACAGTTGTCTCTCTCATCAGGCTCCTGGGAGGATTAAATGAGTACATTGTGCACATCACCTCATTTCATCCTTGCTAACAACCTCCAAACTAGCGATATAATTATTCTCAGATGGCCGGTTGGAGTAGGTGAGGGGCTTCAAGGGACTTGCTCCAAGCGATACAGGTTTTTTAGTGGCAAAGCTGAGACTTAATCCCAGTAGTATCTGATTTTAGAACTTTTGTTTTGACCATATTCCATAATGCTTTTCCAGGAATGAATGAGTGGATGGATGGATGAATGAATGAATTTCCTTACTTATAGTCTGAGCTCCCAACAAAAAGAATTGCCTTTTCTTGGAGCTAGGTTTAGCCCCTCCTATAACGTCTTACTATGGCTCACAACCCTGCCAGACTGGCTGCAGTAGGCGGCTTTCACCATAGGGGACGTCTACTGAGGACAGACAGGACTGGAGGCTGGGTGGCACAGTGGCTTCAAGCAGAGGCTCGGAAGTCTGGCAAGTCTGGGGTTCAGTAGGGTTCAGGAAATCCTTGGTCTGTAGAACTCCTGGTGAAACAGACACCGTTTGATGGTGGGTTTCTTTGGGGGCACACACATAGACCAAGAGAGAGCTTAAAACCTCTTGGTGAATTACAGCCAAGAGATAAGGGGCCATGTTGCTGGAGTCCAAGATGGAGCCTGAGCTTTGTGGGAAAGGAAAGAGGAGGGTCTCACAAATATGTTTGCAGTTTATAACCTTCCAGTTAGAACTTTATATGCAGGATTGAATCAGCAGGAAATCCAGACAGGACTCATTTTTCTTAATGCTGCTCTGAGTAGCTGCTTGGACTGGCTCCCTGGTGGCTATCTGCAATCCAGCTAAAAGTTATTGAGAGTGCGCTGGGTGGCAGGCACTTTCTGGGGTTACAGGGATGACAGGGACCGTCCCTATGCTTAAGGAGCCGTTGAGCTCTCTGCAGCTAGGAGGAAAGGCAGTGTGTGTCTGTGTGTGTGTGTGTGTGTGTTGGGAGCATGGGAGAAAGGGAAGGACTCATGCATCCACATAAAAGGCATGTCTCATTTACAACCCTGGAAGGAGCCAGTCACTCCTCTGCTGGGCAGGACCAGCTCTGGTAGTGCTTGGCTAAGAGTGAGCAGATGACTCTTCATTTGGGAACTGGTTAATATTTGACCAGAAAGGACTCTCGGAGTTGAGATTAAGATTTTTGAGACGGAGAGAGCTGAGCTTTGTGGGTGTGGGTGAATAGTCAGACACCAGTCTCTGTGCTGGAAGAGGGATGGGGAGTCAGGAGAAGGAAAGAGGATGGGGAAGATGGGTCTGGGAAGAAGGGTCCGGGAGAACTGGCCCAGTGTCACGTCCAAATCCCCAACTATAAACATCTAGTCTTCGGGAGGCCAGTCTTGTGCCATTCATGTGCAAGAGAACGAGCTGAGACCCCAAGGGGCCACTGGGTGAATAGGAAGTAGCCGGCTGGCCAGCTGCTCTCAGGTTCATGCAGTCCTGGCCAGCAGGGACAAGGGTATAATGTAGTATTTGTGCCTTCAGCCCTGGTCAGAACACCCTGCGCCAGCCATCCCCAGACTGGGGGAGATTTTACCAGGCTGGGGAGGGATTTGTTGGTTAAAGTCTGAAGGAGAAGATTCTTGGGGCTCTATCTCTGACTCCAGACCCCTAAAGGGCCCAGTGCAGGAGCATTGGTGGAGAGCCAAATTTTAGCTTAAAACAGGCACAGCCATTCTGACATGGCTGCCTTGTGAGGCAGTGAGTTCCAAACCTGAGAGTGTTCAAAGAAGACTAGAGATCAAGGACTGCTCATCAGTGGGGCAGCCAGGGAGGGGTGGGGAGAGCAGAGCCATGACATCGTAAATCCCCTGACCGAGGAGTTATCTGGTAGAAGACTTGGTGACAAACAGGGCCATTTGAGGCATTGTTCATCTCATAACTGGAGAATGTAAATTTTACAGTTTAAAGTTTATAGGATAGTCCTTTAGGGGAGGCTACAGAATGAATTCTTATCCACAGTGAGATGCGGATTCTCTGTGACTCAGGCTCTCCCTGCATGATTTGGCTTTTTGGAAAGAGGACAGAGAATCGGATAATGTTGTAGTCCATTTGGGTTGCTGTAACAAAATAATGCTTATAAACAATGGAAATTTATTTCTCACCGTTCTGGCGTCTGTAAGTCCAAGATCCAGGTGTCAGCAGATCCCAAGTCTGGGGAGCATAGACAGCTGCCTTCTTGTCTTCTCACTGTGTCCTCACCCAGCTGGCGGGGGAACACATTTCTCTGGGGTCTCTTTTAGGATGGCACTAATCCCTCTCAGGAGAGCTCCACCCTCTGACTTCAGTGCCTCCCAAAGTCTCATCTTCTAATACCAACACAGGAATCTCACACACAAACATTCAGTCTACAGCAGATGAGGAGGAAGGAGTGGGGAGAAGGGGGGAAGGGACATCAGAAAATCGCATCCATTACTTACCAGACACATTCCCGGAGCGGTCACATTCAGTTCTCACACAGCTTCCTGTGTCTGGCTTACAGATGATGACCGAAGGTGCACCACCAGCCAGAAAGGCCCCAGGTACACAGGGCGGCAAAACCTGCTCCATTCTTGGTCGTCCGGTGCCTTCTTCAACGGTGACCCCCTGCCTGGAGAACCTGGCTCCTGCAATCTGGCAACCCTCCCCCTGCAACGTTTCCGCTGCCCTGTGGGTCTCTACCACAAAGAGTGGGGGCGCTTGGCTCCCTCTTGTGGTCGCCTTAGTCAGGAGACCCTGCTTGCAGGAGGTAACGCCTTTCAGGAACGCTGAAAAAAATCACCGCGATGGACAAGGTCTGGCGCGTCTAAGGGGAATCCGGCTCTCCGCGTAGGCACTCCATACAAGTCTGGTCAATCACCGAATGAAAAAGACACCCGGAAGCAGAGGTGGGCCGGGGTGGGGGGTTGGGAAGCAAGAACCAAAGCAAAACGTGGCAGCCAGGTAGGAAGAGCGACATCAGGGCAGAGGGTGAGGCCCCAGAGGCAGATGTCACGGTCACCCGGGGTCCTGCACACGCTGCCCTCCAGTGGATGGCCTCAGAACCTCCGCCTGCGCACGCACGCGGCTGATTTATATCAGCGCTGTTCGTGGTGTTCATTCTGGGCTGCACTTCCTAATCACCGGGGAAGTTTTAAACCGTCCCGCTAACTGGGCCCTATCCCTGGAGACTCTGACTTACTAGGTCTGAGGTGGGGCCAGCGCGTTGCTGTTTTTTAAATCTCCCCCAGGTGATGCCGCCAAGGCTGAGGAAGGCTGGGTTCTTTTTCCGGATCCCTCCGGCTCCCATCGCCTGCGATTCAGAGATTGTTTTTGAAGAGTTTCACTACTTTTAATTTGTATCCTGTGGTAGTAGATGACGTTAGGGCACCATTAGGACAATGGGCTGATATTTGTCACCAATAAACCTAGAGATAGATCTCGAAGCTTGTATCCATAGGGTAATCCCAATCACAGGCAGCAGGGAATATGATTTATTCCCCGGCCTTTAATGTAATTAAGTGTGCATTACAAAGGAAGCTGCACTATTGAGATGCAAATTACTAATGGCAGTTTACCTTGGAATTGCCATTTTGTGGAGGTTACAGTGGTGGGGTGTGAGTGCTTAAAAGTGCATTATTCATGTAGCAAACACAGGAAGTCCACGGGAGAGAAGAGAGTTGGTTCAAGGCCTCTGGACTTCGTCAGGTCCCAGGGAACTGTTAACTTCATTCCTTCCTCTGTTTGGTCTCTGTGTCCTGTGCTGACGCCGGTGAGCCCGAAGCAGAGGGAGAAGCAATCTGCAGGGTGTTCGGTTACTCTTCAGATACACACCACGAGAAGCAAATTCTTCTTTTTAGAAATGTCCAAAGGCCAAGGTTTATGTGGGGGGCGTCTCTCGAATGTCTCGCTGCTAGGGAAAACCATGGACCCAAAGAGAGAAGTAGGCGGAGAATATATTTAGAATTCTGAGCCACATCTGTGTCCGGCAGCCTGGTCTGCTCCCCGCCCCCGCCACCCCTGCCCTGCAGTCTCCCCCTCCATCCTGCAGCTCTGGCCTAGCCGCTCTGTGAGCATTCACAGAGAGGTCGCTAACGGGGCCCAGATGAGGCTGCTGCCAGCTGACCCGAGCTCTGGCTTGGATTAGCAAGAAACCACGTGGAACAGTAATATCAGTAATAAGAACCACCGTTGATTGAGTGCTACCATATTCCAGATGCAACGCTTGAATGACCTCCTTCACCAGTTGGAGGCATAAAAAAAAGGGTTACAAGCCTTTTACTTCTCATTTAATTGTTCAAGGCCTACCGGCCTATAAAGCTCCCTTCCTTGACTTTTCCAAGAACATTGTGTAGTCCAAAGAGTTCGATGATGCTTCAAAGTGCACTCAGTCTATGAGAGAGATTGTAACCTTGTAGATTCTCAGAAGGGCAGAGACTGGCTTTAATCCTTTTTTTTTTCTAGGACTTCCATAGTTCTGTGCAAATTTAGCCCTTTCTCTAACTGGCCACATTTTAGGGGATTTTACAAAGGACAATCTTTGTAAGCGTCAGAAAATCTTACTACACCTGTTCCATATCTCAGTGTGTACTTTGTGGTCTTTTGCTTGCAATAGTTAAGAGGCGCCACTGAAGTGTTCAGAGACAAACCAAAGAGCCACTTCAAGGTGATAAAACTTGCAGTGTTTGTCAGACAGAAGCCACTGGCAGCTTCTCTTGAAAGAATTGTAGGTTCTGTCTCACTTGGCAGTCTATCACACACATGTACATCATTTGATCCTCTCGACAATTTTGCAAGGTAGCTCCGTTACTCTCATACTCAGGATTTTTATTATTATCAGAACAATAGGAAAAGCTAATATTTTCTTAGCACCTTCTCGGTTTCAGGAACTGTGCCAGGTCATGTATAAATAATAAATAGTATTGCTAATCCTAACCATAAGACCATGAGGTGGGCATTATCATTCCACTTAGCAAACTATGAAATCCAATCTCAAGGATGTAAGTTGCCGGTTTGGGATTTTGCACGTTCCCCAAATGATAGCACTACTATTCAAGAGTACATCTTACTGATTTCCAAGCCCGTGATTTGCACTGCATGGGGACCCGCCTGCCAATATTAATTGTCCTGGAGATGGTTAGATGTGCTCTCCTGGGGACCCCTGGCCTAGCAAAGGCAGGGAATACATTGTAGAGCTGCACTACTGCATTCCTGTGAGGAGAGGAGAGGCTGTGCTAGGTCCCTTCCAGCCCAAGGACTGACTCGTCCTGAGTGAGCTGATAGTCCCATTGCCAAGCATGATCTGGCACAAAAAATATGTTAAAAAACACTGGTTGAAAAATAGGAACTGCTCTGGTGTGGGACCATCAGAAATTAATGCTAATGCTAAAGAAAATATACTAGGAACCATCAGGGAAGAGGTTATGTGGTCAGTAGTGGTCTGGTATGCAGTGGAGGCAGATTCTGACCCAAGACATGAAAAAATTCGGGCTTACTTCCCTCATTGACTACAAGTACCGACATAAGGCTGCAGTACTAGTTTTACCTCTAGATGGCACTCGTGTACCTTTATAGTTTTTATAGCTTCCCTTTCAAAGGAGCTCAAGGAGGTCCAAAGTCCGTCCAACTTGGTGTCCAACACTATGTTCCTCTAAGGTAGGATGTCCACTTATGGTTAATAAAATACCAGAGGACAAACACATTTTTATCTCATTTATTATTAATTCATTCATGTGTACCGCCTCTTAGCCTAAAAAGGTTTGAGGCCAAACAGAATGGCATCCTGAGTCATACATATGTGAGGCAGATGACACAGATGTCCCTGACACAGTCCCTCTGTCTCAGATGCCAGTGCCAGTGCCACTCCCATCCTCTCTGGATCCTCGAAGACAGTCAGGCTTGGACTATAGGTCTATGAGGGGACAAGATCCCGGCAGAGCCCTGTTCTGGGGTAAAATACCTGCTTTGTCTCAAGTGAGAAGCAGAGGCCATTAGTCTTGTCAGTTCTGTATTTATTACTCACTGTTTGCTCCTACCTATTATATTCTTCTGAAACACAGACAGGCAGACAGGACAAAGGTAAGGCAGGGTCAAGATCACAACCAAAAGCACTGTATTTGAAGAGGTTGTGAGAAACAGTGAATCTGCAAAGCACCAAAGAGACATAACATTACAAGCTAGGAGTACGGGAACAGGAGGGCGCAGGAGGTCTGGAGAAAGAGAGGTCCTATCGTCCTTGACTCTCCAGCCATGGAGAAGTGTGCCTTTCTTTATCTTCAACAAGGAAAGCATGGCAACAGGGCTCAGCCTAGGCTAGCAGAGCTTCGAGCTGGAACGGAAGCGCTCCCCTTCTCCACACCTGTATTCCATAAATACCTGAGCACCTCTTGTGTTACAGGTGGGTATTGGTGGAGGCATGAGGAAACAGCCATGAGGAAGACAAACCAAATCCCTTACAATTTAATGTTTATTTGTTTTTGAGAGAGAGAGAGAAAGAGAGAGCGCATGTACACAAGTGGGGGAGGGGCAGAGAGAAGGAGGGACAGAGGGGCTGAGGTGGGCTCTGCAATAACAGCAGAGATCCCCGATGTGGGGCCGGATGTCAGGAACCATGAGATCACGACCTGAGCTTAAGTCAGAGACTTAACTGACTGAGCCACCCAGGAGCCCCAATTCCTTACAGTTTAGTAGGGGAAACTAAACAACAAGATCAGATGGTGACAGATGCTATGCAGATGACAAAATCAGGAGCCACGAGAGGGAGTAATTAGAGGTGGAGTTTGTTCAGATAAGGAGTCATGATAGGCTTTTCTGGGGTGACATTGGAGCTAAAGCCTGAACAATGAGAAGGAACCAGATCTGCATCGACATTTTTTTTAATTAATTAATTTATTTACTTATTTATTTATTTATTTGCGAGAGAAGGGGAGAGAGAGAGAGAGCATGCAAGGGGAGAGAGAGGCAGAGGGAGAGAGAGGCAGAGGGAGAGAGAGAGAATCATAAGCAGGATCCGTGTTTAGCATGGAGCCCAACATGGGACTCAAGCCCACAACCCTGGGATCATGCCTTGAGCTGAAATCAAGAGCCAGATGCCCTACTGACTGGAACCATGCAGGTGCCTCTGCATCGGCATTTTTTTTTAATTTAATGTTTATTTATTTTTGAGGGAGAGAGACAGAGTGTGAGCAGAGGAGGGACAGAAAGGGAGACACAGAATTTGAAGCAGGCTGCAGGCTCCAAGCTGTCAGCACAGAGCCTGACACGGGGCTTGAACTCACAAACCATGAGATCATGACCTAAGTCAAAGTCGGACGCTTAACCAACTGAGCCACCCAGGCGCCGCTGCATTGGCATTCTTAATGGCCAAGATGCTTCTGCTAAAGACAGGCCTGAGACTTTATGCATGATAAAGAATGGAAATGAAAAGTGGGAAGGAAACAGCGAGGTTAGCTGAAACTTTGCACAAGCAACTGTCAGCTTGCACTCCTGCCTCCATGCACAGAAGAGCCGCTAGCCAGGATTTATTCCTTGGCAAAAGCCAACCAACAAAAGAGATGACAAACAAAGAAATAAAACAGAGGTTTCTTTGAAGCTATATTAAACGCACCATGTGTGGAAGTCTAGGATACCAAGTATTTCTATTGTCTGCTGGGGAAAAGCCCTCCACATCCTGCAGCTTTTCCTGGGCAGGGGGCGTGGCTGGTGCCCTGCAGCTGCTAAAGGTCTACGGCCCATGGACTCACTCAGCTAACAGAGCTCTAATTTGGCCTCGCATTTTCTTCAGTCTTACATGGAAATTGGAGAAATAATTACAAAATACTTACGAAAAGTCTACAATCTGAAGAAAGACAAGATCAAAAGGCAGAGAATAGAAAGAAATGGATAAATTTAGAGAAGAGAACAAAATCAAACAAAACAAATGAACAAAAAATGATTTGCCTTCTATCTCCAATAACATTTGAAAGGCAATGTACCAATATAAATGAAAGGTCAGAACAAATCACTATATTAAAATTAGGATTATAAAAAGTTAATAGGAAATTGGGATGAGAGAGTCAAGAAAATATCCCAAAATATAAAAGAAAAAAAAATAAGGTCAAAAAGTGAATGGAAGTACCCCAAATGTCTTTCAGCAGGTGAGTAGGTAATCTGTGGTCCATACGTTACAGTGGCACACTACTCAGAAATGAAAGGAAGAAACTATTAAATAAAGTTTGGGATAATTTCCAGCCATTTTCTCTTCTTTGCCAACATTTACATTTCCATCAGTGCTATGAGAATCCTCCACTTTCTTGCCCAAACTTGGCATGATCAATCTTTTTAATTTTAACCATTAAAAAAAATTTTTTTAGAGAGGGAGAGAGAATCTCAAGCAGGCTCCATGCTCAGCACAGAGCCCAACACAGGGCTTGAACCCACGACTGTTAGATCATGACCTGAACAGAATTCAAGAATCAGATCCTGAACCAACTGAGCCACTGAGGTGCCCCTAATTTTAACCACTTCTTATAGGTTTGTGGTGGTATCTCATTGTGTTTAATGGACATTTCTGAAATGACTAGTGATGGTGAGCATATATCCGTTGCTTATTTAGTAAAGTGTTCAAAGTTTTTGTCCATTTTTATTGGGGTTTCTTATTATTTAGTCACAGGAGTTCTTTATATATTCTGTTCTTTATGAGCTATATGCTTTGTAAAGATTTTCTCCCTATCTGTAGTTTGTCTTTTTATTTTTTTAAGTGTCTTTTGAAGAGAAGTTTTATGTTTTGATGAAGTCCAATTTATCTGTTTTCTTATGGATTATACTAGGAATCCTTCGCTTTACCCAAGGTGAAAAAGGTCTTTTCCTAAGTTTTCTTCAAAACTTTTATTGTCTCACATTTTACATTTATCCTTTCTAAGAACAAAAACAAAAGGCAGAAAAAACCCCACTTTGTTAACAACAGTTTTAGATTGACAGAAAAATCGCAAAGATCCTACAGAGTTCCCATGTGCCCATACTCAGTTTGCTATTATTAACATCTTATAGCAGTCCATTACAGTTATTATAATAAATGAGCCAATATCGATACACTGGTACATTCTTACTTTTTTTCAGATTTCTTAGTTTTTACCTAAAGTGCTTTTCCTGTTTCAGAACCACATCTACGCAGCTACATGGCATCTAGTGGCATGTCTTCGGAGGCTCCTGCTGGCTGTCACACTTTCTCAGACTCCCCTGGCTTGAGTTTTGAGAAGTCCTGGTGAGATATTTTGTGGAATGTCCCTCAATTGTGATTTTTTAATGTCTCCCCCATGATGGCATTGGGGCGTGGGTCTGGGGAGGGAGACTATGAGGTAAAGGGTAATTCTCATCACGTCACATCAAGGGTACGTGTTATCAACATGACTTATTGTTGATGTGAACTTTGATCTGCATGATCTTGTCAACTCACAGATATTTATTTCATACTTTGGGTTACAGTCCAATGCTAATTTATTTCTTTTCTTATTGCTCAAATTGATCAAGCTTTAGCCACCGGGAGTTCTTTCTTTTCAATGTTCATTTATTTTTGAGAGAGAGAGAGAGACAGAGTGTGAGTGGGGGAGGGGCAGATGAAGAGGGAGACACAGAATCAGAAGCCGTCAGCACAGCCCAATGCAGGGCTTGAACTCACGAACTGTGAGGTCATGACCTGAGCTGAAGTCGGACGCTTAACCCACTGAGCCACTCAGGTGCCCCAAAGGAGTTCTTTAAATTGGCTCCCATGACATAGCCTATTAGTATACATACACATATGTATGTACACACACACACACACACACACACACACACACACACACACATACATATATATATATATTGCACTCGGTTTTCTGGCCTTACAAGCTACTCCAGGATCATCTTGTGTATTCCCAGCCCCAGTCCTGGGATCAGTCATTTCTCTAAAGAGCTCTGGTTCCTTTATTGGTGAATGGTACTAGAAACCAAGACCTGGGAACTCGCTCTGATCACTGCAGCAATGGTGTTATTTCCTTTAGGCCCTCTCGGCGGATAAGGCAAAGAAATATATGCAGAAATTAACCGAAGCAGACTTTTATCTATAAATATTTCTGTACATAACCATCTATGCTATATTAAGCTCATTGTGAATTCATACTGAGATTTCCAAGTCTAATCCATTGCCGCAGGAATCTTTCTAGCCTCCTCCCCTTGCTTATCTGTAAATCCTGCTCCAACAGTAAGGCACTTGGGCTCCCATTATGCTCTCCCCATCTACTTAATTATTCAATTCCAGTATATGTGTAGAGCACTATGCAGAATTTTTAATCCTTACCCCACTGGGAAACAATGTTCTCAAAGACAGTGCAGCGCTTACCTGTAGTTCTTCTGCCTTTGAGCTTATAGACTCCATTCATTTGCAAAGTTCCTCAGGTAACTCAGCTATGTTTCCACCATGCCCTTGTTTCATACATTTGTAATGCAGTTAGACTCCCCTGTCACACTGTACATTCCTTCCTTGGATGATCTGACCGCCTAAATTTTTTCCTTATTTTTTTAATGTTTTTTTTTGAGAGAGAGAGAAAGACACACTGTGAACAAGGGAAGGGTAGAGAGAGAGAGAGGAAGACACAGAATCTGAAGCAGTATCCAGGCTCTGATCCTGACACAGGGATCGAATCCATGAACTGTGAGGTCGTGACCTGAGCCGAAGTTTAACGCTTAACTGACTGAGCCACTCAGGCACCCTGACCTTCTAAATTTTTAACATGCATACATTGAAGTTTATTATTTGTGTTATAAAGTTCTTAGGCTTTGTCAAATGCATAATACCATGTATCTACACTGACGTGTCCTACGGAATAGTTATTTCCCCCTAAAATCCCCTGTGCTTCACTTCTATATCCCTCCCCTCTTCCCCCTGAACTTGCAGTAACCACTGATTATTTTACCGTCTGTAGAGTTCTGCCCTTTCTAGAATGTCTTATAATTAACATCAGACCTTGGGCAGCCTTTTCAGAATGGTTTCTTTCACTTAGCGTTTCACTTAGCATTCAAGGGTTAGTTTTTCATGTCTTTTCATGGCTTGATAGTTCATTTCCTTTTGTCACTAAATAATATTCCAATTTAGGGGCAGGCCACCATTTGTGTACCCTTTCACCTATTGAAAAAAACCTGGTGACTCAGTTTTGGCAATTATGAATAAAGCTGCTATAAACATTTCTGTGCAGGTTTTTGTGGAGACATAAATTTTCAAGTGAGTTAGATGACTATCTAGGAGTGCAGTTGCTAGATTATATAGTTAAGACTACGTGTAGGTTTGTAAGAAACCACCTAACTGTCTTCCAAAGTAGTTGTGCCATTTGGCATCCCTGCAAACAATGAACAAGCTTTCCCTTGTGGTCTTGTCAGTTTGGGGATTTCAGCCATTCTCAGAGGTGTGTAATGGTATCTCATCATTGCTTTGCTTTGTACTTCCTTAATGACAAATGATCTTTTCATATGTGTATTTGGCACCCGTGTGTCTTCATTGATGAGGTGTCCAGATCTTTTGCCTATTTTTTGATTGGGTGCTTGACTTCTTCTTTTTCTTTTTCTTTTTTTTAATTAATTTTTGAGAGACAGAGAGAAACAGAGCACAAGCAAGAGAGGGGCAGAGAGAGGGGAAAGACGGAATCGGAAGCAGGCTCCAGGCTCTGAGCTGCCAGCATAGAGCCCCATGTGGGGCTTGAACTCATGATCCTCGAGATCATGACCTGAGTCAAAGCCAGATGTTTGACTGAATGAGCCACCCAGGCACGCTGCCTGCCTTCTGTTTTTAATTTTAGTATGTAGATGCAAGTATTTTATCAGATATGTATTTTTAAAATATTTTCTCCCTTGCTGTGACTTGTTCATTCTTTTAACAGCATCTGTTGCAAAGAAGTTTTACATTTTAATAAATCCCAATTTATCAAATTTTCTTCCATGGATCATGTTTTTGGCATTGTATCTAAAAACTCATTGCTTACTTCAAGGTCACACGGATTTTTCTCTTATTTTTTTTTCCTAGAAATGTTATAGTATTGCATCTGACATTTAAGTGTATGATCCGTTTTGAGTTAACTTTATGAATGGCATAGGGTCTGTGTGTAGGTTTTTGTTTGTTTTGGTTTGAGGTGTGGGTGTGTAGTTTTCTATTTTCCCTTTTTCTTCCTTCCTTCCTTCCTTCCTTCCTTCCTTCCTTCCTTCCTTCCTTCCTTTCTATGGACATCCAATTGTTCAAACACCGTTTTAAAAGAAGATGATCCTTTCCCCCACGGTTTTTTTTTTTTTTTTTTTTTTTTTTTACTCCTTGTCAGTGATCGGTTGATTATTTGTAGGAGACTATTTCCGGGCTCTCTATTCTCTTCAACTGATGTGTTAATCTCTGAGAATCTGTTCTTTCACGAATCCCAGGCAGTCTTAGTTGCTGTCCGCTTTATAGTCAGTCTTGAAGTCAGGTAGTGACAGTCCCCTGGCCTCATTCTCCAGTGTTGTACAGGCGCTTCTTAATCTTTTATCTTGCTGTGTAAAGGTGACAGTCAGCTTATCGATATCCACAAAAGAGTTGGCTGAGATTGTGCTGAACCCATAGATTCACCTAAAGTGGGGAAGAATCAAAATCTCATAATTTAATGAATAGAAGGTGTGCATTTTTGTTGCACTTATTCCCGAGGACTTTGTATTTTTGTTGCTATTGTTAATAAACGATAGTTTTGAAAAGCTGTATGTGCTAACTCTATTGCTGGAAGAAATACAAAGTGACTTTGTAATAAAAGTAGAAACAAAGTATTATTCAGAAAAATAAAATTTTCTATGTAAAAACTTGAGAGAATGTCCAGCTAAACAATTGTAGATGGTAAGAGATTTTAACAACCTGATTAATAAAAAAACAATTATTAACATTCTGTTTGTGAAACCATCAGATGGATGCTGATGTTATTTGGGGTTATAGGTGTGGGCTTATCGTGAAGGATGTTTGTATTGATCCCAGTTCAGTTATTCCCAGTAATGATGTCATGAAGTTTATTGTATGTGTCTCTTGTGCACACGTACATATATTTCTATTGATCATATGCCCAGAAATAGACTCATGCTGGGTCATGGGCTATGTTTAGTTTTAACTCTGGAAGAAGATACCAAAGCGCTTTCATATCTCACTGACATTGGCCATGACCATGTGCACCACATTGCCCCACATCTGCATCGAAACCTGGTATTGTCAGCGTCTTCCTTTATACCCATGGCGGGTATAGGGATTATGGGTTTAATATGTGCTTTGTTCTGATTCACAGTGAGCATCTGTCTGTACCTTTTCTTATCTTTGCTGCTATTCGGGTGTTTTTTAATGCTGAGATTATTCAGGCACCCTGCCTATTTTTTTTGTTTTGTTTTGTTTATCTGCCAAAAAAAAGTCTACATAGGGGCTAGGGACACCTGGGTAGCTCAGCTGGTTAAGCGTTTGATTCGGCTCAGGTCACGATCTCATGGTTTGTGAGTTCGAGCCCTGCATTAGGCTCTGAGCTGACAATGCAGAGCCTGCTTGGAATTCTCTGTCTGCCTCTCTTTGCCCCTCCCCTGCTCACTCACTCTCTCTATCTCAAAATAAATAAATGAACTTTAAAATGTTTAGAATAAAAAAATAATCTGCAAAATTAAAATTTAAAATATGTATCTTCAGGATATGAGCCCATCACTTGAGGTTTTGCAAATAGCTACCCTCCCCCCACAGTATTGCTTTCATCTGTCACCGTCTTTCTAGCCCTGCTCTCTCTTCAACGGGTATGTTAGACCACGGCAAGAGATCTCAACCGTGTAACTTCTCTCTGTTTTAATTCCTTATTTGATATTCTTGTATATAAAACAGAAATTTCACCATAGATTACACCACTTGTATTTTGCATTTAAGCACTCCATGTTTTCTAGCAAGTAAAATCTGATGTTTTATTTATTGGCCGGCTTGAGGTCCTTCGTGAACCAGACCCAGCTTGACTGTTGAGTACGTGGAACCAAATATATACATGTTCCTCAATTCAGCCCACTAAAATATACTCTATATTTTAGTAGTATCTTTGTTTTATCTGTCTAGGATAACTAGAAAAAAAGCATATGCCAAAACTTATTGCTGACAGTTTATTGGAGGGGGACTGCAAAAATAGACAGCAAAAGCGAAGGGAAAATTAGAAAATGAAGGAAGAAAGGAGAGACCTTCCTTTATCTGCTTGCTTCTTCCTATTTATTCCCTGCGTCTGGTTGACCCACGATTATCACACCTTTGCACATGACACACTCACGTGGGCCCTCTGCACAGCCACCAGGGACTCGGGACCCTTCCCCACGTCGTAGTGTTTCATTTCAACGTGCAAGAAGGGGCTGGAACCAGAAGTTCCGTGGATCCAGGCAGGGCAGACCCTGAAGGTAACGTGGGATTATGGGGGTTTGGTAGAGCTGGCCTGTCTGTCCCCACCAAGGAGAAGGCATATAAGTGTTCCCATTAGGAAATGAAGCAACATCAGAGGCAGCCACAGGCTGCCCATCTGGCATGTGGCCTCGGCCCAGGGCAGAAGGGCTGAGTGAGCGTGGGGATGGGCAGGGTTGGGGTCTGCACACCTTTCCTTGTTGTTGTTGTTGTTGTTGTTGTTGTTTTTGAGAGCAAGTGAGCATGAGCAGACGTGGGACAGAGAGAGGGAGAGAGAGGGAGAAAGAGGGACAGTGCAGAGCCCAATGCAGAGTTCACACTCACGAACTGTGAGATCACGACCCGAGCCCAAGCAGGAGTCAGACGCCCCCCAGCTGCCCCCGCACACCTTTCCTGCTCTGTGCGCCGCAGCTGTCTTTGGAACAGTATCTGAGAAAGGTAATGGCCACAGTAAAAGCACAGGAAGGAAACAGGAAAAGAGACCACCTCAGTGGATCTGACGCCTATGGTTTGACTAAGTCAGATGACTGCCCATCACAGGGAATTCTCTCAAATGGTCTCTATTTTCTTTTCTGTAACATTCTTTTCCATGTTACAATGATTCTTGCTGCCTGATGCCTCCATTTTCTAGGTGTGATGGAGCCCCCATTTCCCTTGTATCTGAATATTTTGCAGCCATTCTTCTCTTACAGATAGTGGTACTCGCTTCAGGTAGGGACATCGATTCCTCTTTTATCTGTGTCATGTCTCTAAAGAACAGTAATGATGATAAATGAGAAAGCTCATCTTCAGATCCCACCCTTCTCTTCTAGTTTTGAGGATAGAAATGAGTGTTACAACAACTTACAGTTAAGAAATTGCTCTCCTGCCTTGCTCACGGCAGCTCCGTGCCGCGGTGCCCCAACGCTGTGCCCAGGAGAAGAAGGAGGCAAATGTCTAACATCTCCCCTCGGGAATCTCAAATCCTCACAGGCAAATCATAAGGAACACATCCCTTCTACTTAAGAGCAAACCACAGTCGTTTATGTGACGACATGAATTATAAGTTTAGGAGGACCTCAGATAAAGGAGTTGTTGTGAGCTGGAGCCGTACACAAATTTCCTTAGCACAGAGGGCCTTAAGTGCCATAATTCAGGTTCCTTACGGTGAGAGGGTTCAACATTCTTGGCAGCGTTGGGGATGAATGTGGTGGAGTTGAAAGAGGCAAAAACTAAGAGGCTGGGAGGAGAGGGTCCTAGTTACTTACAGCCTCCGAACACATTATCCCCATGCTAGTGATTCCAAATGACGTACCTCACAACGTTGTGAGTTAGGAATTCTTGCCACTGATTCTTCTGCTCCCCATGACAAAGACTGAGGTCACTTGTAGTCAGCTGGTGGGACTGTCCAACGGGCCAAGGTGGCTTCACTCACTTGTCTGGTGCTTTGGTGGGTCAGCCGAAGGCTGGGGTCCACTGGGACTGTCAGCCGATTGTCAATACATGGCCTTTCTACTGTGGTGGTGTTAGGGCGGTCAGGCTTCTAATATGGCAGTACTGGGCTTCCAGAAAGAATGTTACCCAAAAAATAAAAAGACAAAAAAAAAAAAAAAAGGACAAGAGCTGAGATGGAAGTTGCTCATTCCTTAAAACAGACCCAGAAAAGGGTGCAACTTGTCTTCTGCCATATTCTACTGGGCAAAGCAATCACAGAACACAGTGTTTTGTTTTGTTTTGTTTTGTTTTTAATTTTTGAGAGACAGAGAGAGACAGCAGGAGCAGGGGAGGGTCAGAGAGAGAGAGGGAGACACAGAATCCGAAGCAGGCTCCAGGCTCTGAGCTAGCTGTCAGCACAGAGCCCAACGCGGGGCTCAAACCCACGAACCGTGAGATCATGACCTGAGCCGAAGCTGGACGCTTAACAGACTGAGCCTCCCAGGCGCCTCCAGAACACACAGTTTTAAGAGGAGGGGACATTCCTTCTCTTTTTGGAAAAAGCATCAATAACGTCTATGGCTATGTTTAATCTACCCAAAATGGACATTGAGGAAAGCAACCGGTATATTCAATAAGTAAAGACTGTTTATTGTTCGGCAGGGCAGGCCATGTGCCACCCCTGGACAATGCGAGGATCCTCTTTTCCTTGGAGAAGTACGGACAGTGTCTATGTGTTCTGGCAATATTTTCTGCCCTGGGGACGACAGCGAGAATTTTTAAAAGGGAATAAAACAGAGACTCTGCTGTTGCATCGCTCGCGCATTAGTGGCCATGAGAGAACATAGAACAGGAATTAAAAATATCAGGTGGTTACACTGTTGGTGGCAATGTAAACTGGTGCAGCTGCTCTGGAAAACAGTGTGGAGGTTCCTCAAAAAACTATCCATAGAACTCCCTTATGACCCAGCAATAGCATTGCTGGGGATTTACCCAAGAGAGACAGATATGCTGAGGCATAGGAGCACATGTACCCCAG
>NC_043707.1:104551885-104697583 GCF_006229205.1 Suricata suricatta | reverse complement strand
AAGAAGATGTGGTATATATTCACGATGGAGTACTACATGGCAATGAGAGGGAATGACATATGGCCCTTCGTAGGAAAGTGGATGGACCTTGAGGGTGTCATGCTGAGTGAAGTAAGCCAGGCAGAGAAGGACAGAAACCATATGTTTGCACTCATAGGTCTAGCAGGAAAACAAGAGAGACCTAATGGAGAACCAGGAGTAGCGGAGGAGGGAGAGAGAGTTGGGGAGAGAGAGGGATGCAGAACTTGAGACACTATTGAATGCTGAGAATGAACTGAGGGTTGGGGGGGAGGGGGGAGGGGGGAAGACAGGTGGTGGTGATGGTGGAGGGCACTTGAGGGGAAGAGCACTGGGTGTTGTATGGAAAACAATTTGACAATAAAATATTATGGAGAAAAAAATATCAGGTGGTGATATATGCTTTGAAGATAGTTGAAGTATGATTAGGGCAAGTGTTGAATGGATGGTCATAAACATTTTCTCCAAGAAACTGACATATAAGCTGGGACCTGAGAGACCGAGGAGAAGGCAGTGATGGCGGGAGCATCTGAGGGGATCATGCTCCTGTCTGAGAGCAAAGTTCCAAAGTCAGGAAGAACTTGGCATCAAGAACCAGGAAGAAGGTCAATGGTACCAGGGCAGAGGGATGTTGGTGATGCTTCCGGTGGTCCCCGTAAGCCGACAGGCTGAGCTCAACTGCCAGCTTCCCCACCACAGTGAGCAGAGCACACGGAAGTGGGCTGACTTCAGGATCCCACTCCCAACTGGTTTACTCATAGGAGGATGGGAGAGAACTCTCTGGAATAAACACTCACTATTATATGAATTGCACAGTTTTCCTGAGAGAAGATAAAATGACCCCCGGAATTCACAGCATTGGTGTTCTTGACAGAGGCCGTACCATTCTTTATTTAAAGATGGTGAGGGGGCGCCTGGATGGCTCAGTTGGTTAAGCGACTGACTTCAGCTCAGGTCATGATCTCGTGGTTCGTGAGTTCAAGTCCGGCGTCGGGCTCTGTGCTGACAGCTCAGAGCCTGGAGCCTGCTTTGGATTCTGGGTCTCCCTCTCTATCTGCCCCTCCCCAGCTCGTGTTCTCTCTCTCTGTCTCTCAAAAATAAACATTAAGAAAAAATTAAAAATGGTGGCACCTGTGAAGAGCCCGCTCTGGATCTAATGGCAAGAACAGAGGGGAGTCAGCTCCGAGATACCTTGGTAATGCCATTCAGGGCCCATGACCCTGAATTCATGACTGCTGTATCATGAGGAAATGACCTCCATGCATTTAAAAAAAATGTATAGCTATTATATTTAAATTAATGTAATTAAAATTTTTGTTCCTCAGCCACACATTTCAAGTGCTCAATTGCCACATGCGGTTAGCAGCTGCCAGTCTGGACAGCACAGGTCTGGAATATTTCCGCCAGAGCAGAATGTTCTATTGGTCCACATGAAAGTTAAACACAGAGACGTACTGTCCCACAACAGCTCAGACTGCCAGCCTCCCAAGCACACCCAGCCAACGCTGACTCCTGCAGGCAGATGGGGTCGCACTGAGGCAGTGTGCAAAGTGCGTCCAAATGCTTTACCCTTGATCACTGAAGGTGAACAGCAGGCAACAAGGCTGAGGTCTGCTCTGTCACCTCACCTGGTGTCCTACTCTTGAGACTACATATCGGAGTAAGCCACTCATAGCAATAACGTCCACATTAAGAATACGGGATGGTCCCAAACGATCTCAAGTAACTAGAACAGGAAGAACAAGTTAAGCATAAAGTTGTTAGGAGAAAGGAAATAACCAAAATAAGAGTGGAAATAAATGAAATGGAGACTAGAAAGACAATAGAGAAAGTCAGCAAAACTAAGCGTTTTTGTAAAGATGAGCAAAACTGGCAAACTTTCAGGCAAACTGAGAAAAATGGGAGGAGACTCAAAGAAATTAAATCAGTAATGAAAGAAGAGACATTACATCCTGAACCCAGAAATACATGGGATTATAAAAGACTGCTGTGAACAATCACACTCTAACAAATTAGATAGACCTAGAAGAAATGGGTAAATTCCTAGAAACATACAACTCACCAAGACCAAATGAGGGAAATAGAACAGGAACAAATAATGGGTAAGGAGGTTGAATCTGTAATAAAACAAATCTCCCACCAAAGAAAACCCCAGAACCAGGTGGCTTCCCTGGTAAGTTCTACCAAATATACATGAAGAATTAACACTGATTCTTCTCAAACTCTTCCCAAGAAATCAAAGAGGAGGGAACACTTCCAAACACATTTTGTGAGGCCTCCATTATCCTTATACCAAAGTCAGACAGGCCACTACAAGAACAGAAAATTATAGGCCAATACCCCTGATGAATGTGTAAAAATCTACAAAATACTAGCAAACCAAATTCAACGACATATTAGAAGGACCATACACCATGTCAAGTGAGATTACCCTGGGACACAAAGGTGGTCCAACACATACAAATCAATAAATGTGATGCACATTTTACAAGATGAAGGATTAAAATCATATGATCATCTCAATAGATGCAGCAAAAGCATTTGACAAATTCCACATCTTTTCATGATTAAAAAAAATGTTCAACAAATTAAGTCTAGATGGAATGTACCTCAACATTCTTTCATGATAAAAATTCTCAAGAAATTAGATATAAATGGAATGTACCTTAACAAATTAGGTACAGATGAAATGCATCTCAACAAAATAAAGACCCTGAACTTAGCCTACAGCTAATTTCATACTCAATGGTGAAAAACTGAAAAGTTTTCCCCTAAGATCAGGAGTAAAACAATGGTACCCACTATAATCTCACCTACGCATATAGCACTGGAAGTCCTAGCCAGAGCAAGTAGGTAAAAAAGGAAATAAAAGATACCCAAATCAGAGAGGAATAAATAAATGTCTGCAAATGATATGATCTTATGTAAAGAAAACCCAAAAGATTCTACCAAAAAACTTAAAACCAATTAGCAAATTCAGTAAAATTTCAGGATACAAAATCAACATATAAAAGTTAGCCATATCCCTGTTCATTAAATGTGAACTATCTGAAAAACAAACTATGAAAATAATCCCATGTACAATAGTACAAAAAAGAATAAAATACTTAGGAATAAGTTTCACCAAGGAGGTGGAAGATCTATATACAGAAAATTGTAGAACATTAATGAAAAGAATTGAAAAAGACACAAATAAGTGAGAAGATATGTTGCACTTATGGATTGGAAGAATTAATACTGTTCAAATGTCCATATTACCCAAAGTGATCTATATGTATATTATGTATTATGTATAAATACATTGTTTATACAATGTATAAATATACAACTATATTGTATGATATATGTGGGAATATTATTCAGCCTTAACAAAAGAAGGAAATCCTGGCATTTGTGATAACCCAGATGAACCAAGGGGCATTAGACTGAGTATAATAAGCCAGACAGAGAATGACAAATACTATATGGTGTCACTTGTATGGAACCAAATAGAAGTCAAACTCATGACACAGAGAAGAGAATGGTGTTTGCCAGGGGCTGGAGGCTAGAGGAACTGGGGAGCAGTCTGTCTGTCAAAGGATATAAACTTACAGTTGTAAAATGAATGAGTTCTGAGTGTCTGGTGTATATCTTGGTGACGATAGTTAATAACATTGTCTTGTATACTTGAAATTTTCTAAGAGAGTAGATATTGAAGATTCTGAACAAAAAAGGTAACTATGTGAGGTGACATGTTTTAATTAACTTGATTGTGAGTATCATTTCACAATGTAAATGTGTATGAAATTACCAAGTTATAGACTTTCAATATATTGCATGTTTATTTAGCAATTATACCTCAAAGTTGGAGGGGGGAAAAAGAGTTAAGAGTTACTTTGCAGGTCCAGAGTCCCACAAGATCTGAAGAGAAAGCAATATTGTGGGCTTACATAAAGCAATTTCTGAAATGCAGTGGCCTCTCTGAACACTTCCTGTCCATGCCGAGGGTTTAGGAAACACACACCCAAATCTCTCCTTCTCTGAACTCATACTTACTTAAAGTCAAGATAGTTGTGTTCACCAGGCACTTAGACCTGACTACCTCTCACAGTCTCTATTTCTCACAGCAACTCCAGTCCACACGCTTATTTACACTAGATTAGGAGAGATTTGGAGAGAGAGAAGCAACATTCACAAAGTCACACAAATAAGATGAAGATCAGGGAATCAAGTCTAGTTTGACTCCAAATGCCTGACTCTTTTCTCTGGCTCTAATTCTAGCTGAAACATCCCGGGGGAAGGGATCTGATCGTCACCTTCCTCTGATCTGGGAAAGGTGTGGTCTTCAGCTAGGACATGAGCAAATTCCTGAAGCTAGTGAGCGAGGAGGGTTTGTCACAAACAGTGCCTGTTTTGCCCAGCATCCATTTGCGAGGTGATAAAGAGCTGTGTTAGACAGATGGATGGGCCATCGTTGAGACTCAGAGAGAACGTGTGGCTTCAAAGGGTAGTGAAATCCAGAAAAAATCCACATAAAGATTTAGGATTTCAGAGATTTATAAAAAGTCACAGGATTTCAAGGAGCTTTAGAATATTTCAGAAAGAGAGTCACAGCGTTCCAGAGAAAGTTCCCAAAATTTCTGTGAAGTAAAGAAAACTGTAGACATTTGCATATTTTCAGAGACATATTAAAAGAGCTACACAGACAACTGGAAAAAATTTAGAGCAAGATTGAAAATAGAGAAAATGGAATCAAGGGATTTTTCTGATATTCTGGCTCCTCCATGCCAGGAATGTCTCAAGGAACTTTTGACATATTACTGCAAAGTGAAAAGCCCAGTGAGTCCCCATCTACCTACAGATATTGTATGTAGAAGCTTCAAGTTCTGGGTGAAATGGGATGGGAGGGCATGAGGAAGACAGTCACCTTGTGGCTTCACTGCCTAGAACAGTGAGCTAGAAGAGGCTAAATTTGTCCTATTCCTCCCCGGAGTGGCCATCTTCTGTACTGCATGCTCTGAAAACCTTTCCACCGCGTCAGACTCAAAGGGGATGGAATGAACTGCTCTCCAAGCCAAGGGCCTTTAAGAGAATCTGCATGTGACCCTCTCCCGTCTCTGTAATTCTAATATGACTGTGAACATTTATAGTTGTGTGCACTCATCCTGCATTTCCAGTTATCACCAGCACAGGGCAAACTATGAGCCAAGTGTTTTATATCCTTTTCTTTAACATTCACACCAGCCAAGCCAGGTTTCCAAAGCATGGAGCTTAGAAAGGTGAGGTCACTTGCTTAGAGTCACACAGTTAATAAGCTGTTGTCATTCGAACCTATGTTTGTCTTACTTCAAATCCCGTATTCTTTTCTCTGTTCCTACCTCTATGCTCTCCAGCTAAATTTCCTTACAGGAAGGATCCCAGTCTCCACCTTATTTTCTCCAGTTACAGGCCAAGTGCAGGGTTAGCTACACAGCAGAAGCTGTGAATGCTGATGATTACCAACTAATTGATGACTGATTGATTGTTTACTGCTTGACCGTTGTTGACCATTACTGATCAGTGCCCAGCTGGAGTCAGTGCCTGGCTAGACGTGCCAGGTGATTTTCCTCAAGCCCTGATAGGTTTGCTGAGGTCGGTGTGATATAGCACGTCCTGTTTGCTGCAGGCTACAAAGGCAAGGTTTTTCCCATTGCATTTGCCACATCGGGATGCAGGGAAGCCAGGAGTCCCACAGAAGTGAGTAAACTTCTTCAGATAATTCCTGCAGGGGAGGGAAAGGACTTGTGGAGTCTAGCAGAGAAAGCATTACAAGGCTGACAAGGGGTGAATCTCTCTCTCGGCAACATTTCTTCTGTCCAGTGGCTGGTCCGTGATTCTGACGGGTGCTCGCAGGCTATCAGGGCTCTAGCTGCCAGATGAAATCCACGTGGTGAGGCTGGCCCAGCCTGGTGGGCAGTGAGCACCGGCCAGGGGTCGGAGCAGGGGGAGTGGCGGGGGGAGCCCCCCTGAGCAGAACCTGGTGAGGGAGGAGGTCCAGCAGAGCCATTGGGAGACCTGTGTTTGAGCTCTTGCTCGGCCACTCACCTGCCTTCTGACCTTGGACAAGTGACTGGAATTCTCCGAGTGTCAGTTTTCCCACAAGAAAACTGAAGGTCCTAACTTGCCTTTCGTCAAAAGAGAACCAACATTTCCTGATCTCGAAGCCTGAAATGAGCCGCGCTGCCGCACCACACGGAATACAAGCATCAGTGTCCGTTGCCTAGGTCTGGGGCCCAGCTCAAATTCCTCAGCCCCATCTCCGTGCCCGACGGAATACTATCATTTGCAATAAACCTAAAATGCATGTCATGTACCCCTAATGTTAGTTCCTACTAACCTACCCCCCCACCCCGTGCCCACTGCACACCCAGCCTCCTGAGGGAGCTGAGTGGGAGGAACCCAACCACCACCCTTTCCAAGAAGACCTGGGGCAGGATGACAAAGAGGAGAGAGCACTGGCCTTGCAGCTGGTGGCCTTGGGTGTCCATCCCAGTCTTGCTGTAAACTCTCCTAAGACTCTGTGGTCTTGGGAAGCTCACGACTTCTCAGGGCCTTTGTCCCTCAACCGGGAAGTGAGGAAAGTGCCCCTCTTCCTTATTTTGTCTGTTAAAATCTGAAAATGATATTTCAGAATAAGGAAATTTCACTGGGAAGAACCATTTCGGTTTTACACTCAAGCATCTTCTTTTGATAGGGATTGTTTCTGAACGAGTGTGTCAAAGTCCTGGCTCTCAAGGATTTGTGTGTGATATGTTAGCTTCGTTTCTTTGTATTTTACATATAAATTAGAAAATGAAAACTGTGAGGATACCACTGTGTGAAATTAAAAAGAATTATCCGATCATTCCAACTGTATTCCATTTCATTCCATTTCAGCTTGGGATATACATTTTAGATCAGGTGATAATAAGATCATGGTGTGCAGTTTGGAACATAAAGTATGGATTCCTAGCAACCCCCAGCATCCATTCTTCTCTGTTAATGAGTGAAAAAATATCTCGGATTCTTGCTGGGGCACAGGTCACCCCAAATTACGATGATGGCATTTCCCATCCTTCCCTGTGGCTTAGATGTGACCACCTGACTAAGTTCTAGGCAACAGGATATTATAAGAAGCGTTTGTGTAATTTCTGGGAAAGGACCCTGGAATGTGGAGGCTGCGTCAGGAGTCCAAGCAGCCCTTTTAAACAATGAGATGGAGGCTGCTGGCGCAACGAGATCAAAGGAGTTCAGTTGTTTAGGAAATTGTGAACTACCTTACTCGTCTTGTTCTGCCCATCGCCAGACTTTAATGTGGAAAATAAATCTTTCTTGTGTAATCTGCTTTTAACTTGGGTGTATTCTAGAGACAAATGTAGCCCCAGCTGATAGATGGAGTTCTACGAATGACAGCTGGCATGGACTTGAGCTGTGTACTGGATGGAGAGCTTTCGGGGGAAAGGAGGAAATTAATGCTATCTGTGTTCATTCACTTAGTGGATGAAAATGTAAGGGGAACCTACCGTGTGCCAGGCCCGTGCTGTGCACTAGGATGGAAATGAATCCAACAGACTCCGCCTTCCAGGAATCCACCCCTAACAGGGGAAACAGACAAGCAGTTATAACCCAACTGATAGGAGCTACAATGGGGGAAGCAGGTGGCGGGAGGAGTCCAGTAACCCAGGATCAGGAGAGGGCACTGCGTGGGGCGGGTGAGCTGGGATGGTGGACAGCAGCGTGAGCCCAGGCCCCTGCCTCTGCCTCCACCTGCCAATCCCAGGCTCCTCTGACCTCCTTGACCAACTTCTTATGAGAGGCAGTAGAGACCATTTATTTTCTTCCAGCAAGGGCCAGCTGCTCATGGGAGAACTCTCCAGAACCTTGTTTGAGTAGCTGTAGGCTCTGCTTCTGGAAGAGGACCTGAGGAGGTGGGGTGACGCTGACTCGGCATGAAGCCATCCTCCCCAACCCCACCTGCGACCCCTCGGGTCTCAGATCTGGCAGGACAGAGGAAGTCACTGAGTAGCTTGCTGTTCTAAGGTGAGTACCAGTCCACACTGCATGAAGGTGCCTCACCCACATGAGCCCCTGTGGTAGAGCAGCGCGGGGCCGAGCCCAGGGCCCTGTGCTTTACATATTCACCCTCTCCCTCGGGATGACCCTGGAAGGTAACTTTGTTGCCCCATTCCACATACAAGGAACCCGAGGTGGAGAGAGAGAAAGCAAGCCACCCAACCACACACACTGGTGAGTGCCAGGCCAGGCTCGGGTCCCAAGAGTGCCTACCTTAACGTCTGTGGACTTGGAGCCCTCGATCTTCTGGTTTTCAACCACAACTCTGACTGGTTCCCACTTTCTCCATGACTTTTAGAACCGAAAGACTAGAGGGGACTCGGTGGATAACCTACCTGATAGCCCTTTAAAGCTGCAGGGTCATTAGAAGTGATTCCAGACATCTCATTTCACAGGTGAGGAAGCAGGGGCCCACAGTGTCATGGCGACATGTGTGTGTGTGTGTGTCGAGGTTCACAAACATGCTGGTGGTAGAAACAGAGCTCCTTGAACACTAGGCCGGACCTATTTCCTCTGCTGTCTTCTGCCCCTAAACCCGGCTCTTCCCTCTGGGATTCTGCTCTGCTTCCTCCTAAAGACTTACATCTACAGAGAAGACATCTGATGCCAGGCAGTCCTCATCCTTCTGGTGACCTTTCGCTGGGCCGGGAACTCAGGGTCCTCATTCCTATGGACCTGTCAGAACTGCTGCTGCTTAGAGGCACCCCATCTGTGGGGGACACAGCGTGGTGTGGGCAGCGCTGGCCTGGGGAGCACGGGACCTGTGACAGGAGTGCCCTCGCCCGGGAGACCAGAGGAGAGGAGGGAGGCAAAGGAACAATGTGCTGGTCAGATGGCCCTCTGCGGTGATGGGAAGAGTGAGTGCAGGTGCGGCGGCCTTAATCCTTAGTCCCGTCTGCCCAGAGCCCGAGCCGCTCTGCAGGGCCCCCGAAGGACACTCTCGTCTTTGTGCTCCAGACCCCGCCTATGTCCCTGCTTGGCTCACTTCCCCTTTGGAAAGTGTCCCTAGCCTAGACCACCTTCTGCCTGTAAACCACCAGGTCCTGGGACACATTTAAGCTCTGCCACAGACCCTCTGAGACTCTTGCCTCTTGCTTGCTGAGGGTGACAGAATGGGGCCTCCTCCCCACCCGAGGGGAAGTGGGGCGGGGTGGCCACATGCCTCGAACAACCTTTTCCAAAGCAACTGGCCCTGGAGCAGCCGCTCTGTCACGGGCTCCAGGTGGATGGCCAGGGATGGTGCACACACAGGTCCTCTGGGAGGCTGTCACAGAGATGGGATCGGATGGGTAAGAAATTAGCGGGGAACAAGAGAACAAAGGGGAGGAAGCAGGAACAACTGGGGGGGGAGGGGAAGAGACCCCAGGCAGGTCTAAGAAGGTCTGACTGGCCCGTGGAGTCCCCAGCCAGGAAGGCCCACTGAATGAACCACAGTTCCCACAGGAAAGGACATGCATGGCGCTGGCCACACTCAGTTGCTGGCCAGGAGTGGCTGGGGCCAGTGGATGTCAGGGTGAGTTCAGTGTTCAATGCTGAGAGGGGGTGGTGGGTGGAGGGGGACAGCAGGTACACTGAGCCCGTCTCCAATGCCAAGGCCACGGTCGCAAGGCTCCCTAGGAGTTCTGGCTCACATTTAGACGGCATGGGGAGGTGTGGGGGAGCATAGGCTCCTGTTGGACCACTCTCACCCTTCGTACCTCAGCCAGAAACGAGACAGCAATATTCCATTATCTCCTAGTTCAGCACTGCATTACATACACATTATCTCATTTAATTTTCCTAACTTCTTGTTTTTCCAGCATATTATTACCTCAATTTACAGATGCAAAATTGTGTGCTTTGTGGGTTAAATAACTGTTCCATCAGTGTAGGTAGTGAGCAGCAGGCGGAACTGGGATTCAAATTCCTACCCCATCTGTGGCTCTATTTCTTTCCCCAAGTTCGACCACAGGGGCTCACCACTGAGGCTGAAATCCTGCAGGGGCTCAGCTCACAGTGATGCCGCCCAGAGGCACTGTTCTTGACAGCTTTTAAAATGTTTCCAAATCCACTGTGTTACTCATGCTTCTGACCACTCGTGAGACAGTCACTCTCCCTGTGACAGGCGAGAAAAGGGCCTGAGAAAAAGAAGGGGCTTTGCTGCTGCGTGGAGACAGCAAAATGAGCCTGCACCGACCTGACTTGAGATTCTGGGGATTCATGACGATTTCACGGTGTTTCCTAGACAAGCTACTAGTTAGGTGTGTGTGTGTGTGTGTGTGTGTGTGTGTGTGTGTGCGCGCGCCAGCCGCATCTGTGCACCAGCTGTGTGTGTGCGTGTGCCACCCCACCTGTGCAGGAGCTGTGGCCCATCCTGACACCTCCTCCCAAGCTCCAAACAATGCCCCAGTTTCTAATGTCAGCCCCGCCTCACCTCCTGTCTTGCTTGGGAAACCTGTCTGGCCAGATGGCTGACGGCCGCCACCGAAGCCCCAGAAGCTGACTCCGAGCTGTGGTCTTCCACATCGGACCCTGGGGGCCCCGAGAACCCTGAGTGCCGCACAGATTGTCGTTTCCCCGAGACAGCATCAAGTAGCAAGGACAAGTGGGGTCTCTCAGAACTGGGCCCAGCGGCTGGAAGAGATTTGGGGCCTCTCCTTCCTCCCCCTCCGTGGGGGAGGAGCAGGGCGCATCTACCACCCGAACTGGAGCTGTCCGAGGCCAGAGCGCAGCAGCCCTGGGGAGACTGAGGCTGAGAGCGGTCCCAGCGGGTTCCGGGAGGGAGACCAGGCGGCACAGGTAGGGGGCGCCCCTTCTGACAGGAGTACACTTGTAGTGACTGGGGCTTGTAACCCTCTTCTTTTTCTTCCCTCTCTTTTTCTCTAACCCTGGGGCTCCCTGTCCTTCTCTGTCTGTTCTTCCTAGGTAATAATCCTTTCCTTTTGGAATTGAGCATCCAGCCTGGCCACCTGAGGCCTCCACCCTTTCCCACTGAGTGATCCTGACATAGGAATACTCTGGAAACCTCAGCCCTTAGATGGCTGAGGGAGGAGTGATGCCAGGAAGAAGCTAGTGCCTCTCCTGGCCTTCATAGGCAACGTGGTTGGCTTCTCCATGGAGCTCCTTCTCCGGGACCCCATCCCCCCTGCAGAGAGCACAGCCTTCCTTAATGCAGGGGCACCACTGACCCTGCATTCTGGGGGAGAAGTGCCCTGGAGCTGTGCAGGGACACAGCCCTGACAAAGGGCCTCGCATGGAGTGTGTCCAGGGAGTGGCTGGGGTCAATCTGATAAAATTGCATTTGGGTTTGAAATGATCAGATCATAGGCACAATCATAGGCACATGGAGGTGGGCGGGAATCATCATCCATTTGAGCTGGGGCTGGAGCCCTGGTGGGGACAGGGCAGAGGTGGCCCGGGAAGGAAGGGTGTCTGAGGGCTAGAGTGGCAGGCGAGGGGCAGAGGTCTCTGGAACCAGAGCCAGACCCCAGTGGGCTCCCATCCCCAATCCAGTCATCTTCACGCCCTGCTCGGAGCTCCCATCAGAGGACACAAACGGAGCAGATTTCTACCCCTCCATCAGACGGGATACTTCTTCCATGTCTCTCCCCACAGACATAGGATTAGGAGGAAAAGGAGGGCGTGTAGCATCGAGTTTAGAGTGAGTCAAGCCTGAATTCAAAATCCAAATAAGCCCGAATTATGGGACATCCCCAATGAGCTACAAAATAGGAATAATGAGACCAACTCCTATGTTACTGTAACAATTATGATCATATTTGGGCTGTAACCTACCCAATGCTTCTGGCACATACTGGCAACTTTAGTCCTTACCCCTATTGTTCTGGAAGAGGAAGTTCTCAGCAGGAAGGTTGGCTAAGAGTGGTTTTTCAGGAAGAACCTGCAAGAAGCCAGGGCGAGGCCAGCCAGGGGTCCCAGTGAGCCTGCCTGGGTCCTTCCAGGGACTTCCTAGGGTGCTGGAGGAGCTGGGAAACCCAGGCGGAGAGGGAGAGGAGGCTCCCTTCTACATGGAAAACTCCGGGTTCCACGGTGGAACTGGGGGTCCCAGCCCCCTTTGTATCATCAGCATTTCATGGCTTATGCTCAAGATCTCGCCATTTGTGCTTCATTCCCTTAGCCAAAGGCTTCCCACCCTACCTACCCTGGCTACAGTGTTGGTCCTTTTGGGAATGGAACAATCTGAAGGCTGTTTCTCATTCATGGTTCAGTGGCAAGGAAGAGGGTTTATAGGCACTGGGAGTTGAAGGGAAGGCCCCCCAACATGGAGGGTCCTGAACCCTGGCATCATGGTTGGGACCATGGAAGAGAAAGCCACAGAAGTCTACACACTTCCAGTTCGGGAAGAACACAGCCAGGACCTTTCCTCTCCATCCTTCCAACTAGATGCCAGTCTCCACCTCATTTCTTGTGCCAGCTTCCTCCTCCTCATCCAGCCCCCACACTGGCCCCCAGAGGGATTTTCTAGAATGCTAGTCTCACTACCCCTTTCCTAGAATGCCCTCTGCCCCTGCATTCTCCCTCCAGACCCTAGGCTGCAGCCCAGCCACAACAAGCCATTCCTTGAACACCCCACACCTGCTTACACTCCCCTGCTGTGCCCCTGCCTCCCTCTGCCTGGAGAACGTCTGCTTCTGCTCACTGCCCACTGCGCCTCTTACCCCAACACCGTCTATTAAAACCATTCTCCTCTCTTTAAGCATTGATTTGGCTCCAGTCACTCGCTGGGAACATGAGCGGGAATGAGGTACCCAAGTCCCTTGAGGGGCTCACATCTAGTAAGCCCACATCAGTGAGATGAATGGTGGGGGACAGGTTGGCTTTGGGGATGTTCCCCAGGCTAGGGGGTTGGAGAAGTCTTCTATGAAAGGATGGTGGAGGAGGACTCCGCACGCAGGAGACCTGGAGGCGAGGGGCAGCATGGCCCTTCCAGGAAGCGCACCTGGTTACAGGCAGTGAGGATTCTGACCCAAACCCTGAGAGCACAAGGGGAGGAAGAGCCTTCACGTGAACAGGCTGCCTGTGGGACAACCTGGACGTGGTGACGGTTGGGGACAGTCTGCCCGTGAAGAGCCTGAGGGTAGAGAAGCCATGGGCCAGGGGCCCTATGCATGGCTGGATGTGAGCGTAGAGCAGGAGGTTGGCGAGGGGCCAGGCAAATGGGGATGGCAAGGATCGCGAGGGGACAGGTGAACTATCCAAAGGAACTGACACTTTGGGTGGTGACCTCCGAAGACAAGGCCATAAGGCCAGAGGAAGTAGCTGCCCCAGGAGTCCAAGCAGAACTCTGGTTTCCAGAATCTTGAATGATGGCATAGCCTGAAGCTTAAGGGAGGCACAGGATGTGAACGCCAGGAGTAAGGTTTTGTACTTACTGGGAAACACACACACACACACACACACACACACACACACACACACACGGAATAAAGGGCATGCAGGGAAGGGGACGCCGTGAGCAATCTTGTCAAGCAACTGACCTAAACAGGGAGTCCAAAGGGGGACGTAATTCTTTGTCGCCCTCACACTGAAAGTCAGCCATACAGTCCCTGCCACTGCTGTCACTCTGAAAATGTAGCCTTGGTTCAGACATTCCTCAGAAACTGTACTGTCCGATGCTGTCTGTCATTTGACATTTGCATCTTCAGGTAAGCACTGTCCCTGCAGTCCCCACCCTTCCAGGGGCGGTGGCCAGGCCAGCTTGGTGGTTTCTGTCCACCTCCTCTGCTGGTGCTACTTCTGGAGAGCCTGCCCCGAGTCCCCAGCTGGACCTGGTGCTTCCTCCCGGGAGCTCTGCAGCTCCGAGGGAGGGGGCTGAGTCTTGACCTGCCTTGTGCAGAAGGCCCCTGTCCCGTGTGCCCAGCTGTCTTCCTGCCAGCCTGGGAGCACGTGTGCCGGCATCTCGGGGGGCGCCCAGAGCCAGGTGCGGAACAGGTGAGCGCTTACTGTAAGAACCACACCAGCACCACATCCTGGGTCTCGGGGTTCTCCCAGAGGATTTCCAGCATACGTGGGGCCTCCTCCTGGCCTGCCAGCACCTGCCTCAAATGTCAAGCCATTTTGGATGAAACTCTTCCTGTCTGGATTTCATAATCCACCACGCTGTCTAGATAGAAAATCCATTAATAGGCACACCGAAGTCTTTCTTCAGCGGCTCTAGGGCATCAATCTGCGTATGAATCCGCAGCTGCTGCTCAGGATTGCCCTTGGTTGAGAGTTGATGGAGCCCAATTCGTAGGTTTGTTCACTCCAATTTGGCCTGTCTTCTGCGTCCTCCTTTCTACTTTCCATGGTTGTCAGGACACCCGAGTGCTGTGCGCCCATCAGTGGCCGTGGCCCCGGGGGGCCCTGCAGGGCACTCTGGCAGCCTCTTTCCCACTGTTAAGTTGTTGTTGTTAATTTGCTGTGAGCTGGAGCACAAATAACACAACTCTGGGCAGAGCAAAAACAGACCCTGAGGGGGGGATCTGGGCTCCCCGATATGTCAGAGGCTGGGCTTTGCGCAGAGCTTCACGGCAGCTATTTTGAAGGTCCCAAAGCCTCTCTCACTTCCTTCCTGGCACTCCCTCTCCTGGCTCTGGGCTGCTGAGATGTCTGGCTGGCTAACAGTTGGGTCTCAGATGCATCAGAGGGCTGGCTGCTGCCGGCCCAGCCTGCTGGGTTATGGTTAGGTAAAATGTGCAGGGTCGGGGCTGGGCCTCGGGCATCTGCGAGGAGGGGGCTGGGGGCAGGGTGTGTGGATAGTGGACAACTTCCAGAGGGGAGGCTAGGAGGCATTCACTGGCCCTGCAGGGTGGGCAGGACATAGGCCTCACTGATGGGACCCCAGGCCTGGAGTCACTTAGTGACCTGTCCAAGGTCACTCTGCGGCTCAGTGGGATGTGCTGCTGGGACTAGACAGCCAGCTTCCTGGGCTCTGGGGGCATGGTCTTCGCTGGAACCAGGGTGCTCTGTCCTTCCCAGGATCACTCCTCTGTCACGGCCCAGGGCAGGACTGTGAATTCTGACCCCACTCTGTGGCTTGGGATAAACATGTCTCTTCCTGGGTCTCAGTCTCCTATACTGTAAAAAAGAAGTAAATAAAATAAAAGGCAAAATGACATCTGGGGGTGGGGGATGGGAAGTGGGAGCACTTGACGGTGGGGGCTTTGCCAGGGTAACAGCAGACCCTCTCCCCTCTCCTCCCTTGTCCCCCTCCCATTGGGAGCGAGGAAAACTACATTGAACTCACTCCTAAGAAACCTGGACTCCAGGCCCAGCTCTGCCTTCCTTGCCTGTGTGACCTTTTCCTTCCTGGGCCTCAGTTTCCCCTCCACATAAGCCGGGGCTTGAACATCTCAACTTCTGAAGTCCCTCCTAGCTCCTGAATTCCACGCCTCCACTCCTTTCCTCCTCCTGCTCCTCTCAGGGGTGGGAGTGTGCACGGGTGTGCATGAGCGTGTGCACGTGTGCGTGTGTGTACTGGAGGCAGGGAAAGCGGGGGGGGGGGGTCCTGCAGAGGATGGGGTGGCAGCTGGGAGAAAAGGGGACCAGGACTTGCTGTGCCAGTGGGGCTCAGAGCTTTCTCAGCAGCTACCGGCCCTTGGGCTGTTTAATCATTACAGGAGGGGAGCAAAGCCAGGAGCGCCTAAAGTCCAGCTGGGTGGCAAGCCACTCTAACAGAGTGTGGCGCTGGCAGCAATGGGGCCCGGAGCTTCAGGAAGTGGGGCCAGGACGGCGATAGCTCCACGCTCGGTGCTGGGCTCTGGAGTCAGCCTGCATGCCTATGACATAGCGGTCCTGGTCGTCTACTTCATCTTTGTCATCGGTGTGGGGATCTGGGTGAGTGGGCCCAGGGGTTGGGGCCCGGCGGGGAGGCAGGGGCAGGCTCTCACCTCTGGCTGGTGGTGGAGCCGGGGGCAGGGTGGACAGGGAGAAGGTGGATCAGGGAAGCACGGGGCTGAGATGGAGACGCCTTTAGGAATCATTCTCTCCAATGCCTTCTCTTATAGACAGGCAGACTTTGGCCCAGAGAGGGGTGGGACTTGCCTTAGGGCACACAGCAAGCTGAGGCAAACCAGGCTGGGACCTCCATCTCCCAACTCCTTCTCTCTGTGCATCTGTTGCCTTTGGCCTCACTCATTCCTGGCAGCCCGAGCCCCACGCCTGCCCTCCTTCCCAGGCCAAGACTGCCAGCTCTGTGACGTTCCACTCGCTCCTACCCCACCCTCCACTAGTCTTCTTGGCAAGGAGTAGGGCTTTCTAATGGAGCTGGGGTTCAAGTGCCCATGGGAAGGGAGCCAGGCGAGTCCAAAGGTCCTTCTATTCTCCATTGTTCACCTGAGCCTCGGTGCTGGGAAAAGGAGCCAGGCTCTAAGAGGTCAGGGAGCCCTGAGTTCAGATCCCAACTCCGACTGTTAGAGCCATGGGGCCCTGGGCACGTCCCAAGGATCTATGAGGCTCAGTCTTCTCATCCAGACAGTGAGAACAATAAAGCCTACAGTGTACAGCGGTCATGACCATTGGGAAACAGGACACATTTAAGCATCTGGCAGCATTCTGGAGGCACACCAGCACCCACAGACTCTGCTGAACAGGGGACAGTGATTCGAGTCCCCGCCGGTCCCTGTGGCAAGCTCACAAACCCTCCTGAGCTTCAGTTTCCTCATCTGCAGAGAAGGGTGAACAGCCCGTGCCTCCCGAGGCTGGGGTGAAGGGGAAATGGGCTGACAGCTGATCGCCGGCTCCTGGGAAGAGCACCAAGTCCTCAGTGACTTCAGACAAGTTGCCCCCCCCCCCCCCGTTTTCAGCCCTCAGTTTCCTTACCTGTGAAATGAATTCCGTCTGCTCACCTGGCCCTGCCCAAAGACCAGCGGTAACAGGGAAAGTTCCAGCAAGGCTCAACAAGCACCCGCCCCCTCCCCTCCCCATCACTCCCCAGTGGCTGCATGCGTGCTTTTCCTTGGAGGCAAAGAAGCTCCTTTCACATTTCTATTTTTCTCTCCTCTCCTTCAAGTATTTCTCCTGCTTCTAGACCTCAGCAGAGACCTGTTGGCTTCAGCATCTTAATAAAGTCTTCAAGTTTCTGCTCCCCTGCCCCCGGCCCTGCTGTCCAGCCCCCGTGTCCCCAGAGGAAGTCCATTCACATCCACCGCTCTTTTGTTCTTCAGAGCAGTTCCCCCAAGCAGGCTGCAAACCACCACTGGCCAGCTGGGGGCCAGGTCTGCATGAGATCCTGCACAGGCTTACCCAGTGTGGTCCGACTTCGGGCCAGGGCAGGAGAAGCCCCCCAAACAGAGCCCTACCTCTGCCAGGGACCGCTGGGCTCTCTGCACCCCCAGCACTAGCGTGTGGGAGTCCGGCAGAGAGGAGGTTGAGGGCGGGCTCCATGCAAGCCTCACCATCAGACACAAGTCACTTCCAACACACAGTGTGGACAGAGGGAGGGCTAAGGGCACAATGCCATGTCTTGCACACTTGCCAGGCACCGTGCGGGTCACGAAGCCTTTGATCTCTCGACCCTTTTGCTCTCCACACCAGCCCAGGGAGATGAACCGTGAGGTCCGGAGAGAGGCTGTGACCCTCTCAAAGGCATGTAGAATTAACACCAGTGAAACTGGAGGTCTCGGTTCTCCTGTTCTGCGTCGCCCCAGTGCCTGCACCCGGGAACAGGGGAGCTGAGGTGGGGCGGAGGTGGGGGAGCTCGGGAAGCCCTCATCTCTCTCCCCTTCCTTTCCAGTCATCCATTCGCGCAAGCCGAGGGACCATCGGCGGCTACTTCCTGGCAGGGAGGTCCATGAGCTGGTGGCCGGTGAGTTGATCTTCCTCCCTGTCCCCTTCTACCATACCTCGTCTTGTCTTCTCTTGTCTAGCCCAAGGCAGCAGCCCTGCAGATAATTTTCCTGGCTCTGGGCTCCGTCTCTGGCCCAAAGGCACCCCGTAACCTGAGACACCTTGCTAATGCGCCCCTTGGATAAGTGCCTCCTAAGTGCATACCCTAGGCTGGACACTGCACCTATGATTTCTGTACAGAAATAATCTAGAGTGTTCCCGTCCTGGAAAAGCTCAGATTAGCTGAGCAGACACTCACAGAGAACAGGAGGAATGTTGAGCTGGGGGTGGGGGGTGGGGTAAGGAGAGAGACGCAAAAGGGCTGTGAGCACTTGTGGGAAGCCTCTGACTTCAGGGGAGGTGGGATTAGCAAAGACTTTCATGGAAAGGAGACACTTAGTTCTGTAGAGCAGTGAGATGAGGGGGGTCACAGAGGTCAAATCTCCAGCAACCTCAGGGAATCAATCCCAACACCTCTGGGAGCCCATATCTTCCGCCTCGGGCCACCTCACTTGTTTCTCTCTCAGTCCTCAAAACTAACTTCCACTTCCTGCAACAGGATGGAGGGAGGGGAGTCCTGCCTGGAAACATCAAGGTGGAGTTGTCAGCGCCCCTGGAAGCTGAGGTTGTGTGCATGCATGGGCACGCACAGCTCATACGTGTGGCACACAAGTGCACGCTCTCACACCCCCCAGCTGTCCCTACAGCCCGTCTTGGTTCTCAGCCCTCTCTCCACATGTTCTCTGACAGACTCACTGAAGGCTTTAGGGGGCCCTGGACGCTGAGCGAGCTCTCTGGAAGGTTTGGGTATCTGGGACAGGGGAAGGTGGGGGCAAGGAACTGACATGCCTCCAGCATGGCAGAATCCCCAGGAGTGTGAGGGGCCAGGGGCTGGCAGCTTTCAGGGACAGTGACTGGTCCCTGCCAGCCATCCCCTCAACAGAAGGCAGCGCATTGTGCTCAGCTGGTGCCCTCCCCCCGCCCCCCATCACAGCCTGGAGATGAGTCTGTAGGAGGGATAGGAAGTAGACAGAGGGCCTCTCTGGTCCATCCTGGAGAGTGGCTAGCAGCCGTGCTGGGTGTCCGTCCTGTCCCAAAGACAGGACATCTCCCTGCTCTGCATGACACTGTGTCTCACTGTAGGTGTGAGGAAACCCAAGGCCTCTGAGCAGGAGGAGGGTGTCCTACAGATGAGCAGGGTGTGGAGATGGGCACCCTCAGTGGGGCAAGGCTTCTGCCTGGGGCCAGGTGCACAACCAGCTCTGCTTGGTCCCGCAGTTTGCAACACAAGCCCACATGTCTGTGTGTCCGGGCATCTGTGACGCAAGTCCCATAGCTTTGCACCCTTTCCTACCGGGCCACTCCTGAGAAGTGCCTCACTCCCCTCTCAGTGCCCAGAGGAGAGTGTGTAGCTGGGAAGCCAAGAGCAGGAGTAGCAGCATCCCTGTCCCCAAGGGGCCCATCCAGTCCCCCTGCCAATCTTGTTGACTGAGGACTCCTCCAGTCGTGAGCTGGGAGCCCTGGGCTGAGTGGGGCCGTGGCACCTTGCTCCTCCCAGTGAGGGAGCAGCCCCAGTGCTCCGTGCTCTGGCCAGGCGTTCCAGCCCAGTACTGCCAGCGTCCCCGGGACCGCTGGAGTTTGTGGGGGTGTGTGCGAGCGCGTGTAGGGGGGTGTGCGTGTGTGCACGGCAGCACGGGGTGTTTGCATGTGTGCACGACAGCACGGGTGTGCGCGTGTGTGCGCAGGAGCACGGGGTGTGTGCATGTGTGCATGTGTGTGCGGTAGGATGGGGTGCGCGCGCGTGTGTGCGTGTGTGCGCGGCAGCACGGGGTGGCTTCAGCAACGAGCAATGTCAGGCCAGTCGTAATCTCTGTGCCTTTATGCTGCTCGGCTGTCTGTTTTCTGAATGTCTCAGTACCTTTCCTTCCTTCTCACTTTCTATCGTCCAGGACCTCAAGAACAGGCCGTGAGCGGGAGCAGGGGAGGCCCCATATTTTACAGGTGGAGAATCTGCGGGCTTACAAGAGGAAGTGATTTTATTAAAGTGACACAGAGCGCAAGGCCAAAGCAGAGCTCTTCACCTCCAGCCCGTCCTGCCTCCTCCCAGGCCCCAGAGCCCCTCCCTCTGCCCCTTTCCCGTCCAGGAAAGGATCCCATCAAATGATAAAAGATAACACTAACAAGTGCTTATAAGGTGCCCAGCAACAACCGTGCACTAATCACTGGAGCCAGACAGCCAGGGTTCAAAAGTTCTGTTGCTTATTAGTTCTGGAACATGGGCAAGTCATTTATCTGTGCCTCGCTTCCCTCCTCAGTAAAATGGGAATAATAATAGGACTTACCACACAGGGCTGTGGTGAGGCTTGCATTAGTTTGTATGTGTGTGTATATATACATAGATATCGAGAGAGAGAAAGAGAGGGAGAGAGCAAGAGCAGGAGAAGGGCAAAGAGAGGGAAAGAGAATCCCAAGAAGGCTTCACGCTGTCAGCCCAGAATCTAACTAGAACTTGAGCTCGTGAACCTGACCTGAGCCAAAACCAAGAGTCAGTCAGATACTTAATTGACTGAGCCGCCCAGGCGCCCCAAATTTGCACATTTAGAACAGTGCCTGGCACAGGACAATGCTGTTTATGTACAAAGGGCTATGATGTCATCCTTATATTATTGTATCTATTGCCTCAGAGTAGTTGGCTGCCTCCTGGGGAAAAATGACCTCAACTCGGAGGCTGGCCCAGCCTGTGCTCAGCCCCTCGGCTCCTCCCTCTGCCTGGCGTTGGCTGGAGGCACTGGGTGGCAGAGGACCTCCCCCAGTCCCTCTCGGGGGGACCTCCCCTCCTCCCTTCAGTATTCTTGTCTCTGGTGGCCCCCAGATGGGGGGCCCCAGTGCAGAGCCTTGTCCTCCCTATGTGGCCCTGCTCCCCATGGCTTCCCCCCTTTCCCATTCGGCCACTACTCTGGGTGCCCTGGAGCCATTTTTCCTAACACTATTTCATTCCTCTTTATTGAAAAGATTAAACCTATCCCTTGAAATATTCATGAAGACTAAGCATATTCATGCATACTAAATGCCTCAGCCAGTGTCCACATACAGTAGGTACCCAATAAATGTCACTTCCGTCCGTCTTCTTCTTTGCTCTCTCACGTCCTCTCCTTCCTCTGATTTCCTGAGCCCAGGCTCTGCTCTGTTCACAGCTCCTGAAACTCATGGTCCTGGCTGTAGATTGATTTGGATTAAAAATTGACTGCACTTGTGCCTTGCAGATTGGGGCCTCTCTGATGTCCAGCAATGTGGGCAGTGGCTTGTTCATCGGCCTGGCTGGGACAGGAGCTGCTGGAGGCCTTGCTGTTGGGGGCTTCGAATGGAACGTAAGGAAGATGGTTGGGAGGCTTCTCAGAAATAATGGGGGTCTGAACCCCCACCCCCCACAACCCGCACCCCACCCCATCCCATCCCTGGCTTTAGTGCTTAGAGGAACCTCAGAGGTGCTTGGAGAGGCCGTATGGTAAATCAAGAACCCATTTTACAGATGAGGAAACCGAGGCCTGGAAGAGGCAAAGGGACTCATCAGAGGTCACCCAGCCCTAAAATCAGGTCCCAGCTCCCTTGCCTCCCAGCTCGGTGCTCCCCCATGGCATGACGTGGAGGGGCTGCCCCTACATCTAGGACATGGGCACCTTGTTCTCCCCACTCTTCCAGGCAACCTGGCTGCTTCTGGCCCTGGGCTGGATTTTCGTGCCCGTTTACATTGCTGCTGGTGTGGTCACCATGCCACAGTACCTGAAGAAGCGATTCGGGGGCCAGAGGATCCAAGTGTACATGTCTGTCCTGTCTCTCATCCTCTACATCTTCACCAAGATTTCAGTGAGTACCCACTGCGGTGTGGCCATCTTGTCTCTCTGAAAACGCTGAGCTTAAGTCATGGCTTATTGCTGGATGCAGAGATGGATGGATGTAGGGAAGGATGGATGGGTGGATGGATGACTAGATGATAGATAGATAGATAGATAGATAGATAGATAGATAGATAGAAGGAAAGAAGGGAGGAAGGGAAGAAGGATGAATCTGCGTACTTTCAATGCAAGCTCTCCCTCAGCAGTGGAATGATCACAGATGAATGAGAAATATCTGTTAAGTAAATGACAGTTCCTCTACTGAAATAATTCACAATCTAGAGCGCATTCATTCATTTATCTCTCCACTAATGGATCCTCCATTCAGCACCATGAATTTGTTACCTAGCATATTGCCATTAGAAAGGTCCTTATTCTTCCTCCACTGGCCTACACTCTGAAAACAAACCTAGGGCAGACGGTTCACCCATGTGCACACCGAGTGGAGCCATGGGACTGGAACTAAATTTTGTCCAGGTGTCCTTGCATAACATCCTTTCGTAGCTCTGGGATGGGCTCATGAAACAACCATGCAGTGGGATTGACAAGCAGGCACTGAAGGGGACTGAGTCCATGAGTTGCCAGGTCAAGAGATGGGAAAATTGTACAGTCACTTGTCCACTGATGCCTGAAAACAAGCCAAGGTCAGCTTGTCCTCTAGTCAGCCAAGTCCTCTAATAAACCCAAACATGTAGAGCCTCCAGAAGTGCGGTCATCTGTCCTAGGGCTCCTGCCCCGTCCGGTCAGCCTGGGACCCCTGGCAGCTGGGTGGGCCTCTGTTCTGCTAGGGAGCAGTCAGAGAGCCTCTGGGTGCCTGTTCTCTCTTTTCCAGCCCCTGCTCTCCACTTCCTGTCCTCTGTTTTCTCTCATTCCTTCCCCCAGCCATCACAGCCCACAGACCATTCCATTAGTGCCCCAGACTACGTTGCTCTCAGTCTCAAAGTTTTATGCAGTGCTCCTTTGCTTGAAAATCTCTATAGTCCTCAGCATCCTCAAGGTCAAGCCCATCCTCCTCAGCACGGTGCTTTAGGCTCAGCCTCCTGATGTGATGAGGGCTGACCGCACTTGGTATCGCTGAGCAGGAGGAGACATACCTTGGTGGCCACAGTGAGGGCCTCGGGTGACCTGGGTTCCTGGGTCCTGGCTCTCTGCAGACTGACATCTTCTCTGGAGCCCTCTTCATCCAGATAGCCTTGGGCTGGAACCTGTACCTCTCCACGGTGATGCTGCTGGTGGTGACAGCTGTCTACACCATCGCAGGTGAGGCCCCAGGGCAGCTCGTGCTGGGGTGCAGGCACCTGCAGTGGAGACTGAGAGACAAAGAGAGGTGGAGAGGGGGTCATCTAGGGATGCTGCAGTGAGCAGGGGTGTGACTAGGGGACCGTCACCAGAACTAGAGTGGCCGTGGACTGCTCCAGACAGAGCCACCAGCCTGCCTTCCTCTGTCTCCCCCGGAGCACCTCACACAGGCCTGGGCCCCTGGGCCCCTGGCTCGTGGCTAAGTCAGTGCAAACAGGAAGAAGTGAAATGGTATTTGGTGGGGAGGGAGCGGGTATTCCTGATGGAACTGCCAGCACAGGAGAGGAATAGTCCTGGGGTATTAAAGACAGCAGGAGCAAAGGAGGGAGGTGCAGCTGCCGTACTCACAAGGGCCATTGGGCAGAGAGCTAGAGTTGAGTGCCAGTGGCTGGGCCCAGCCTGTGGGGGGAAGGCAGGCGGCTAGAATCGACCTGCCAAGAGGGCTCCATGTCTTGTCTGGTCTCCCCAGTGTGGCCAAGCTCAGGGCGGGCAGCCAGAGGGGAACCCTTTGTTGGTGCTGACTGATGAGCCCTCTCCTTGGGTCCCCAGGGGGCCTCACGGCCGTGATCTACACAGATGCTCTTCAGACAGTGATCATGGTGGGGGGCGCCCTAGTCCTCATGTTTCTGGGTAAGGTAGAGACCTGAATACACCCACTGTCACATCACAATTACTCTCTGATTTGTCTTGGGCTTTCATCTCCATGCTGTGACTGGAACTTTCCAGAGCACAGAGCCATGTTCCCCACCTCCCTACCCCATCTCCAGGATTGGATTCCCAAAGAACAGACTTCTCAATACCCCAAACTGAGGGTCTGAGCCCCATAGCCCTCCTTCATCCCCAAGTTGCATACCAGTGACGAGCCCCAGGGCCCCATATGGAACTGGGAGGTAGGGTGGGAGCATGTGACGCACTCAGTGGGGCCTCAGAGCTGTGTCACTCACTGTGGTTTCTCTGCACAGGCTTTCAGGAGGTGGGCTGGTACCCAGGCCTGGAGCAGCGGTACAGACAGGCCATCCCCAATGCCACAGTCCCCAATACCACCTGTCATCTCCCCCGGTCTGATGCCTTCCACATGCTGCGGGACCCTGTGAGCGGGGACATTCCTTGGCCAGGCCTCATTTTTGGGCTTACAGTGCTGGCCACCTGGTGCTGGTGCACAGACCAGGTGAGGGCCCCGCTGGGCTTGGCCCGGCCCATCAGAGAATGGGGTGGCTCCCTGTGGGAAAACCACACACCTAGATGCACAGAGGGTTGGGACTCGTTCCAGGACTTCCTCAGGGCTCACCTGTGGCTGAGCCGAGTCCCACCTGACCTAAGTGGCATGCCTCCACTGCTCCCTTTGTAGGTCATTGTGCAGAGGTCTCTGTCTGCCAAGAATCTGTCCCACGCTAAGGGAGGCTCCGTGCTAGGGGGCTACCTGAAGATCCTGCCCATGTTCTTCATCGTCATGCCTGGCATGATCAGCCGGGCCCTGTACCCAGGTAAGAGTGGGCAGTGTTGCACTGGGGTGGGGGAGGGGGGAGGGGTCACACACTAGAGTTATTAAGAACACATGGTAAGTGTGTCAGGCTTTGGGGGCCAAACATACAATGAGTATTGCCCTAGAATAAATTTGGATCTGAATGACATTTTAAAATCCTACTTTCCTTTTATAAGGGAAAGAACAACAAAGGCATTCTTGGTGCTTGCAAGGATGTTTGTCTTTTATCAAGATATAAAGCCTAAAACCTGGAGTCCACCAGGCTTTGCAGGGCAGTATCTGGTCAAGGGATTTACCGGAGACGCTAAACGGCAGTACCCAGACATCTACGTGCCCCTTGAGCTCTGGCCTCTACAAGAGACCCTGGCTCCTGCCCGGGTCACCAGTGAACACTTCCCTGTAGGGCTGGAGAGCAAATATTGGGCCAAACCAAGAAGGCACAGGACAACTCAGCTCTAATGGCTGTCACTTCTTCCACAGATGAGGTGGGCTGTGTCGACCCTGACGTCTGCGAAAGCATCTGCGGGGCCCGAGTGGGGTGTTCCAACATCGCCTACCCCAAGCTGGTCATAGCCCTCATGCCCGTGGGTGAGTCCTGTCTCCTCCACACCACCCTTCACTCCCATGTCCCAGCCTCCTCCAATCCCCACCGTAAGGCACCCATTCCGGCTCTACTCCTGGAGATGCAGGGATAAAAGGCAGGCCCCTACTCTGAGGCTTCAGGCCATCTCCAGGATACCTGGGCTCGCAGAGGGTGCAATGCTATGTCACCAGTGTGGGGACACCCTGGGGAAATGTCAGAGAAGCTTTCCCGGAGGAGAGGAAATGGAGCTGAATGCCGAGGAACATCTTAGACAGACAGTCAGACGGGTGTGGGAATGTCATTCCGGGGAGGAGGGGCTGTGTGTGCAAAGGCCTGGGCTGAGAGAGAGCATGAAGTGTGAACTGAACTGAAGGAGCCCTGTGTGGCTTACGCGCAGGGGAAATGGGCGGCTTTGGTGGAGAGGCGGCCGTGGCCATGCCTCACTGTGGAGGAGCCTTCACGCTGGGCTTCAGGCCAGAGCACATGAGGGGGGCCATCTGCGCGGAGGGCTCGGCTTAAGGGGAGGCAGAGAGACAGCTAACAAGGGGTTTGCAGTGGTCCGGGTGAGGGGCAATGGTGGTGTGGACCAGGTCAGTGGTTTCAGAGATGGACCGAACCGAAAGGGTTTAAAAGATATCTGTGAGGTAGAAGTGGCAGGATTTGACGACTGATTACATTTGAGGGATGAGAAAGACAGAGAGATCCAGAGAGGCCTCCCAGGACCTGGGTTTATGATGACATTGAGAATGGAGATTTGGGGAAAGAGCCAGGCTTAGAGAGGGAAGCCTTCAGTTGCGCTATCCCCGCCCTTCAGCAGAACAAGAAATGAATTGAGGCACCTGGGCGGCCCAGTCAGTTAAGTGTCTCATTCTTGGTTTCAGCTTAGGTCATGATACCACGGTCATGAAATTGAGTCCCGCATCAGGCTCTGTGCTGAGCATGGAGCCTGCTTGGGATTCTCTCTCTTCTTCTGCACCTCCCTCTAATCAAAAGAAAGGAAGGAAGGAAGGAAGGAAGGAAGGAAGGAAGGAAGGAAGGAAGGAAGGTAGGTAGGTAGGAAGGAAGAAATGAAATGAATTAAAGAAATAGCGGAGGTGGTGGGACAGGGCCTCGGCAGGGGGGCTGACTGAGGGAGGTAGGATGGGATGTGGGCAGAAGAGGGCATCTAGGATAACTGAGCGCTTGGTCTGGAGATTGGATATTATAAACCAAAGAAAGAAACAACAGCCCTGTGAGAAGGTGCTGGAAGGTGCTGGCCTAGGCTTGTTTGGAACACCTTGAGTCTTTCAGGGAGACCTCCAGGAGGTGGTTAAGTATTCGGTCTGAGAAGAAAGAGGGCTGAGGCAGGGCTGAGGGATAGTCATCTCTCCAAGGAAACACGAGTAGTCTGTTTCTAGAATCTTGGTAATCTGAGTCATAGAGGCCTCAGATATCAATGGGATCCTCCCTCTCCTGTCACAGGGGGCAGAATAGGGCCAGAAAGGAACTAGTTCAAAGATCACACAGCTGGTTACCTGCAGAACCAGGAAGCAAATCCAGGGCTTCCCAGGGCCACCCTTCCCAGGCAAGGGCCTTAGCCTGACCCCAGAGTGTCAATGAAAAAGCACAAAGACTGAAAACACTCCATTAGTAATTCTCACCCTCCTCCCCATTGGGGGCCCGCTAACCAAGTGTTTCCAGGCTCTGACGCAGAGACTGGGCCGTGGAAGCTGCAGAGAACTGAAGGACCACTCAGCTGCAGGGCTCTTAGTGGTGCGCCGCTGGGCAGAGATGGATCGGATGACTCGCCCAAGTCCATAGAGCAGGGCGGAGGGCAGAGCGGGCGAAGGCAGAGCGTATCCAGAAGTAGGCCTTGATTCTCCCGGATTCTTTATCTGCAAGGAGGGGAAGGAACCTCATGCAGGGCCAGCACCACCCCCAGACTCCCATGACCCCCGGCAGAGCTGGCCTTCACGGAGACCTCGCCTCTCCCCAGGTCTGCGGGGCCTGATGATCGCCGTGATCCTGGCTGCCCTCATGAGCTCGCTCACCTCCATCTTCAACAGCAGCAGCACCTTGTTTGCCATTGACGTGTGGCAGCGCTTCCGGAGGAAGGCTACGGAGCAGGAGCTGATGGTGGTGGGCAGGTGCACTGAGCCGCCTTCTGGGGTGCCCTCCTCCCTGCAGGCGGATCCCCTCTCCCACCCCCCTGCCCCACCCCACCATGACCTGGGCTGCCCCGAGGAGATGCAGCAGTCCAGGAGTCAGAGCACCTGGTTCTAGCGCCAGCTCCCTACATGACCTCAGGTTAGTCCCTTCCTGGCTCTGGATATCCCTCCTCCAGAATAAGGAGGGAAAATAATCTCTTCCCTGTCTTTCTGCTTTCTCGTGGAAGTGAGCAACAGGGAAGCGAGAGAAGCTGACCAGGCATGTAAGAAGGGAAAGGTGAGCTATGTGAGTGGGAGGAAGATAGCAAGTATTTCTCCCCCAGGAGCTTCGGGGTCAGCTCTGGCATTTTCCCAGGATAACAGAAAGCCTGTTAATTTACTTCATCATACTCCCCCTGTCCATCCCCCTTGCATCACTCCTTGTGCTGGGGACCCAGGGACATCTTGTGCTGCCCTGCCCCAGGGCTGCTCATGTCTGTTGATGAGCGTGGGGCCTGTCTCCATGGAGACGACTGTAGGAAGGCTGTCTCCAAAGGATGTAGAGACTTACGCACCAAGCTGAAGAATTTGAACTTTCTCTCATTGGTTTTGATTTTATGCTTTCCAAAGTATCACTTAGTGGCTTGTTTTCTTTTCTTCCATGGGCTTGTAGTTTACACAAGGTTAAGGGGCACTTTCTAAAATCTTTGCTTCTTAACTTAAGGCTCTGTGACCCAGGTTTCTGGACTAGCATGTTTATTCTTTCCTTTTGGCAGATGGTACTTGAGTTTCAATAACTTGCTCTCTTCCATCCTCTGCCTTTGCACTTCCTGCCCCTCCCGTCAGGATGCCTTCTGTCCACGGCTGCCTGGTGGAGCCCTAGCACCAGCTCACTGTGCCCCCAGCCCTGTGCTCAGCACCTCAGCACCTAAGGATCTACCTGTAGATTGTGGTAGCTGCCACTCTAGTGGGGCCTGAGAGAAAAAATGCGTGAGGGAAGGGAGAGGAGAGGACAGGTGTGCAGAGACATTTCCAGAGAAGCATCCTTTGATCTCCCTCATATTTAGCCCAGTTTCACTACCAATTATTTCATCCATCCGTGGGGTTTGGGTGCCATCTCCTGGCCATATGCATTATTGCACCCAACCCCCCAAAAAGTTCCAGATCAGTTGAGAGGGAGTCGGGAAAGAAGGTGGAGTCCCTGTTCTGAGCTAAATGCCAGTGTAGGGGTCAGGGTTTAGAGGAGGAGCCCAAAGAAGGGAAAAGTCCCTGAAGTTAAAGCATCATGCAGAAGGGGGCTGTCTTGCACAGGGTTTGGATGCAGACGAGAAGGAAAGGCATCCCAAGCCAAGACCAAAGGCCATTTACTGAAAAGGGTAGTGCTGTGAAAGGCGTGGATTCTTCCCTGAAAAACAGGTGGTCTACATGACCTCAAAGACATCCAAATCCAAAATTCCTGTGTCTCTTGGATTCTGGAATTCTAATATTCTGGGATTTAACAGTCAACATTTCCAGAATCTTGGCGTGTCCAGTCTCCCAGTATTCTCTGATCTGGTGCCCATGCCTTCCCCTCTCTCCCCCCTTCCTGGGTCCTTTGCATCACTTTCCCCTCCCCCCATGCCGGTGCCACCCTGAGCATGCCTCACGGTGCCCTGTGCCCTCCCTGCAGACTGTTTGTGGTGTTCCTGGTTGTCATCAGCATTCTCTGGATCCCCATCATCCAAAGCTCCAACAGCGGGCAGCTCTTCGACTACATCCAGGCTGTCACCAGCTACCTGGCCCCACCTATCACTGCCCTCTTCCTGCTGGCCATCTTCTGCAAGAGGGTCACAGAGCCTGTGAGTGTAGCAGGACACCTGTCTCTCCCAGTACACCTGACCGTCAGGAGACCTGGCCTGTCCGTCCATAGCCCAGTGTCTCTCTGTGACATTTCAGAAATACCCACTGCCCCATTTAGGCTTCCATCTCCCCATCCATTGGATCGGGGCTTGATTCATTCATTCCCTCAACAAATGTTCATCGATCCTATTATGGAGGCTCCTGGATGCAATGATTTACAAGGTTCAGGTAGGTCTGCCATCACTGGGCCAGATGGGAGGAAAGGTGATTCGATAAGAAATAATAATAAAATATAATAACTGCTGTGACAGGAGAGGTCAGGGGCACCTAACTTATGGGACGCCTGGGAGGTGGCCAGAGGTGGCATCTGAGCCTAGACAGCAGGATTAATGGGGAAGAGAAGAGTGCTCCAGATGCCTGGCATAGCCTGTGTGGAAGCCCAAGTCGGCCTGGGGGGCCTCTGCAGTCTGCTCCCTCTCTGACACCAGGAGGTTCTGCATGTAGGCAAAATAACGGCAATGAAGTGAAGTGTGGACCTTGGGAGGACCCTGTGGTTGCTGAAAGCTGACAGCCTGGAGGAGCTAGAGGTGCCAGGACCCCCCCCCCCTCCCGATTGAAAAGAAAGGCCCAACTCCACTGGGGCCAGGGGATGTCATGGACACCCTCTGCAGGAGCCACAGGACAGCTCAAAGTCATTGCAAAGCAGACCTCAGAAACCCCCCTCCCAGGGGAGTACCCAGCAAGGTGTCCACTCTTCCAGAGAGCGAATCTCCCTGCTGCTAACCTGGCACACAGCAGGGCTCGGTTGAATTCCAAGTGTTTTAGCTCATTCTAGAATTCTTGAAATCAGGATCCACAAAATACAAGCCATTTGACTCTCATATACAGGGAACAGGTATAGGTTAAAATCAATTGGTGTTATAAACAAGATAGGGGAGGTGCCTGGGCTTTTCTTTTTAAGAAGCAAAAACGGAAGAGCACTATTCTGATTTTTTATTTATTATAACAGAAAACCAGAATGTGGGACCCCGGTTTTCCTTGCTTATTACAAAAGTTTATTCCATTCTAGTTGAATATGAAGCATCTATACATAGCACTCACTGATTCCTCTTGTCATTGCACACTAGAAAACTCCAGGCCAGTGAGGCTGAGTTACTGCTTTGATCATTCTGGAATGGAGCCAGGATCCAAATCCTAGTGTGTCTGACTCAGGAGCCTGTGCCCTTCCCAATGCACTACTCTGCCGGCCTTACAAAGCCTCGGCATTAATGGGAGCTCACTAAGGTGGACCTGCAAACACTCTAACAACCCAGTGGCTTTTAGCTTCCTGGGGCCTTGCAGCTGGACCTCACCCCTGCCCATGTCTGCCCTCTCTCCATAGGGAGCCTTCTGGGGCCTCATGTCTGGCCTGGCCGTGGGGCTCCTGCGCATGATCCTGGAGTTCTCATACCCAGCCCCAGCCTGCGGGGAGGCGGACCGGAGGCCGGCCGTGCTGAAGGACTGCCACTACCTCTACTTTGCCCTCCTGCTCTGTGGGCTCACCGCCATTGTCATCGTCACTGTCAGCCTCTGCACCACCCCCATCCCTGAGGAGAAGGCGAGTGGAGTGCTTGTTCTGGGGCCCCGCAAAATGCTCTCCCGACCCCCGGTGTCCGGAATTCCCCCATCAAGTTTTACTCCATTGGGTTGTCTTCTCTGCAGCCACACAGACGTCCTTGGGAGGAGGGGCTCATTGGATTAGTTATTCCCATGTGAAAAGTAATTCATTCCATTGGAAATTTACTCAGTGAGCACCTACCACGTGCCAGGGCTCTCTGCTAGGATCACCAAGATGAATGGTCCCTGCCAGCAAGTGGGGCAGACACCAGCAGGAGCAGTCACTCTACCACAAGAAGGTGAAGAAAGACCAAGCTCAGAGGGAGGGGCTGGGGCCAGGAGAGGTTGTCAGCCCTGGGGGGGCTGCATCGGGTCCCCTGGCCAGGTCACTCTGAGCTGGCCCTCGAAGAATGCTTAGGGATTCACTGGTCAGTTGAGACACAGGTAAATGAGGAGAGAAAGAGAGGCCAGCAGAGCAAGTCCACGGTGCTCCCACAGTGGCAGACTCGCCAGTCCTCAGACTTTGAAGCTGTCTTTTGAAACCTTTCTTCTTTAGAGCAAAAGAGGATTGGCTCGGGCTGCCGTGATATGGTGCCGCGGTCTGGGGGGGGCCCAACCACAGAAATGTATGTTCTCCCAGCTCTGGAGGCGAGAAGTCTGAGGTCAAGGTGTCTGTGAGGTTGTTTGTTCTGAGGCCCCTCTCCTTGGCTTGCAGATGTCTGGGTTTCTCTTCTTCACCCTGTCTTGTGCCTGTCTGAGCCTTCCTCGCCCCTTCTTTTTTTAAAACCTTATTTATTTATTTTGAGAGAGAGAGTAAGCACAAGCAAGGGAGGGGCAGAGAGAGAGAGAGAGAGAGAGAGAGAGAGAGAATCCCAAGCAGGCTCCCCACCATCAGCACAGAGCCTGAATCTGCAACTTCTCCATTGTCTGCTCTCTCAGTCCCACACTGAAATGTCTCGCACGTGAAAATCCCCTCCCTTCCCTGATTACAGCCCCCTCCAACCCCATCAGCAGACTGTGCAGACGCCTCCACTCCCCACCTCTTGTCTCATCCGGTTGGTGTCCTGCCTTCCCCCTGAAATTACTCCCACCAAGACCCCAATACTCCTCAGTGAGTTCTAAGGATGAAGGAGACCCGCACTGACCACCTCCTGCCTCCTGAAGAGCTCTCTTCTGTTCATGTCCGCGATACAGTCCACTCCAGTATTGTCTTTCTGCCCTCGGATCACTCTTCTGCCTTCTTCATGGTCATGTCAGGGTTCCTTAGGGACCCAAATCTGGCCTGTAACCCTTCTCCCCCACACTGTCTCTGAGCATCTTATCTGTGCCTGTGAATTCAACAACCCTCTACATGAAGACGAAACTCAATTCTCTATCGCTAGCCAAAGATTCAAACCCCAAATCCAAATGCCTCCCATGACATAAAGTGACACTGCCCACATACCGCCCAATGACACACAGTGCAAGTCTGAAGTGACATTTATGGAGATGTACTTACAAAGGAAGCGGCAGCCCAGGCTCTCATGACCATACAGAGGCGTAGCTGGACGCCAGCGGGAAGGGCCCGGAAGACGGCCCCTCACCCTGCCCTGTTGTACATATTTGTAGGAATCCGGGGCGGGGCCGGGGATGCCTGGGTCAATATGCAACCAAGAGCTGCCTGGCTAGGAAAGCAGCCTGTTTGAAAGGAGGCCGTCTGGAGCTCAGACAGTCACGGTGGGGCCCAGCTGATATCAGCCAGAGAACTTGCTGTGGGAAAGGGAGAAGAGGTCAAGCCCTGGCCATGGGACACAGGTGTGCTCCTCCTCACCTGGACATGTCCACCCTGCGGAGACAGGCTCTGCGCAGTCTCTAGGCAGACTTCCAGCTCGCCCACCACCCATCTGAAGGCCCACGGCAGGAACCCGAGGGCCGTGTCTGCCGCGTCCTCGCCCGGCTGTCGGCTGCCAAGTCCTGTGGGTCTTCCTCCCTAACATCCTGCACGTCACCGCCTCCATCTAGCCCTGTCGCTCTGTAGGTGTGCTCAGCTCTTCCAACGGCCTCCAGGCGGGATCCCTTCAATTCACTCTGAGAGATCTTGTTTTTACATTTATTTATTTTTGAGAGAGACAGAGCACGAGCGGGGGAGGGGCAGAGAGAGAGGGAGACACAGAACCCGAAGCAGGCTCCAGGCTCTGAGCTGTCAGCATGGAGCCGGATGCAGGGCTCAAACTCACGAACTGCGAGATCGAGACCTGAGCTAAAGTCAGACTCTCAACCGAGTGAGCCACCCAGACGCCCCTCCAAGAGCGCTTTCTAAATCCCACAACTCTTCCCTTTGTCTAAAGTCTGCAGTGACTCTCCATTGCCTGCAAGCTTCTGAGTATCAGCTCCACAGCCTGACCTTGGAAGCCTTCGCCGTGTGGCACCTGCCTCCCTGTCATGCTTCTTTCCTCCCAGTCTGCGAGCGTGGAGCCTGGAGCAGGTGCTCAAGGGTGCGGATTTTCAAAGGACAGGGCATTCGGCCGAGAGCCAGGCCTCCTGACTCGGCCCTGGGCCCGTTCCCGGAGCTCCCCACTGCTCTGCCAGCCTCCTGTGAAGGGGGTCATCCTTTCCCACAGCAAGACTTCCCCTCAAAGGTAACTGAGTCAAGCAGTGTTTTCTTTCCCTACAGCTCGCTCGTCTGACGTGGTGGACACGGAACTGTCCCCACTCTGAGCTGGAGAAGGAGGCCCCGGAGGGCACACCAGGGACCTCAGAGATGCCATCTGGGGCATGTCCTCCAGGAGGCGGAGAGACAGAGGACCCCAGCAAGGACCGGGACCAGCACAGAGGTAAGCTGGGGGACCTGCTGGGGGGCACACATCACACAGGAACAATGGGGACAGAGGTCATGTCATGGGTCCCCAAAGACCCACACTTGGGAATCATCGAGGATGGGATCTCTGAGGGATGCCAAAAAAAATCATCTTCCCTTCCCACGTGGCTGTTAAGCCATTTGAGAAGTAAGACAAACAAGAAGGCAGATGGGAGCCAAAATATTGCCATTTATTATTACTGATAAAGGATAGGTGGGAAGATTCGTTTTATATCCATGGGGAGGTGTGCTTCCTTCTACCAAAGCTCCACGTGAGACAGAGGTGCCCATCAGCTGTCTACCCTGTGAGCACTGCATTGCCAAGAGGAGGAGGGAGAGACAGAGCCAAGCATGCCCTCTTCATGCTTCCCAAATCTACCAACAGGGAAGTCCCTTCACCTCCCCTGAGTAGAATGAGCCTAAGGTCAGAAAATCAAAGGGTGTTACACTAACTGAGTTCCCTCCAGATGGAAGGAAACATCAGGCATATCAAAGAAACAGCCCCCCCATATTATTTATTTATTCCCCACAGAGCTTATCAATTCTGCCTATAGTTACACAGAAACATGGCTATCCCTCATGGGACCAGAGCAGCTACGCATCTGCACAGTTCTGCCTCTCTTCCTAAGGTCCCTGCAGACCAGCCACCATTCCTACGGGTATCCTCCTTGAGCTGCTGATGGGCGGTATCAGTTCTGCCCCATGGAGGCTCTCATAGGTGTTAGACTAGTACCTAAGTCACGTTTACTCCAAGGCCGCACCTAAAGTGGAAAATCGGCAGAAGACATGATGTAGTTGTTTTAGACATAATGCAGCTACAGCCTTTCTAGAGTGTGATTAAGTAACACCGTTAAAACTTTCTGATATAATAACACCCGAGAGATTTCCTAAATTATAAAGTTCCTAAGGAAAAATTACTGTCAGAAAAGTTAAATCTGTTTGCAAGCAAAAGCCACAAATCAATTTCTCTTGCCCTCAGGAATTAATAATTCAATGGCATAGAAGTCCTAAATTTACTTCCTGCCCCAGTTGGAGGGAACCCCAGCACCGGGGTGGAGTTGGGGAGCCTTTGGCAGCGGCCTTCTCCCATTGGGTTTGGCAGAGCCCCATCAGGGATCCCTCTGAGCCTCTGGTGTCCACACTTTTAACAACCTGCCGAGGCTGAGAGCCTGTGTAAGACCAGCGAAGGGCCAGCTGTTGGACCTGAATCGCCGGCAGCACTATGCTGCTCAGGTCCCTTGCCTTTCCCAGGCTCGGGGGCCCTGAGAAATTGCCCGCCTTTCTTGAGGCCTTTCATCTGCTTAAGGCCCTGCCTAGAGAAACAGCGGGGTGCCTAGAGATAATGACATCGTAAGTTCCAGGATCCCACCAACACCTAAGACTCACATCTTCTTGCCCAAGCTGCAGCAATTAAAAGCCAGTGGCCCACTACAAAAGCTATCTGTAATGGAGAATGTAATCCTTTACCAACTTCCAAGGTCAAAACCCACATGGGCTTACTTCAGAAAGCGCCACTGAAGCTCAGTCTAATCAGTTGCCCCATCAGCTCCAGAGTGTTTTCCTTTGCAAAATGTAACCCCGTGTCTCTTTCTCAAGCTTTGTGGCCCATGCACCAGACGGGGTCTCAAAACCATTTCCGCCCCGATCATGGCAAGCAAGTCTTGGCCCCTGTAAAATGTACCGCACGAGGAGGCCGAGGCAGATGGCAAGAGAACAAAGAGGAAGGGAAGAAGCTAGGAAGGAAGGGAGCAGCTTGCACCCTCCCCCAGCTGAACCCCAGCACCATGACTCATGTGGCCGTTGCACCTTCCCCCCGCTGGCCCCCATGCCACGGGCAGAGCCTGTCCCTGGAGAAGCAGAGAAATGCCTGCTCCCTGTGGGGGCCTTGCTCTCCCAAAAGACTAGGGAGGCACTTCCTGCTCCTTCCCATTAAAAGCAAACTCTGGAATCCCCCTCACAAAAGGCCCACAGGCAGATGAAGGAAGGCTCCTCTGGGCTGTCCTCTGGTTAAACAGCAAAATGGCAGTGTAATTTTGTGTCCTAAACAAAAGGAAGATGAAAAAGATGTTAAGGACAGCAGCATAGATCTGGAAGAAGTGGGGACAGCCGGGTTGGAGACACGCTCAGATGTACTGAGTCCTTGCTCACCATGAGCCACCTAGTAACAGGCACTCTGGGCCCCAGAATTGGCACATGGCGCCGACTCTGCCCCACGGCGGGCCCTGAGAATCAGAAGAGTACTGGCATGGGCTTGTAACATGATCAAAGCTGGCAGAATTGAAATGCCACGGCCCTGGCATTGCTTAGTGCAGCTTGTCGCTGGGGGACTTAAGCAAGTCCCTTCCTTTCTCTGAGCCTTTTTTCCTCCTTCATACAAGGAGGGAGCCAGACCAGATGGCCTCTGGGGTCTTCATATCTCTGACACTCTGTAGGCACATTGAGCTTACCAAGTACCAAGTGCCAAAGTCATTAAGATAATAATGTGGGTTCTGTTGAACTTCAGTGAAAAGGTTTTCATATTAATTTTATCTTAATATGGCATCCACTTATGCAAAAAAGAAACCCCTTAAAAATACTTACATTATTACCTCTTTTTAAACTTAATTTTTAATGAATTTTGCTACCCTTTAACCTCAGCAACCCCAACCTGGTGCTGGGGACCCACGTCTGCATGGGCACAATCTCACGCACGGTGAGAACATTCCAGTTTCCAGAGCCTCTCCCTGCTGCTCCAGCATGGGGCCCTTTCTAAAACGCTACCAAATGTCTATTCTCATTGGATGCACAAAACAACTTGGTGAGGGGGTGTGCATAGCGGTAGGCCTATCCAAGAGGGAAAGACCTGCTGCCGAGAAGCCGAGGGGGGCGTGCAAAGGACCTGGGGCAGAGGAGCTGGAGCGACCCTGGTGTTGCAAGATCTCTCGGGCCCTCCCGGCAGAGATCCCGCCCCGGCCGGTCCTCGTGCCCGGAATGGGGATGAACCCGGTTGTCCTCACCCGGCGCCCCACCCTGCATCACTGGGAGGCCCTGCGGGATGGCGGGAAGCTGTAGCCAGAGCCCATCCCAGTCCCAGCTGGGCACCCAGCGGATTGGCTTGCAGGAGGGGCCCAGGGCCACCCGCCCCTCTTTCTTCTGAGTCTCACCAGTTCTCCCCCCCTGCCCCTTGTCACTGTCCCCCGCCCCGGTCCTCAGCCCCGCGCAGGCCGTGGCGCAGGCTGCTGTGGGACGGGCTCTGCGGGCTGGCCGGGCCCCAGCCGCCCGCGCCGAGCCCCGCTGACACCAGCATCGCCGAGGAGCCGCTCTGGAGGGCCGTCTGCAACGCCAACGCCGTCCTGCTGCTGGCCGTCAACGTCTTCCTCTGGGGCTACTTTGCGTGACTTCGCAGACCCACTTCGGCCCAGGCGGCGTAAACAGGGCCCGAGCCTGGCCGGCCTCGGACGCAGCCTTCCTCCGTCTTGCCGTGGAAGCCGGCCACCACCGAGGCCGAGACACCGGCCCCCTCGCCCACCAGATGGAGAGATGGAGGCCGGAGATGGCTCTGGGTTTGCTCAGGGCCACACAGCAGGGCTCGCTGGGTCTCCTGACGCCAGCCCCTTTTCCATTACACGGCCTTCCAGTCCTACCTCAAAACCACAGTTTCCACCCTCGTGGTGCCTCTATTCGGGAGCTGTCAAATAGGCGTGTTTTGAGGTGTAAACAGTGGAGGAAAAAAGGGGTAACAAGAACATTACAGAAGTCCAAGTGTATCTTTGCTCACCCGAAGCCCTTCCCTTCTCCCTGTGTCCTCCCCCTCCCTCTCCACTTCCCCTCCCCCAGCCATCTGTTCCAGCTGGCACTACCCGGAGGGCCTTGACTTCCACTGACCGCCCCACCGGAGTGAGGGCCCGGGGAGCACAAGCATGGCCACACACGGATGAGTTTGGGGAGGAGCTCTGGGCGAAAGGACGCTCCTTGGCACCACTCAAATGCTGCCCTTCCCACTGTCACATCCACACATGTGCAGAGTCTCCAGGGCCTTGAGGGATTGAGAGTCCAGCTGGAGACATGACTTGTTGAAAAGAGTAAGCCCAGGAGAGGGCTAGCGTGGATGGCCTGGAGCCACGGGGCGGGGCGCCTGCCCCTCTCCCTCTGCCTGCCGGGCCCCCACCTACGCTGGAAAACGCCATGACCGGAAGCTGGGTTATGACCCCACCGCTGCTTCCGCACCATCTGGACGCGCCTCTGTGGCGGCACTGATGACGGTTCTGTGATGTTTGCCTCCCCTACAAGATTGAGTACTCCAAGGGGCGAGGGCCAAGGGCATGGCCCGAGTGACTTTGTACCTGGAAGGTAACAGTGTTCAATAAATGGTGAATTAGTGATTCTCCAGGGTCCCAGTAGGCTTTGCGTGGTGGCTGGCAGGGTTGAGGGGAAGGGGACCTGGGGGGAGGGGGAGTTTCCTTCAGCTGGAGTGAACACACGGAGTCTCAGGTGTCTGGAAAAAGACCACAGCCCTGTCCCATTGCCAAGGACACAGTGAAAAGGTCCCATCCTTTCTCTCTCCGTGTCTAGGCTGCCCTACTCTCCTCAGAGCCTCTTCAGTGCGCATCTGATCATCACTCTATGCTAATCACTCACGATGATTGACTACAAATAAAATTCTAGTCCTTTGAGGCCTAAACAGAGCTGATTTTACCCACTCCTCCTATTGCTGCTGCCTCTAAACTTCCATGACCTCTGACCTTTTGACTTCATCCATGTCACCTTACCTGCACATGCTTTTCTCATTGTTCCCCACTGACTTTACAGGGAGCTCACCTTTTCCCCTTCATTTTCCCCAAAACTATTCCCAGGAAGGATTTGTGTGCACCCGATTATACTGAAGATTCAGGGAGGGCAAGGATCCTAGACCACAGAAGCACAATTGAAAAGTCAATATTGAACATGCCTTTTTTCCACAGCTCCCTGGCAGCCTGCTAGGAGGCGCCCCCACCCGGCTCCCAGGCTCTAACGTGCTGTCTGCCCTGCGGTGCTCCCTGCGCACTCCCCCCATCCTGCAGGCCTCCTCCTCAGAGCCCCCTCTCTCCATTTTGTTGAGCCTGCCTGGATCCTGCCTGTCCTCAGCCCAGGGGTGCACGAGCACGCTGTCAAAAATAGTAGGGCTGCAGGGAGAAGGGTAGCCACTCTCCTTCTCTACCCTCTTTGCCTGGTTAGTTCTTATTTGTTCTTCACGTCAGCATAAAAGTCATGCACATCCTAAGGGACACCATATTGTCCCAGGGGTGACCTTACCATGGCTGCCTGCCTTCCAGAGCAGCACCCAGCACCCCAGCATATAGTCTCATGGTCCCCTTTTACCTTCAAAGACAGTGTCAGAGTGACATATCTGCATAACGACTTCATTAATATTCATCTCATCCCTAGACTGTGAGCTCCCACACTGAATCACCGTCAAATACGGAGGTGCCTGGCACATGGTGGGTGCTAAAAAGAATGTGTCGTATGAATAAGTGAAAAAATAAATTAATGAATGAGTGCAAGAGTATCCATAGCAGAGGAAACCAACTATTCAAAACACAGTGGTGGGGGAAAGCAGGACACAATCAGGAAACAAAAAAGTAACTTATGCCTGGGGTGGAGATACCTGGGTGACTCAGGCAGTTGAGTGTCTTACTCTTGATTTCGTCTCTGGTCATGATCCCAGGGTTGTGGGATCCACTCCTGTGTCAGGCTCTGCGTTGAGCGTGAAGTCAGCTTAATATTCTCTCCTGCTGCTCCTCACCCCTGCTTGCATGCTCTCTCTAATATAAAAATAAAATAAAATAAACAAAACATCTGGATCGCCATCACTAGGCTACCTAGCTTCTTTGTGCAGGTGAGCCAAAGTGCCCCTCTCTCTTGGTGTATGTGACCCTCCTCAGGGCCCAGGCTGCATCCTGCTGCCACAGCCCCTTTGTCCAGCTGCGTCACCTGCACACCCAGGGGTGGTGGCCCTGCTGCGCTGGTGGGCGGTGAGGGAGCTGAGCGGAGGCTGGCTCATGCTAGCCCTGGAACTTCATTCTTTCTTTCCAGATCCCCGTGCCAGCCTCGACATTCATCATCCCCGTGTTCACGCTCTCCTCTTCCAATTCACCCTGCACACTCTAGCAAGCAGGGTCTTCGTAGAATGTAAGTCTTGTGTTGCCTACCCCTGTAAGCTTCTCTACGGTGCTTCCCAGTCTAGCAGGAGGCCCTACAAAAACTGCTAGAAATACCCGCAAGGTTCAGTCCTTGGGCCCCATTCTCTACCACAGCCAAAGAGAGGCTGATCTGTACGGCGGCTAAGAGCAGGGAGTTGGAAGCCTGACCTTCTGGAACCTTCTAGCTCTGCCCGCTTGCTAACTACATGACCCCGGGAAATTTGCCTCACCTCTCTGTCTCCTTTTACAAAATGGAGATGCTAATTGCAGCCATAGTGTAGAGTTCCTGAGGGGACTCAGTGAGGTAATTAACATAAAGTCTTTTAAACAGTGCCTGGCACATAAAGTCACAATTAAACTCCATAAACATTAGCTACTATTACCACTAATAGTGGCAGCCAAGGTGGCGCACAGGAGGCACGGACACTGTGTGGAGCTGTTATTTCAGAGCTGGCACAGCATGCTGTCAGAGCAACCGAACAGTCAAGTTCACACTGGAGCTGGACTTCGGAGGATGAGTAGTTTTCTAGGATGAGTCCTGGAAGTCCATCTCGGATGAGGGACAGCATGTGCAAAGGCGGTGAAGTGCAGATGTGCATGGTAAGTTCCCATAACATAGGGGTATTATTTGCTCTTTCACAAATACTAACCCTACATAGGTAGTCTTCCTTTATAAATCATGTTTTGTTTCAGCCTCTCACCTCTAAGGTAGAGCTCTGAGGTTTACCGACCAGAGACAGGAGAGAAATCTGAATCCGACCACCGAGGCAGAGGCTGCCACCGTCCCATCCGTGTCTCCCAGGCCTGCACCCTTGCTGTCTGCTGGGTGACTTCCTGCACACAGCCCTGCAACTCTCTGCGAGGGCTTTCTCTGGCTGCAGAAAAATGCGTAGCCCCTCCCCCAGAGCAGGCTGCAGGTGCAGGGAGTTAAGAGCCTGGGAGCCGTGCTCAACCCATGACAAACAAGCGCTGGCCAAACAAGTCCGAGGCGTGTTGTAAGCCATCTCCTGAGGCCCTCAGGGACTGGAGTCCTGGTGGCCTACAGGCCCACAGCGTTAGCCTACGCATGAACACGCCTTACATGGCCACCTCCCCTTTCCTGATCCATTTCCTCATGTGCCTGCTGGTGTTTCCTGGGATCGCCCTGCTGATAAACTACTTGCACCTGTGCTCATGTGCTGCTTCTGGGAAATCCAACTAAGAGACTCATTTAAGACTCCAAAGTCTTGGGGCGCCTGGGTGGCTCAGTCGGTTAAGGCTTCGGCTCAGGTCAGACCTCACGTTTGTGGGTTCGAGCCCCGCGTCGGGCTCTGTGCTGACAGCTAGCTCAGAGCCTGGAGCCTACTTCCGGCTCTGTGTCTCCTTCTCTCTCTGCCCCTCCTCCTCTCATGCTCTGTATCAAAAATAAACAAAGCATAAAAAGAAAAAAGACTCCAAAGTCTTTGTGCCCAAGCTTCATTTTGCTACTACCTGCTTTGTGACCACCCTCCTTGCCCCTACGATTCCTCAGTTTCTTCAACATTAATAAACAGGGGGAGGGGGATTGCAAAAATTCACCTTAGTTGAGATGAAATCTAGGAGCCTTCCAGTGCTGACACTGTGCCTCCGACTCTCTCCCGGCTCTGTCTCTGGGGGAGGGAGCAGGCAGTGCTGGTGGCGGCTGCACACCGAGAGCCGCGTGCCCGCACACCGGACTGGAGACCGAGCAAGGAGAAACGCTGAAAAGTTGTCTTCAGAGAATTGAAACGGGTTATTGCCACGAGCAAAAAGGACGTTAAGAAGTTGCTTTGGACTGTGAAAGGGTGATGTTTAAAAACAAATAGTGCTCTTACAGATACCGTGAAGAAACATTTTTAAAACTGATTCATAATTGAGCTTGGACCACAAAAGCACTCAATTTAATATGTGAGACTCGTAACTGTGTCCCTGGGTGTGAGAGTTCACATCTGTTAGAAGACTCTGGAAGCTGCTGGAAGCCCAGGCAAAACAGTGTCAGTTTTCCATTAACCCAGAACTAGTGTCTCTCTAGACTTCCAGCCCTAAGTAAGATTGCTGTAATTTCTTCTTTTCTCCAGGGCGAGAAGTTGGGAGAACTTTAAAGGTTATATATAAATATAAATCCTACAGGCTTAAATCGAGCTAGTAACAGTTTACTTTCATATTTCAAAATCAAATCTCAGCTTTAGCTCGGACTCACAAAGTAGAAATGTCAGATTTTTTTTTACTGTGGTCTTACATAAAATCTACAATTTTCATTTCAAGAGGAAAGAAAATCCCTACCATTTTACCTCATCCCCTGAATAGAATACAAAAGCCGTATCCATCTCTAAAGTGGCTTGTATGTAAATGTTAGAACGGCGACCCTTCAGGAAGGGACCGAGCCTCCGGGGTCAGCGACCTCCCATGACCTCAGTCCAGGTCCTACTTTCTCTGATCAGCCTGCCTGACAGGTAAGGCTCACCAGACTCTGCTTGTTTGCCTCCACTGACAGGGAGCTGCCTCCAGCTGAGACGGCAGCCATCACTGGACCACACAGACAGAAAGTTCTTTCTCTCACTACCTAAACCACACACCCCTGCCTTTCCAACCTCTTACAGAAACTCACCCTACAATGTAGAATGAATCATTTACTCCAAACGAATCCTTTACTCCAAGGGAATCATTTACTCCAAATGAATGGTTTACTCCAAAATTGCATCCCCACTATTTGTGATTTATTCTTAAAAGAATAATTCACAAAACTGGGAACCCCCTGTGGAAGGACAAATTAACCTGGGAGGAGAAGTTCACGAAGACCAATGAAACTGGCCATTTTTGACCACTCACAATTATTTTGTAAAGACGATTCATTTCAGGCATCTCATTTGGTTCTCGGTCCCACTCTAGGATATGGAATTATTTCTAAATGAAGAGGGGCGCCTGGGTGGCTCAGTCAGTTAAGGGTCCAACTGGCTCAGGTCATGATCTCACATTCCGTGAGTTCGAGTCCCTCATCAGGCTCTGAGTTCACAGCTCAGAGCCTGGAGCCTGCTTCAGATTCTGTGTCTCCCTCTCTCTCTGCCTCTTCCCTGCTCATGCTCTGTCTCTCTCCCTCTCAAAAATAAAGATTAAAAAACTAATAAAAAAATGAAGAAACAAACTCAGAGGGGAAGTTATGTTCCCAAACCCCACCACTCGGTAGCAGAGTTAGTCCCTGAGCCCAGAGACGGGGATCTGCCTTCAGGGTCACCCCTGCAAACTGCTCACATGTGCAGTGTTCTTTGTGGGCGGTGAGAGCTTCCAGGCACACGGGATAGATGTGCAAAGAATCGATAGTTCAAGCCAGAGGTCAATCTCATAAAAAAGGCAGGCAAATACACTCTTGCAGTAGGTTGCATTGAAGACTGAAAGAAGCAGCAAAATACTTTGGGAAAATAGAGAAAGAAGCAACAGATTACCTGGCAGAGTTGGGGAGTTACATTCACAGACATGACAATTTAATTTGGATTTTGAAGGGGGAGTACAGATTTCTGTGCAGAGAAATGGAATGAATTATATGCCAGGGAGCAGAAACAGCACCAAGCGAGACAGGTAGGTAACAGGGCATGGCACATTTTGTGGGGAGAGCGAGGTGCGGGGTGTGGCTGAAGCATCAGATGGGAAGATGTGTGAGGCAGAGCAGCTTGGAGGAATAGGTAGAGGAAGTCCCGAGGCCATGGAATGCCACTATAGACTGAGCACTATGATGTAACCGAGGATGGGATAGGGTCCGGGAGGGTGAGGAAGGGCAATGGATATATCCAAGGACCATCTTGTTTATCTAGAAAGATTGTTATGGTAACAGAAAGAGAATAAATGAAAGGGTCAGAGGCTGCTAAGGGATGGCAGTTTGTGGGGCTGTTGCAGCATCACTGGAAAGAAGAGTCCCCAACGGATGGATGAGCAACATGAATAGGCACATAGTGGAATACCAGTTAACACAAGAAGGTATGAAATTTTGATGTGTTGCAACATGGATGGACCTTGAAAACATTGTTTTGTGAAATAAGCCAGACGCACAGGATAAGTGTTGTAGGATTCTGCTTATATGAGGTGCCTAGAAAAGACAAATTTGCAGAGACACAAAGTAGAATATTAGTTCCCAGGAGATAGGGAGAGGGAAGAAGCAAAGGGTATTGTTTAATGGATATGGAGTTTATGTTGGGAATGATGAAAGCGTTTTGGGTATAGATAGTGGTGATGGGTACACGGCATTGTGGATGATTTAATACCACTAAGCTGTATGATTACAAATGGTCAAAATAGGGGGGGCTGGGTGGCTCAGTTGGTTAAGCGTCTAACTTCAGCTCAGGTCATAATCTTGCAATGTGTGGGTTTGAGCCCTGTGTCAGGCTCTGTGCTGACAGCTCAGAGCCTGGAGCCTTCTTCGGATTCTATGTCTCTCCTTCTCTCTGCCCCTCTTTTGCTCATGCTCTGCCTCTCTGTTTCTCAATAATAGTAAATAAATGTTAAAATTAAAAAAAAAACAACAAATGGTCAAAATAATAGTTATATGTATTTACACACTAAAACATAAGGATTGGTGGATGGATGGATACGTGCTGAAGCAAATACAGTAAAATTATGAGTTCAGATTTGAGCATGCTGATATTGACATCCTGTATCCCGTTGGAATTGTCTGATAGTTTTTCGTACCTGTGGATCTGGAGCTTGGTGAAGAGATCAGGGCTGTAAGACACCCTTGTAACTTTTGCTTGGAGGAAATACAACCTACCTCAGAGAACATATTAGATCTATAATTTTGTGTTTGGGGTTGCGGGAGGGTGCTGCCCAGTGACTAAGTAATTTTTGGATAGTGAGTTACTTGAGACTTTATTTTGTGGGGGGAACTGGGAAACAGAGAGGGTGGAGCCCCTCTCTGTCCAGTGAGGCTTCTGGTTTGGATCACATGTGTTACAACAGAATTTAAAGGTGGGTGGGAGAGGCGAGGACAGGAAGGACACACCCCAAAGGCTGGCAATTCTGGGTGGCGGGGGCAGCCTTCAACTGTCAGCCCTACAAAGGATTTGTCCAAGGTCCCACCCTTCCAGGGCAGCCCACATCCAGTGACTAATTCATATAAAAGCATAGTCATTTCAGCCTAATGTGAGACAACTCTGATGGGTCATTTTACCTCCAGAGTCCCTCGGGGTTGGCCAGTCACTATTAGGCCCACAGCACATCTCAACTTCTCCCTACCCCCAACCCTGTGTCCTCCCTTCCACTGGTGTGGGTCCAGGGCATTCCCTAATAAACACTTTGCCCTCCAAACGCTGGGCTTAGAGTCTGATTCCAACCTGTGACAGGGGTCTACATGACTAACCAAGTTCCTTTGACTTTACCAAGTCATGGTCCTTGTTATAAATTGCTAACTCTGCTGACTCCAGCTCTGAAGACAGATCCTAACCTCTGGCTTTTATTTGTGTACTGGTGAGTAGCTAGCTAATGGCTGCTTTCTGTTTTACAAGATAGAGTGTTAACAGGTTTCAATTAATCCAGTTGGACAAGTAAGAGAAAGACTATCATGTGTTCAGCAAATAATTCCATCCTAGCTTGCCCCAAACACCCCCATAGCAAAAGCCATTAAACCTGGTGTGTTTTATTCTCTTTCTCCTGCAACCCTGAAGTGTTTGCTGACCTTTGAAGTCTGGTAATAATCGCCCACTAGCCATGTTTCTGAGTCTTCAGGCAAATTCATGGCTGTCCCATTTTCTGAGTCTGATGTTCTAATCAACTAATCCATTCTAAAGAGCCTTGCTTCTCGATATAAAGAAAAAAGATGAAATAAACATCTTTAAACTACAGGGTCAAAAAAATTAAACTAGAAAAAGTTCCCAAAGGAAATACTGGATGGTCACAGAAGATAGGATTTAGTAATAAAAATAAATATATTTGAGATTTCTATACATTTACATGAATCAAAGGAACCAAGACTACGGGCAAAAGATTGATTGTTCAAAAACCTTTTAGAGGGTTTTAATTTTTAATTTTTATTTTGTTTTGCTTCAGTTTATTTTTGTCTTTGTATACTTCCTTCACAATGAATGTTGAAGCCCAGTAAATTAAGCAAAGTGCATCTTGCATTGTACTCAAAGAACTCTCAGACCATATAGATTACTTAACAAGGATAGAGATGCATAAAAGTTTATAAATAAAAAGGACATCTAATAGAGTCATTCCTTAAAATTGTAGCTCCCTGATTAGCAATAGCTAATGTTTACTGAGCACCATGTGCCAGCCACTGTGCTAGGTGTTTAGACAAATTATCTTGTTTAATCCTCCCAACGCATCTGAGACAGGTAAGACCTCATTGTGCAGTGTGAATGACGCCTCCTACAGCTGTGCACCACGGCAGCCCTGGGGATAGGCGTTACTTTCTTTAAGATAAGAAAATGGAGGCAATTCAGCGTCTTGCCACCAACTCACACTATTGGTGCATGATACTGACTGGACTCAACCAAGCTGACTTGACTAAGTCAGGCTCTTACTACTACTCTACCCTGTCCTTCCTCCTCTGCAATGAGAAACAGGAGTTCGCTGAGGCAGGAAAGGTAGTGCTGTCTCCATTACTATGACTTCCTCCTTGGCCCAGCAGCTCTCTTTGCCTGTGCTACCCTTCTGCACATCTCTGCCCACCCAAAGCCCGTGCATTCTTTAAAAAAAATTTTTTTTAACATTTTTTCATTTTTGAGAGACAGAGCATGAGTGGGGGAGGCACAGAGAAAGAGGGAGACACAGAATCTGAAGCAGGCTCTAGGCTCTAAGCTGTTGGCACAGAGCCAACGTGGAGCTTGAACTCATGGACCCTGAGATCATGACCTGAGCTGAAGTTGGACATTAACCAACTGACCCACCCATGTATTATTTAAGGCTGAGCTCAAATGTCTAAACTTTTCCCTGGACCCTTCATTTCTTAGGATAATTGACTAGATTCTCTGTCTCCATAGTACTCTGTACCTAGATACTTTGTTTTTCCAAGATAGAATAGCAATAGCATTCACAATATTTAATGAATGTACCTCCAGTATTCCTAACATCGAGTTGGGGGCATGTATTTCTCTTGCCCGTTGAGACAGGAAAGAACCAGCCTCCACCTCTTTTTTTCCTCCCTCCTCTTCCTTCAGCTTCTAGAGTTCAGGACTGAATTTGTTTATATTTATCGTATTTCCCATGTTGAAGTGCAACCCACCTGGTTGTCTCTTTGCTCTTTAGGACTCAAAGTTCCTCAAAAGCAGGGATGGAGTCCCATTTCTCTCTGTATTCCTCTTCCTCAGCACCGAGAACAGGGCCCCGTACATAAGTGCTCAATAAAAATCAAAGGAAGGTGGGACACCTGGGTGGCTCAGTCGGTTAAGTGTCTGACTTCAGCTCAGGTCATGATCTCACAGTCGGTGGGTTCAATCCCCTCATCGGGCTCTGGGCTGACAGCTCAGAGCCTGAAGCCTGCTTCAAATTCTGTCTCCCTCTCTCTGCCCCTCCCCTGCTTGCTCTGTGTCTCTTTCTCTCATAAATAAAAACAGTAAAAAAAAAAAAATCAAAGAAATGCTCCTGTGCCCTACTGACAGTGTGTGCCGGATGCATATTTCCACAGGTCTTTGTTCAGGGAGAGCAAAACACGTATCGAATATATAAATCTATAGGACATTATTCGGAATGGTTCAGGGGCACCTAGGTGGCTCAGTGGGGTTGAGCGTCTGACTCTTGATTTTGGCTCAGGTCATGATCCCAGGGTCGTGGGATCGAGCCCTGCATCAAGCTCTGTGACTGTGGCCCCTACTTAAGATCCTCTCTCCCTCTCTCTCTCTCTCTCTCTCTCTCTCTCTCTCTCTCTCTCTCCCTCTGCCTCTCTCCTCATACATGTGCTCTCTAAAAAAAAAAAAGAATGTTAAGTTTAAAAGTTACTAATAAAAATTTTAGCCCATTTCAAAATGGCTGCACAGAGCATTCAAAACCCTATATTTTAGCTCTTTCATGTGCTGCGATTGAAAAAAGTTTTCCATTTTAGACAGAAACCACAATGAGCTTAAATAAACCACGTCTGTCCTGGGATAATGATAAGTCTTGTATTATAGGTTGTGTGATATTATGGCTAAAGCTATGTATTCTAAGCAGTCCAGGGTGGATGTGTGTGAAATACTAAATTATCATACACTCGTCTAGTCTAAATGCATGGACGCTTCTCTCCATGTGAAAATTTATGACATTAGGACATTAGGCCAAAGTAATTTTATCCTTCAATGTTTAACTGAATTTGGAGAGACAGACTAACGTTTATACTAACAGTTAAACTCTGCGATCTGAAGAGAAACCAGAGTGTTAACAGTTAAACTCTGGACACAGCAAGTTCATCCGTCTAGGTGGAACTAGAAGCGAACAAAACCTCTCAACAGTCAAAGCCGGTGACATAACATCAAACTTAAAAGGTCGCTGACAGGACATTTTCATTCTTGTTTTGTACCATCATTTCAAATTGGTAACCTGGTCCCTAAGCCTACTCAGCCACACAAACAGAAAATTTAAAGTGGGGGAAGCAATTACAAAATAATGAGATGCACCAATTGCCAGCAAGAAAAGGAGAAGCACCTCAGTAGCATAAAAACTAAAACTAAAACAAAGAGGTACAGTTGTGCGGAGGCGGTCACTGCGGGCTCCAAGGCTCTCCTCCACCTCAACAGCCCTGCATCCGAACTGGTGGACACGGTTACTGGTGCTCATCCTCAGAAGCCAGAATCATCTAGAACACATTCAAATATATACAGTAGCCTCTATTTCAAAGAAGTTAGGAGATAGGTGATAAATTTAGATGTCCCAGTCAATAAGTAAAAGAACAAATATTTTGATGGACGTTTAACAGAACTATTTGAAAAGTTCAAATACTCAGAACTCACCGGGGCTCGAGCAGTGGAGGTCTTACTATTTGGGGACTTTACATTATGGAGAATGTACAGCCTATCCTGACATAATTTTCTTTAAAGGCAAACTTTCTAATACCATCAGATATTGCTGCCTTTTCTAATTCAGATTCAGCGTAAGCATCACTACTTTTTAAATTAGCTCATCTCTGATATACCTAACTTAAAGTACAACACCACTTATCTCAAAAGTCACTTATGTGGTGTGGACAACCCAGCAAAGAGATTTTTAGATGAGAGCATGATGGTGTGTTGCTGAAAATGAAAGGCATAATCTTTTGTATTTTGTATTTTGGATTTGTATGCTTCCTCCCCCCAGTCCACCCAATCTTCACATTTGGTTTAATAATCAGTACTAAAAAATTGTAATTTATATAATGTGTGCCTTTGCCAAGTAGCACCAATTGAATCTTAATTATAATTATTCACATCTGGAAAGACTTCGGGTCTCACCGGACACGTATCTTATAAACATTAGGAACTAAGAAAGGCTACATCCTTTAGAATCACGTACAACATACCAAGCCAGAGAATCATTCAGTGTTTCCAGTTTGCTATTTTACCTTCTGACAAGCTTTAGAAAAGCGAAGGGAATAAAACTAACTTGCATTACATACAAGATGTTGCCTACACAAATGCCAGAAAGGAAGCAACATGAACAGTCCGGAACATATGGCAGGGAGCTGACAGCATAAAGCAACTAGTTCTGCGTGAGCAGCAAGGAACATCTTGAAATGTACAAGACATATGTGTTGTAGGAAGAAGTCTGAAGTGTTTCATAAAAGAAGAGGACAACGTGAACCATGCGTGCTGAATAAAGTTTTAATTAAAAATGGATTTTTAGCCTTCAATGTGAATATACAATATGCTTCACAGATGGATTTTCTATGTAAGCCTTACCCAAACCAAAAAGTAAGGGAGACAAATAAAGCCTTGGAAAATGGCACAGAGGCTAAAATGTATGTAAATAATAGAGTGTTCTGGTACAAACAAACAAGGAAGGAAGAGCCACCCTTCTGCCATCTATTTTCTGCTTGCACATTGTGTAAGTCAATCATAGAACCTACCTCCAATGCAAACACGTTTCTCCTCAGTTTAAATATATAACAGACACATACAATTGGGAAACCACCTGACCATCAAACCATAAAGGAATGGTTAAATTACTTCACTGTACATCAATGCAACGTTTAGAAAACCACTTAAGATACATTTATGCATCATTTTAGAAAAATTAAATGTGTATGTATTAACATTTAAGTAGTAAGAGACATTCTTTGTAAAAAAAAACTTTGTAGAAATGCACAGAGTATCACAATAAAACATGCAAAAATATTACCAAGTTATCTCAAGGTTTTACTTTTATATGAGACGTATTATAGTAATTTTCCAATTTTTATGTCGTATTGCTTTTTTTCTTTTTTTCTTTTTTATATTTAAAATATTTTTTTAAATTTATTTTTGAGAGAGAGAGACAGAGCATGAGAGGGGGAGGGGTAGAGAGAGAGGGAGACACAGAATCTGAAGCAGGCTCCAGGCTCTGAGCTGCCAGCAGGAGCCGGACACGGGACCAGAACCCACAAACTGTGAGATTGTGACCTGAGCCGAAGTCAGATGCCCAACCGACTGAGCCACCCAGGTGCCCCAGTATTGCTTTTTAAAATCAGAAAATAATGTTTGAGAAGTCTGGTTAAAGCAGAAATATCTACCAATAAAACTGATATAACAGTGATTCTAAGTTTATCAGAAAACGTTTTAATATTAATCTTTGATGTCGGAGTAATGGTGATCCTTATCTGGATAGTTCCATTCTTGTCCGAGGCAAGAAGGAATTATGCCTAAAGTTCATGCAAACAATGAATGAAATGCAGGCATTTGGCAGATGAAGATGTGACAATTATGCTCTTTGTGTACACAGGGTCAATGGTTAGACCTTTCTATTTTTCCTTCAAAAAAAAAAAAAAAGAAAAGAAACCCTAAGTCACACATAAAAGGCTATCTAAATCCCTTCCCAATGCACTTAAACAGCATGAGTTTGAGCTGGAAAACCTGTGGCAATGACTTCAGTGTTTGAAAGTATCTTGATGCCAGAAAATTCTATTACAAAATGTTTATTTTTTAAAGTTCTGCTGAAGTTAGAATTTTATGTAAGATCTTTAAGTTGGATCAAAAGTAAATTCAGCAACAACCTTTCCTACTAGGTTTTCTGAAGACCTCATTGCATTTAGAAGCGATGTTTTTTTATTGCCAGAGCTTACTGATATTCTCTCGGCAGAAAACTCTAGCTCTAGGCAGGTGACCACTTGCCGCCCCAAACACACTGATTAACCCTCATCTTCACACCTTTATGCTGCTGCTCGGTATTTCCCCACTTAAAGAATTTTCTCCTTTCCTTACCTCTTCCAATCCGACCCATCCTTCGGCCTGAACTCACGTGCCTCCTCTGTATTCATGAAGCCTTTTCAGATAAATGGCATTGGCTCCTCCGTCTTTTGAACCCTTATTATTCACAGACTCGTCAGCCATTAGAGTCCTTTGTGATGTCTTACTGTGATCTTTTCAAGTATTTCTGTCATCTGCTAAACTGAAAATTCAGTGAGAACGTTTAAGAATTATTTTTTTTTACGTCCTATATAGTGTTTACTGTGCAAGTGCAATAAATTGCTGAAAGATGAACACAGCCAGGAAAACAGACTACAAAACTCTTCTCCTGGTCTGACTGTGACCTTTGGGGAGGCAGCTGTATCTACGTAATGATACTACGTGAAGGAAATGGCCTTATTTGAGCCCCTAAAGATCTGTTTTGGTATGAGGGCACCATTCAAATTCTAGACTAAAGCACATGAAGAAGGGCCCTGATGTGGTTTCCGTACATCTCATTCTCTTCTTGGCCCCAATTTTACCCTGTGCCCTTGTATTCTAACCAACGAAACGTCTGCAGCTCCCGGAATACGCTGTGCTTCCTTCATGTCCAGGCAAGTTCTGCCTCTCCTCTTCTCATGAAATCATCCAGTAAGACAGATAAAAGGGAGTTTCTTCGTGATGTCTTCCTCATTGCGGAAGTGATTGCTTCCTCTTTCACACTGCTGAAGCACCCACCCAAACATCTCCGTCCTTTGACTTATAGTGTATATTTCCGCAATACATGTAACATGTAAGAACATACTGTATTATACTGTGTTTGTGAGAGGTCAGGATGTACCTTATTCGTATTTCCCCAACGCCACTCACCATACCTAGTTCACAGCAGGTGCCCATCGTTTGCTAATGAATACACAGAAAAATGAATGACCTTGGTAACACTTTAGATGAAGGGAGAAAAAAAACCTCATATTTAAAAATTAGCCATGGAAAACCCAAAAGGCATATAATTCATATGGAGTCAAAAGCCAGCCTTTATCCTTTTTGGAGCTCAATGTATTTTTGTGCCTAAAATAAAAACAAAAGAAAACAAAATATCCAGATGATGAAGTTAGCAAAATGAAAACATTTTAGAAGGAGGAGAGGGGCACCTGGCTGGCTCAGTCAGTAGAGCATGAGACTCCTGACGTCGGGATTATAAGTCTGAGCTCCATGTTGGGTGGAGAGATACTTAAAAATAAAATCTTAAAAAGCAAATTAAAATAAAATAAAATGAGAAACGTAAATAGCTACTTAAATCCTTACTGCAGAGGACGCTGTGAATATCGGTGCTAGACCCATGGGTCCCCCGCCTGGGCGAGCATGACCATCACCTAGAGCGACTCTTACAGACACACTTCGATTTACTGCATCAGGATCTCCAAAGGTTGAGATGAGAAAACTACGTGAAACATGCTTTCTGAGGGACTGATCAGTAAGGATCGGGAACCACAGACCTGGAACAACCACTTCCCCAGCTTCCCACCCGGATGCTACGTTGTCATGCATATTCATGAGATGAGTATTAGGTCTGTCTGAGATCATCTATTTGTGAATCCTACACCTAAGGAAACGTTATTTCCCAAATATGGCTCTTTATAATTAATGTGGTAACTAGATCGCTGAATTCTTTCAACCCCACAGAACTTTTTAGTAGAGCTGCTATTAAGTTACACGTTGGCTAAATTAATTTTCCTTGTTCGAGGGAACGGAAGTGTATTAATAAGGAGGTGAATTGGCTAACAGGTAGGAGCACATTAGGGAGCAGGTAAAGCAAATATTTACAGATATTCATGAACATATAAAAAGATCTGAATAAAGGACAACAAGGTCCCTCCAAATATATAAATGAATCAAATATTATCTCAAAATCTAATATTATATCCAATACCTAAAGAAAAAAATCAAACAATCATGGGGAAAAGTTCTACAGGATATTTATGAGAAAATACTCCTAAAATACTCATAAAATAATGATATTTGTGAGAAAATACTAATATGATATCTAGGTTTAATATCTGCAAATTCAGCCACTTACACTCCCACTGAGTGACCTGCAAGTCACTTAACCCAAACCTGAGTCTTCTCATTTGTAAAAATGGGTACTATTATCCCTGTCGTACCAAATGCATAAACATGCATTAGAGATGCAATATAATAATTTATATAAAAACAGTTGAATAACAATGAGCTACATAAAATACAAGCTAGTATTTATCACAAAAGCTTAGTGGAAATAGTTTTCCAAGGCTTTAAATGTTTTGTAGATAAAAACTCACCAAAGTCAAATGTTCTTTTTTACCATTTTCCCAACACAAACACTTGAAAATCCTTCCTAATTCAAAAGCTGGCATCTTTTTTTCTCATTTGGCAAAAACAATCCCCCACCTCCCCGGGTTTCCAGTGGAAGTGAAATGAGTTTGACTGTTTTGGTTTAAGATTATCAAAACCCTCTCCAAATTATGCAGCTTCTGTGCCAAAACACACTCTTTATGTGGCACAGTTGTAGGGATATCATATGTGAACAACTGCTGGCCACAAAGGAGAAGTAGGACAGCACATTTTTGCTCTCATTTAGGAAAATGTGAAAAATTTTTTAATGTTTATTTTTGAGAGAGAGAGCAAGCAGGAGAGGGATAGAGAGGGAGGGAGACACAGAATCCAAAGCAGGCTCAAGGCTCTGAGCTGTCAGCACAGAGCCTGACACAGGGCTTGAACCCATGGACCGTGAGATCATGACCTGAGCCAAAACTGGACATTTACCCACTGAACCACCCAGGTGCCCCGATTTTTAACATGTCCTTGTCTAGTGGTAGTTTCCTTTCCAATATAACTTTAAAAAATTCTGAGCTTTTATTGATTTATCGATTGATTGAGAGCATGAGTAGGGGAGGGCCAGCGAGAGAGAGAAGGAAGAGAGAATCTCAAGCAGGCTTCATGCTCAGTGTGGAGCCCAACTCGGGCTTCCATCTCACAACCCTGAGATCATGACCTGAGCCAAAAAAAAACTAGGATACTTAGCCAACTGAGTCCCCAAGTGGCCCTCAATCTAACTTTTTATTTAATAGCAACATTTTATTAAAAACAGGGAAAAGGGAACTCTAGTTTCAGAAAACATGTTTCAGATGAGTTCAATAGTTAGCTAGCATTATCATCAGAGTAAATATCATTTGTAGAGTTCTTAACATATGCTAGGCAGATTTTAAGCCCTTTGTATTTGTTAACTAACTTAATCTTCATAATGACCCTATGAGATTGGTAATATTATCTTCATTTTTCAGATAGAAAACTAAGTTGAAAAGAAATGAGGTAATTTTTTTAAAGTAACACAGTTGTTAGGTGGTTGAAGTGGCATCTGAATCTAGTAGTGTGACTCCAGAGAGCGTGTCTAGCCACTAGACGACTTTTCTGGGCAGTGAGTAATTTGTATGTGATTAAGATCAATAGAAAAATATTCATTGGACAGCAATTCCCCCCAAAAAAAGTATATTTAAAAATTTACTTTATTTAGGGGCACTTGGGTGGCTCAGTCAGTTAAGCATCTGACTTCAGCTCAGGTTACGATCTCATGGTTTATGGGTTCGAGCCCCGCATTGGCTCTGTGCTGACAGCTTGGACTCTGAAGCCTGCTTTGGATTCTGCATCTCCTTCTCTCTCCCTGTCCCTCCCCCACTTGCACTGTCTCTTTCTAAAATAAATAAATGTTAAAAAAATTTTTTAATTATTTATATCCTAGGTTGAGATCTCTAAAGGAAATTTTTATAATTAAAAATTTTTTAATTTAAAACTTCTAGAAAAACTCACCGGGTAAACCTGAGATGGGTCTACTTAAGAAAAGTATGTGTGTATATGCATGCATGTGTGTGTGCATAGAATACAGTCAGCAAAGAGCCCGACGCGGGGCTTGAACTCATGAATCGCGAGATCACAACCTGAGCCGAAGTTGGACACTCAACCAACTGAGCCACCCTGGTGCCCCTACAAATTCTTAAGAGCTATGGAGTTGTTCATCTGGTGTAGATGGTCTAGGGTTCCTTCTGTTGAATTAGGGTAATTTATTCAAACTTCTACCTCTAACATCCCCCAAATTAAAAAATATAAATGTGGTTAATTCATAAAACATACCTGCACTGAATCTACAATAAACAAAGGACAAAATAAACATCCTAGGATCAAAACTAGTTTTATTGAACATACACTCAAACTAAATTTATTTTTATTTCAAAAAGAATACCTTAACCAAGTGACAGAAGGCACACATAAAGCTGAATGGGAATGCTGTCAGAGACTTAAGTCATGTGTTTAATTTCACTTGTTAAAGCTACATAAAACCTTTGCCAATGCACACTTGTATACAAGGTTAATAGGATTTTATAAGAATAGAGATAATGATGTGAGGGCAGCTGTCTATGTAGATTTATGTACAAAACGATGAAACTAATGACAGGGAAAGGTACTAAATCATTTTTAAGCGTCTACTGCATGTCAGGTATGATGCTAGTCACTTTGCATCACTTATCTATTTACATCATTTACTGAATGTATTCTTCGTAGTAACCATCCCAGATAGGTATTATTCCCACTTTATTAATCCTAAAACATGGTTCAATGCCTCCAGATAGCACCACAGTAGAGAATTCAAACGCATGTGTGTGGCTCTTTCCATATACTGTACAAGCTTCATAAATTAAATGATCAGTAAATTTAAAAGCCATACCAAAAATCTGAGTAATTTGGTTTCATGTCTTAAAATAATTTGGAATATTTTTTTACATTTATTCACATAGCTCATATTTTACTTTTTTTCCAATCAGGTCAAGATTTTTCAAAATACTACCTGTATATATATTGGCTTGGAAATTTTTGTTATTGTATTCCTTCTGAACACCATGCATTGTATGAGGTACTCTATATGCATCCACTCTTTAAATTATCTTAACAACTAGGGCACCTGGCTGGCTCAGTCAATAGAGCATGCAACTCTTGACCTTGGGGTTGTGAGTTTGAGTCCCAACTTGGGCATGGAGATTACCTTTAAAAAATGAAAATATAAGTTTTTTTAAATGATCATAACTCTATGAAAATATCTTCCATTTTATAAGTGAGAAAACAAGTTCAGGGAGGTTAAGTAACACAGAGGTGACAAATTCAGAGAAAAACATCTAAGGTCTGTTCAACTTTCAAACCAATAGTATTGCTATTATGCTAGATGGGACATTTTTCAAATTGCAAATTCCTTTTCCCAGATCGTTTCCAAAAAGCAATTATGATAGTGCTTCAGATATGTCAAAGGATGTCCACACTTATTTTCCTATTTGATTCTAACACTTCTCTGAGGAGTGGAGGGCAATGTTTATTAATATTATTTCACAGGGGGAAAAAATGAGGTTCAGAAAAGGTTTTGGAGGAAGTGCTTTTTCTACTATGCAATGTTGCTGTGAATCTCCTGGAAATAGAACTTTCTGAACACACACACACACACGCACACATACACACACACACACATATATACACACACACACATACATATATATATACACACATACATATTCTTCAACATATTCACACAATATATTCTTTGCATATATCATTAATTTTACTAAAAAATACACAAAAAACACTTCCAGTGAATAATGTGTGTTATTGATAAAAGTTTCTAATAGAATATAGCTATTCTCAATTCTATTACATACATTCAATGACATTAAATTTCTCTCACCTTATTTCTGAACTGGATCATAAAATAAATATCTTTAAACTTCTACTGCAATAGAAAAATAGCGATGCTCATGACAGTTTTGACTTAAAGCCTATTTTTTTCCTCATATTAATGTAGCCACCTATGCTCTATTTTGTTTAGTATGTTTGGAATGTATTTTTCCATTCTTTCACGTATAGCCTGGGCCTGTCCTTAAATATAGGGGCGCCTTGCTGGCTTAGTCAGTGGAGCATGTGACTCTTGATCTCCAGGTTACGAGTTTGAGCCTCACATTGGGTATAGAGATTACTTAAAAATCTTTAAAAAAAAAAAAAGTGGGCCTCGTGTAGATAACATATAGTTGGGTTTTGTTTTGTTATCCATTCAGCCACTCTGCCTTTTAAGAGTTTAATCCATTTACATTTAAGGTTATTATTGATAGGAAAGGACTTACTTTGCTATTTTGCTTTCTGTTTTATAGTTCTTTTATTCTTGTATTCCTCTCTGGCTGTCTTCCTTCGTGTTTTGTTGATTTTTTTTTTTTTGTAGGGATATGCTTTGATTCCTTTCTGTGTATCTTCCATGTTTTTTGTTTTTGGTTACCATGTGGCTTGATGGAATGTCTATACCACCCAAAGTGATCTACAAATTCATTGCTATACCCATCAAAATCCTAATGGCATTTTTTACAGAAATAGAAAAATAAAATAATCATAAATTCATATGGAGCCACAAAAGATTCAGAACACTTGAAGTGCTCTTAAGAAAGAACAAAGAGGGGCCCCTGGGTGGCTCAGTCGGTTAAGCATCCGGCTTTGGCTCAGGTCAGATCTCACGGTTCGTGGGTTCGAGCCCCGCATCGGGCTCTGTGCTGACAGCTAGCTCAGAGCCTGGAGCCTGTTTCAGATTCTGTATCTCCCTCTCTCTCTGACCCTCCCCTGCTCCAGCTGTCTTTCTCTGTCTCTCAAAAATAAATAAAAAGCATTAAAAAAATTAAAAAAAAAAAAAAGAACAAAGAGAGGCACTTGGGTCAAGTAAGCATCCAACTCTTGATTTTGGCTCGGGTCATGATCTCATGGTTGGTGAGTTGGAGCCCTGCATTGGCCTCTGCACTGCTGGTGGTGGAACCTGCTTGGGATTCTCTGTCTCCCTCTCTCTGCCCCTCCTCTGCTTACACTTGCTCTTTCTTCTCTTTCAAAAATAAAAAAAATTTTAAAAATAAATAAAAAAACAAAGAAACTGGAGACATCATACTTCCTGATTTCAAACTAAATTACAAAGGCATAGTGATTAAAACAGTATGGTATGAACATAAAGAACACAATAGACATCCCAGAAATAAAGCAACACAGAAGACCTGAAACTGTAAAACTCCCAAAAGAAAACAGGGAAAAATCTTCCTGACATTGGTCTTGGCAAGGATATATTTTTAGTCTTTTTAAAAGTTTATTTTTGAGAGAGACAGATAGAGCACAAGTGGGGGAGGGGCAGAGAGAGAGGGAGACACAGAATCTGAAGCGACACAGAATCTGAAGCAGGCCACTGGCTGTGAGTTGTCAGCACAGAGTCTGACGCGGGGCTTGAGCCCACGAATCATGAGATCACAGCCTGAGCCGAAGTCAGATGCTTAACCGACTGAGTCACCCAGGTGCCCCAACAATGATTTCTTAGATATGACACCAAAAGCACAGGAAACAAAAGTAAAAACAGACAAGTAGAACCACATCAAATTAAAAAGCGTCTGCATGGTAAAGGAAACAATCAACAGAATGAGAAATACAACCTAAGGAATGGGAGGAAATATTTGCAAACCAGTTATCTGATAGTATCTTTGTTAATAACAAAGTTTCAGTTATATAAGATGGTTAAGTCCAAGAGAAATACTGTATGGCGTGATGCCTATAGTTAGCACATAAAGGGACACGAGGAAACTGGAATGTATTGGACGTGTCTATTACCTCGTGTTGATAGTATCACTAAATTGTACACACAGGCGCAGTTCTTTGTTTACCAATTATACCTCAATAAAGATATTTTTAAAAAAGAGAAATGTAGTGATGCTTGGCTGTGCGGTTACACAATCAAAGAGGGTAATTACTGCTACACAGAAAGCACATCATAAGTCCCGTACCTGGAACTATTCCATACAGCAACTCTGGTTACCATGAAATTTTTGATCAGTTAAAAATCAGTCTTTAGCTGTGTTCTTTCATACATTTCCACCAACTTTTGCCTTAGCTCATGAAATGATTTCTTTATTCACTTTCAGTATTTGGATGTTGGAAATTTGCCCTAGCTTTTGCTGCAATAATGTTAATTTGGGTTGTAATCTACTGCATTTCTCTCTGAAGAGACTCTAGCTCCACCATTTAAAAATGTTAAGAATTGTAACAAGCTGAGTTTTTTAAACCACTTGCCTAATTGAGAGGCAGAACTCAAGAGAGGCAGAGATTTAGATTCAAATTCAAGCTTTACCATTTACTGCCTTTGTTAATCACTAGCCAATCAGAGCAGTTTGATCCTTGGTGCCTAGTCTGTAAAACTGAGATTGCTCATACCTACCCTAGCTCACAGGGTTGTTGTGAAGGTCAAATAATACAATGTATATAAACCACCACATACAGATGGTGGCCCCAAATAAGTGTTACTTTTAGTTCCCTTGTTTTAAGAACTTTAAAGATGACACTTAGGTGGAGATGAGAAGTAAAAGAACAAAAAATTATCTTCATTCTTGCCCCCTCCCTCCCCGCCAAAAACCTTTGCAAACTTTCATATCATATACAAATTAGAGTAGAACAGGTTTTCTCTCATCAGGCTCATTTACTTGAATTAGCATAACTTGAATGCAACATACGAAGTTTAAGGTATTAGTTTGAAAACACTGCAGTTCATTGAGACAGTTTTGCTTAAATACTCATATAAATACCTTACTTATTATACTCTTCATTAGTCAGGAAAGCCAAAGTTTCTACATTGAGTAGCTTGGTTACATCTGAAGGCTAGAAGATGGAGAATTCAATCCCTCAGTCAAAACTGTACTACTCTGGGTGCCTGGGTGGCTCAGTTTGTTAAGTGCCTGACTTCAGCTTAGGTCATGATCTCACAGTCTGTGGGTTTGAGCTCCGCATCAGGCTCTGTGCTGTCAGCAGAAAGCCCGGAGCCTGCTTTGGATTCTGTGTGTCTCTCTGTCTCTGCCCCTCCCATACCCACGCTCTGTCTCTGTCTCTCAAAAATGAATAAATGTTAAAAAATGAAAAAAAAATGTACTTCTTTAATGAATGACAAAACAGACATTGGGAATGAACATTTAAGGCTCTTTTTGGGGACCCTGAAATGTGCATTTCATAGAAGGGATTTAAACTCCACTGGAATATTAGCTGCTTGGAACAACTGCAGGCGACTTCCTGGGCCCGTTGCCGAACCTGAGCTCATCAGCCCTTGCAGCAGCCGTGCAGGGGTGGCCCTCGTCACCTGACCGTCGTAAACTCAGTTGGCGAGCCGTGTAACCAAGTGACCGGCCATCATAGGATTTCTTTTTTCTTAATTTAAAAGTACTTTTTTGAAAACTAGATTGCACCACATAAACACTGACTCTCTTAACTCATGATCCATTTCTTTCTTCTTGAAGACTGTGGTACAACTAGAATTTTTCTCTTAGCTTCTCCTTTGCTATCTCTTTTGGCTACAGGTATAAACTAGCTGAAAGTGATAGTCTTACCAGGTCTTCTTATATCTTACGTCCAGATAGTTAGGCTTCGCATTGGTTTTAGTAGCCCTTCATGTATTTTCTTTCATGCAGTCAAGTCATTTAACAAACGTTGTACATCTACTCTGTGCCACAGACATGGAAGTAAACAAGGACCAAGACCAGCAGAAAAAGACACACAAGAAAGGCACTGATGACTTAGTTCATTAAGTGCTATGATAAAGATAAGCCAGGGGTACCTGGGGGGCTCAGTTGTTTAAGTGTCTGACTCCTTGATTTTGGCTCAGGTTATGATCTCACAGTTGGTGAGTTTAAGCCCCGCATCAGGCTCCACACTGATAGCTGGAAGCCTGCTTTGGATCCTTTCTCCCTCTCTCTCAAAAAAAATATTTTAATAATAATAATAATAATAATAATAAATTATTCTCAGATTGTTGTGCTGGAAACACAAAGATGAAGAAACACTCCCAAGCTAGAGAAGCTTACATCAAACATAATAGAGTAAAAATAAGGAAACCCATAGATATTGTACTATTATTGTTTGTCGGACCCTCCAACAACAGTCCAGAGAAGCTTCCTGAGTTCAGGAATCCTCATTTATCTCACGAACTCATGCTCAGTGTTTTTGTGGAGGTGGTCTGGAGAAATACAGCAAAATGCATTTTCTTGAATATCTTACACACACACCTTTCCCCCCTCAAAAGTGGCATTATTTTTGGTAAAGAGTTAAGGGCTTAACTAATGTTATTAACCTACAGGTAGTTGTGGAAGGATGTAAGCTCCCATCTGTTCTGTGTTGGGTTATTTCCCTCCTACCTTAAAAATCCTAGTGATTTTTCTAAGGCTTATGCTCTCCAGGCCAGCTAGAGAGAGACAGCTAACTTCAGTGGTCATCCTGCCTGAAGTACGCGACACCTCTAAGAACGAATTGGGACTCCTTATCATCGTTAGAGCACCTCTGTCATCTAGTACAGTGCTTCTCCCGGCATAGGAAGTCAACGTCAGCACCGCCCTGCTCCCAAACTCAGGTCAGGAACTGTATTTTGTTTACCTCTGGACAATCAGTTGGGGCTGTACGGACTGCCTGGACCAGGGGAGACCTTCAATAATATTTGTTAAATGGGGGCGCTTGTGTGGCTCAGGTGGTGAAGCGTCCCACTTCGGCTCAGGTCATGATCTCACAGGGTGTTGGGTTCAAGCCCCGCGTCAGGCTCTGTGCTGACAGCTCAGAGCCTGGTGCCTGCTTTGGATTCTGTGTCTCCCTCTCTCTCTGTTCCTCCTCTGCTCACAGTCTGTCTCTTTCTCTCTCAAAAATAAGTAAATATTAAAAAATTAATAAAAATATGTTAAATGGATGAATATTCACCAGTTGTGGTTGTCTAAGAAACTTTATATAATTAAATGAAGTGTATTATTAAGAGATAAATAATATACTCATAATAACTCATAACAAAAAGTTGAGTTTCCTGTGTTACTCTTTTTTTTTAACCTCTTCATTTTGCACCTGATTTTCTAGCTAGTTAGAAAATCTGGGAGGAGGAGGAGGAGGATATTTTTCTTAATTTCTAAAAGGGCGGCCCTTTAACACACTAACCACCAAGGCCTCAACAATAAGCAAACAGTGCAATTGCTCAGGGCCCACTCCCGTCAGGGCTCCTGTTATGGTCACGTACAAACAGGACAAGAACGGCACAGGGCTTTGATTTGTTTTTCTCTCCCTTCACTGTTTTTATCTGACTTCAAAAGCCCACTTTCTATTCTTGAGTTCTCTCAAGTTCTAGATCTTTATTTTTAACTGATTACTGGGTGTTTCCCTCTACCCCACCTCCGCCCTCATAAAACCTGATCAGTATTTACTTTTTCCATCTTGGTTTCCTGTTCTCGAAAGTCATTTCCATCATTCAATGTCCAGCTCAGAGGTCACCTCTTCCAATGCTGCTCCAGGTCTGTCATTCTCTTTACAGTTCTCTTACTGCATTCGACATATCCTCCCAAAATGTTTGCATCCCTGCCCTCAATCTCCAGTGCAAGAACGTGAAGTTCCTGAACAAACATGCTCTCCCCCATTTTCATGCTTTTGCAAGTTCCACACCAAGCTAGGATGCCCTGTTCCCATTCATATATTCCTACACCACAGAAGTTACAATATTGTAAATGTTGAAATACACTGTTGTCTTTTTCAATAGACTCCTCATACTTCTGGGAAGATACATTTAAAAAATTTATACCCTTCACATTTAACACAGTGTTCAATAAGTATGTGATGGATGAGTGAATGAATGCTTGAATGTGTAACTGGCCTACGATCCTAAGGTAAAGTTATAAAACCCCAAAAATTGTAAAACGGCAGAGTCATTTTGGAAAACAGTCTGGCCGTTCCTCAAAATGTCAAATACAGAGTTTTCATAGGACTCAGCAATTCCTTGTCTAGGTTTATCCTTGAGAGAAATGAAAAAGTCACCACAAAAACTTTTACACAAATATTCATACCAATGTTTTTTGTAAATCCCCAAAGTGGAAATACTGAAAATGCTCATCAAATGAATGGATTAACAAAATACCCATGTAATGATCATTATTTAATCAAAAGGAATGAAATACTGATATACCTTACAGCATAGATGAACCAGGAAAACATTATGCTAAGTCAAAGAAGCCAGATACAAAATGTCACATACTGTATGATTCTATTTATGTGAAATGCCAGAATTAGAGGCTGAAAGCTGACTAGTGCTTGCCAGGAGTTGAGGACAGAAGGGAATGAGGAGTGATTGCTAATGGGCTCAGGATTTCTTTCTGGAGTCATGAAATACTTTATAATTAGCTACTGCTTATAGCTGCACAACTCTGTGAATATACTCAAACCATGCAATTGTACACTTTTAAAGGGTAAATTTTCTGCTATATGAGTTGTTTCTCAATATAGCTATTATGGGTGAGACGTGCCCAGTAGCTCAGTTGGTTAAGTGTCTGGCAGCTCAGAGCCTGTAAACTGCTTTGGATTCTGTGTCTCTGTCTCCCTCTGTCCCTCCTGCTTGTGCTCTGTCTGTCTGTCTGTCTGTCTCTCTCTCTCAAAAATCAAGATTTAAAAAGTTAAAAATATAAAGCTATTATTGGAAAACGAACACAATAATGAGAATGTTTTATCTACTCCAGATTTTTAATCAGGGGCTTAATCTTTGAAGTCACAACACAACTCTGCTACCTAGAACTTTCTTATCTTCCATTTTAATCAATTATACAATCATACAAATGCTGGAGCATTGAAAAGATCCTTCTTAATTAACCTCTTCCCCGCCTTATAGATAAGAAAACTGAGCTCCAAGGACAAAAGACTCAGATAAAGTTATGTAACTGCTAGTGGGGCCAGGGAGACCTCCCTCTAAGTCCAATCACACACCTTTTTTTCTTAGTTGAATTGACATCTTCCTTCCTGAAATTTCCAGGTCTTTTAAATTTAAAGAACAAAATACATTAAGAAGAAGATCTATTTATCTTTCATATTAAGTCCTATAACTGTTACTAGATTGTAAGAAATGTTTTTAAAAGGCTAAAAAACTAAACAACTGCATCTTTCTGCTTCTTAGTGAAAAAGACAAGTATTAGTATTTAAAGGTTTTACTCCTCAAAAATAATACAACATAAGAATTCATAGTATTAGTTAGAGATGGCAACAAAGATCATTCCTTCCCCCAGGAAATGGAAATAGACACTTAGTCAAGACACTGCATATCTGAAAATTTGCACCTGATCCTTCAGAGAGATGCCGAATGTAATCACAGGAAAATGTCTTTCAGAATATCATATTCTGAAGTTCCCCTTTGAGACCCATTTTTTGTGGCCTTTGTCATAGCCAATGGCAGATATAGGTGTAATAAGGTAATTTTTGATGTACTTATTAATGCAGGAGATTTTCTATGACAGTGAAATTTCCTTTGAAATTTGTTCATATTTGTTCTTTTCACCTTTTAAATGGAAGAATTTTTCATTTGTTTCCACACATAAAACAAAACCTAGACCAAAACATACTATGTTTCACTGTTATTCAGTGTTGACCTTCAAAAGCTCATTATACAAAACATCATCATGCAGCTTACAGCCAGAGGGCTAACTCAGGGGTTGTGTAGTACTCCGTTTCCCCAGCCGGTGTCCACGTGTAGGCTGGGATGGCGTGTTTGAAAGCGTGTGGAGATCTGAGGAGAAAGATGGCAGATACGGCTACACACTCCGCATAAACAGGTTTATGCCAGAATTTCTCAGAGCCTCTAAAATACTGGTGTTCACTAAGACTATATCGGCCATACATCCGCTTGCTTGCACAGCTTCAGTCTGGAATTGCTGTTTCAGCATCAGTAGCACGGTCTTCAATTTCTGCCATCCTACCTATGACTCTCTAGGTCAGGGAGTGTGAATATAGTGCATAGATTTTCCTCCATTTATATAACCAAAGAAATATCTGTATCTACATTTCTATATCCATCTCTTAGAACAGATCCACAGAACATGGTTCAGGAAAAGCTGACCTACTCCATTCTCATCTGCTAGGCTGAGGAGACTGGGGACCAGAGAACTGAAGAGACTACAGGATGGCAGGATGGAGCTAAAACCTAGACTGCGTGGCCCCTTTCTCTGATGCGCTTTCCAATCCATCTAATAACAGGTTGTTATTTCAGAACACTCTTAACATGAAGTTTAAAAATCCTATTATTAGATAACAAGTATTATATATTTTCTCCTAATACAAAAGCAAATCACCCAATTTTACATGTTAATTTCAACTTAAATGGAGTTCAGTTTTTTAAAATCATAACTGTAGCATTAACCAAAGGTGGAGCCAATGAAAAAACAGTACTTAGTAGTCAAATCTCCAAGCCTGTAGGCCAAGTTCACTTATTTCCTGTTCTCTGCTTTCCCTGCATCGACTCTGGCAAATATGAGGTGACCGATTTCTTCATATCTTCAAAGATTCACGGGCCTCACAGCTGTATCTATGGGGGTTAATTTTATCACTAGCAGACTTGCCAGAACAAAGTGCTCTGTATAATAATTTACTCCTCTTTATGCTTCCAAGTGTCCTTCAACTAAGGATACTACTTTCTTGGGGCATTTGGTGCCTATGACAACTCTAAGTAGTTTAAAATTACAACATAATCCCTTTATTCTTTCTGAGTCTCAGCATGCTTACTAACAAAAGCTATTTTCTGATTCTGGTTGCACCACAAGATATGGCCTTAAAAGAAAATCATGCAAAAAATTGTATCTTTAAAAACAAGTTATTCACATTTTGGGTCACACATGGCCATTGCTATGTCTAGCTAACTGTTATATATTGTAGGCAACTTAGGTAATTGTTTTAGAGAAGAGGAAGTGAATGATTTATAAACTTTAAAAAGAATGCTATTTCTTATTAGCTAAGAAGTATAAATTTTCTGCTGGGAGAAGTAACTATTTAAAATGGGGTTTAATTCAGGAAATCCATTTCATTTCTGTACAGTATATCATTTTGGTCATTACCAAGAAAAAGGAGTTAATATTAATTTTAGGATAACCACTCAAACAGATGAAAAAAAATCACAACGTGATTAAGGCAGGAGACCATTTCCAGAGAGAAGCTATTCCTGGATGTGTGGGTGGAGACAGGAGGTACGTGTGGCAGAACTGCCTTTTCTCATAACTGGATTGAAGTTGTGATACAGAACGGAGCTTTGACTTTTGGAACGGAGCACTCCCTTCTATGAGAAAGAAAAGGATTGCCTACAATCATTTACCACCTGAAGTAATGAACTTATTTGCTCTAACTACTGTATTCAGAACCACCTGTTTAAAAAAAAAAAAGAATACAGATATTGATCACATCAAACGTTTTCATTAAGTTGACAGACACCTATACAGTCTATCATCGATGGTCTCAGAAGCTTTCCTGTGTATGAGAAACAGAACTACAGGCCTTTTTGTATAAGTTCCTGTATATCTTGTCCATGCTGTTCTCAAAGAGGGGTCGGTGGGATTTTCCTTTATAAGACGCCGCCCTGTTGGACCAGTATTCACCGTCATCCAAATGGGGAGTGCCATGTGGCCGCTGAAATGAGCTATAAAAAGGACATAAAATATTAAAACTGGTGAAACTCAATGAGAGGTAGTATTACATAAATCAAATATTTACTGAGTACTTTACAGGAGTGTGATACTCTGGGGTGTGAGAAATAAAAGACAATAAGGTCTGTGCCTTCAAAGAGTGACCTATTTGTATGAAACTATTACAATACAATAAAATGAAAACTGTGCATGAGAGACAGTTACAAAGAATTGAGAGAAGAGAGACAGAGGTGCGGCGTGGTAAAAGGAGGGTGCAGATGCTGTGGTGAGGCCAGTCCTGAGAGCACCTGGCCTCGAGAGTCAGGCACACCTAAAACTGAATAAACAGCTCAGTCCTTTACAAGCTGTGGGACCTTGGGCAATTTATTTAATCATCCAGAGTCTAAGCTTCCTTTACTGTATTTTTGCAGTATTGGTTTAAAAATCAAAGACACTATGTGTAAAGTGCATAGTTCAGTGCTTACTTTGGACACATAAGTTATTAAGTAGGAGGCACTAACTAGGTACTTTATAGATACTTATCTGACAATCTTAAAACATGCTAAAAGTTGGTAACTGTGGAAACTAAGATTCAGTGAAGTCAAGTTACTTGCCTATGACTACTCAGCTAGTAATTGTCAGAACAGAAAGGAACACGCTGTTTATGGCCTTAAGGCCCCTTCAGAGCAAACTGCTATTGTCTTCAAGGATGAGTAGAAAATTATCCTGAATATGAACCACTTTTGGAAAATGGAAAATAAGATAAAAGAGTCTGTTTTTGAAGTGATAGAGATCCAAGTTTGAGGATCTTGAAGAAATAAGAGAGACTAGATAGGAAGCTATGAAATAGACCAGGACTAGGCAAGTTACAATGAGAATAAAGAAGAAAAGTCCACTCTATTGGAAGGTTTGATAGTGTTTTTTAAAACATACCAAAGTTACAATTTTACTATAATAAACATTAAGTTCTGGGCTTAACATACCATTTGTTAGAAATAAAATGTTGACTTTTTCAAGGACTGAGTTTAGTTTATTTTTTAATAAACTACTTCAATAAAATAATTAATTGTTACAGATAAGATTCTCAGGCATGTTAGAGATTGTGCTGGGGCATCTGTGTGGCTCAGTTGGTTAGGTGTCCGACTTCGGCTCAGGTCATGATCTCACGTTTCATGAGTTTGAGCCCTGTGTCGGGCTCTGTGTTGACAGCTTGGAGCCTAGAGCCTGCTTTGAATTCTGTGTCTCCCACTCTCTCTGCCCCTCTCCAACCCGTGCTTGGTCGGTCTCTCTCTCTCTCTCTCTCTCTCTCTCTCTCTCTCTCAAAAATAAATAAAATATTAGGAAAAAACCCTGTATAGTCTGGTTATTAAATGCCCAGGTATATTTTCTTCATATATTTGGAAGAAATATATCTGCAAGAACAGTTTGGTATCCTACCTGAATAGCACCAGGTTCTAACATCTCAACACAAAGTGACCACGAAAAAAGACATGGAGCAGCCGGGTTATCATTTTTGGAGCTTGAATGGTGTCAGTGAGGATGTAAAGTCATGAGGACATTTATACACTTACTTTGGAGGAGCTTGGCATCACTCAATAAGGTTGAACCTGCAACTTCAAGCCAGTAATGCCACTCCTGGGTACCTCAGTGAAACTTGCACATGTGTACCATGAGACTTGTGCAAACCTGATCATAGCAACACTTTTGGTAACAAAGCTAAGAACTGGAAGCAACCTTAATGCCCATCTACAATGAACACATGGGCATACATGGCACAATCCGCAGTAGAGAAAACAGGGAAAATTAATGATCTATAGCTACATGCAGCAGTTGGGGTGAAATGAAAAACCAACTCAGGGGGGGGAAAAAGCATATTTCAAACAATTGCAGTTGTACTTACATTTATATAAAGTTAAAACAAGGAAAATTAAACAACTTATTGCCTAAGGTTAGATTCATGTGTGGCATAACTATAAAGAAAAAAAAGAAAAATTAACAGAAAAGCTACAGTAATAGTTCTCTCCATGGAAAGAGAAACAATTGGTTAGGAGCATAAGGTGGCTTGGGAGGTACGGACTGTGCTCTGTTAAGCTGGATGGTGAGTAAATGGGTATCCAGTTATTATTATTACTATTATTATAATTTATGATGCAGAAACCTTAAATATACTTCCCCGTTACAGTTAATACAGAAGTTCTTAAAAATTCACTTCTGTGAACCATAATAGGTTTTTCTACTTCCAGATAGCTTTGCTACAATGAAATTCTACCTCAAAAAAAAAAATGAAATTCTACTTCTTATCTTCCAAAAATATTTACTAGATCCTGTCAAACTTTCTTTATACTTGGTGCAAAAAATTTTCACGCTGGAAAAATTTGAAAATGATATAGTCTCTGGGATAACAAAGGCGTTTTAAAACATGATTATCATTCCTTCTACTGAACCATTCAGTTAAAGAGGGATAGTCAAGACAACTTGAATAATGTCAGCGTAATATTTAAACATTTTCAAAGGCTTTAGCCAAGTCTTCATGCTATTGCTTTGATACAGCGACCACATCTCTTTCATTAGCTCTGTTCAAGAAATAGTCTGTCCATGGAATACAATTTTTGATTTTATACATTTTTTTCACTAAGCCTAATTCCTGTTGTCACTTACAATTTATTATTATTATTATTTTGACAGTTTGAGTCAAATGAGAGGCAGATGACCCACACAGATGTATCACCAGAAACATTTCTGCATCTCTCGTGCTTCTGCAACCGCACCTCCCAGCCTAGGCCCCCACGTTTGCCTGTGTTCCCTCCAACGACATTAGGAGTCTCACCAGGTTTTTTTCTGTTTGATTGGTTTTCTTTTGTTTATTTGTTATTTTGTTTTGCAACAAATCATGAACTAATTAAAATTTCACAACACATAGGTCTGTCCCTTATCTCCTTGTCCACAATCATCAACTTTACCGCATGCTGAAGGCCAGATAATAATGTTCTTTTTCAAGCTCTACATCGTGTTGAGTGGCTAGCTCAACTCACTACGGAAGTTTCAATTTCCTACACATGCTGCTACCTGCCTCTCAGAGGGGTAAGCAGCAGTAGGACTGCTAACTTTCAAAATCACAGTGTAGACTACTGCTGAGGTTGTAGACCCAACTCCTCCCCCTATCATAAATTACTGTATTTAACATGGCTTAGATTTGCAATTGCAGTGGTTCCATTAGACAATACTTTTTTTTTCATGTCTCAAAGTTGCCTTAAAGTATTACCTCAGTGGCTTGCAATGAATAAATAAAATTCAGAAAGCTTTTTAGAAACAAATATAAACCTGGTAAAAGTTTGTAAAGAAGAGCTAAAGTGGCCAAAATACACATTCTAATGCATATGGATCTTGTAAAATTTGGCAGGGAGTTTATTACTATTTAAAGTTGCAAACTTTTTCATTAGTAAAGAATATTGTGATTATATGGAGAGAATGTGGGAATTAGTTCAGCCTGGGAGTCTGAACTGCAAAACAGACATGTGAACACAGAACAGGTCCTAATAAGGTCCATAGGTGGACACAAAGAGTATCAGAATCCTAAAATGATATTTACTCCCAGACATAAAAGCATTAGTTCTCTAATAAACTATGAACATTTGAGTCAATTCTGATTTCCCATTACTGGGTATATTAATAAGTTTAACATGTGTAAGTGACACTAAAAAGTTTTATTATAGTAATAGGCTTTTGAAAAATAAACTTCTCTATTTTACCATGAGTATCTTTAGCATTCATTCACTCAAAGCATTTAGTGAGTTCCTACTAAACTCAAAAAAGTACTGCATTAATGCTATATACTGTAAAATGGTTACTTTCAAAGTAGGGATAATATTTTTATTAACGGAGTGCATTTTGTTTTTATTAACTTACTCTTGCTACTTAAGTAGGAGCCCTGTATTTAATTATGACAAGGCTATTAAGGAAAAGAAAAAAGAAAAAAACCCAACAGACCAGGATAGTCCAAGAACGGGGAAGTTTTAAATCCTAAGTGTGCTAGGGTGCAGCTTATATGCCAAGAACAGAAAGGTCTTAGGTAGTTTAACATGAACTAGGAGAGAAAGGACATTACTAAATTTTTGCTTAGAAAAGAGTAAACTTACTTGAAACCCTGATGTTTTCTATATAGGTAGCAAATGAAGACCAAGCATATACGACTCTATACATAGTTTTCATACAAAGTTATCTATAAGGTGATATTCACTGAAAAGAAGGTCAAAAGGTATGATGGGACATGTTACCTCCAAAATATTAATTCTAAGAAATAAATGGAAGGTCATGAGAATTATAAAATTGGCTATTTGCCATTTATACTCAAAGAATCAGCACTGAAAGTGACTTTAGGGTCAGCTGGGTGGTGCAGTTGGTTAAGTGTCTGACTTCAGCTCAGGTCATTATCTCATGGCTTGCGAGTTTGAGCCCCATGTCAGGCTCTGAGCTCAGAGCCTAGAGCTTGCTTCATATTCTGTGTCTCCCTCTCTCTCTGCCTGCCACCCACCCCTGCTCATGCTCTGTCTCTCAAAAATAATGTTAAACATAAATGTTAAAAAATTAAAAGTAAAAAATAAAAGACGTATACTCAAAGAATTTTACTGAAGACTAATTACTTCTAGGTCACTTATGTCTCTTCCATGACTAAGAATGTGTAGAAACGAACCATTGACAACAAAGTCTAACAGTTTTCACTACTATTAATTCCTCTGTTGATTCCTTATCTAGAGATGTTATTAAATATGACAATCAAAAAGTGAGTTTACTTAAATAACAGTTTTAGCAATGTAACTGATCATTATTAATTAAGAACTGTAATTTAATATTTGAACTATTTTTCTAAGTTGAGCTCCTACTACATGTCAGAAACCTTGAGGTACAATCAAAAACAAAGAAAAGTAACATATCTATGCTTTTGAGGAGCTCACATTTAACAGAAGGCAAGATAAACATGTAATGAAATAGTTATTATGAGAAAAATATTGCTAACTGAAATGAAATATGAGAAGTGGCAGAAGGGAGAGAATGCCTAACAGTTTGTTGAGGTCATGAAAGATATCTCAGAAGAGGGAAAAAAAAAACCTGACCATAGTCCTAGAGAATAAGTAGACATTCACTAGATAAAGAAGACAGAAATTATTTCAGGCATCAAATTATATAACAGAATCAAAGCATAAAACAGTCTGGAATATCATGAAATACCAGGCGTAGCTGGAGAGGTAAGAATAAAGTAAGATTTAACTGTTAGAAGTCAAGCAGAATTTTATCTTAAAGGGAATAAATGAGCCTATAATAGAGGGATACAGAAGGGATTTCCACTATGAGTGGGAGATTGAATCAAGATTACTCTAAAGTCTTAGCCTCAAGTACTATTTTTTCCAAGTATTAATTTTAATAATATGTATATAGGATACAAGTGGTCTTTATTTAAACACAAAAACATTTAGTATTTTAAACTGATATTTTACGTCATCCATCTGGTTTCACAAATACAGGTGAAATTCAGTATCATTGTCATGTCCATAAAGAACATGTCATTTGTTGTTTTTTTTTTGCTGAATTCCCTCCCATACTTTGAGTAAAAAGAACTAGACATACAATTGATCTAATGTAGGGAGAGTACAGCTATAATACTTAAGAAATATTTGCATGTTTTGCCCTGGTTAAGTAACATAATGAACATATTTTTATTCCGAAATTCAGTTATCATTAAAGCTTAAACAACTACAATTCAAGCATAATATCATAAAATACTACTTATTATGGCTCTCAGACCTAACTTGAGATTGCTGTTAATGATCTCTTCCATGTCATCATTCAGTCAGCAGTCTACCTACCTAACCCTATCTAGTTAGGACCATAATTACCTACTTGTTTATGAGAATGTTATAAAATCATAATTCTTATTAAAAGTTATACTGAATGTAATACTTTCTCATGATCTATTTAAAAAATTAGTCTGTCAAGAATTGCCAGTCTTAAAACCATTCTGGTTGTTTAATTGTATTCTTTAAGGGAGCAACAAGTTGAACATTGGACATGCCCTGGCATCAATATTAAGTCCAATAAGCAAGATCATATTTTGTTTTAAAAATGAACACAGGGGCACATGGATGGCTCAGTTCATTAAGCATCTGACTTAGGCTCAGGTCATGATCTCAGGGCTTGTGAATTTGAGCCCCATGCCGGGCTCTGTGCTGACCGCTCAGAGCTGGAGCCTGCTTTAGAGTCTGTGTCTCCTTCTCTCTCTGCCCCTCCTCCACTTGTGCTCTGACTCTCTCTCTTTCTCTCAAAACTAAACATAAAAAACATTTTTTATAAACACAAACATTTTTTAAATGAATACAACACTGCCCTGTCTTAATCATCAGAAACTTTTCTAGACCCCTAAGCTACAATTTTCACACTTTGAAAAATAACATAAATATGCAGCACCCTTCAATATTTCTGAATAACAATATAACTTCTAGACAAAAACATTTTTAAAGAAAAAGAAAAATTAAATCTTAAGTACTTAATAAAAAAGGATTTTATGATACTTGAGTTAATAACATAAGATTCAACAAATTCAAATTAGAATCAAGCAACATTTTCTCACTTGAAAATGAAAGCTTGTTCTTAGTTATTGAAGAGATTTTAAGTGTGTATATTATTCAGATTTTTTTCTTCCATTTGTTAATACTACAGACAACTTTTTGGCTATTTATTACATTTTAGTAGATTCATCAGATTAATCAGAAAGTGACCAACATAAAGAGATGAAAGGCTGTATTATTTAAAAATATATAGTCAATTGATGGTTACCAGAGGGGAGGTGGGTGGGTGGATGGGTTAAACAGGTGATGTGTTAAGGAGAACACTTGTGATGAGCACTGGGTGTTATGAGGAAGTGTGCAATCACTATATTGTACACCTGAGACTAATATTACATAGTATGTTAAGTAACTGGAATCTAAATAAAAACTCATATATAGTCAAAATTTAAATTAGTTTTGTTACAAATAATTTCACAATTAAAACATTATATTGAACATTTTTCTGCTCTTAGTAACCTGAAAAATATCAATAGCTAGTTCCATAAAAGAAAGATATGGACATATTAAAAATTTCAGGCAATAGTCATAAAAGGCAATTCATATTCTAACCATGAACTTAAAACTATTTTTATCCTTACTCCTCTCTTTTTGTGACCAACCCCCAACTATATGAAATATCACTTATGCCTGGTCTTTAATTAAGACTAATGTTCAAATAAAATAGTGATGCCAGAAGTATATAACAAATACAGAGGATTTTAAACATCATGAAAACTGAAGAATTTTGAAATATACATAGCAGATACTCAAAAACATTCCAGGACCTTGGGAACTGGCAAGACTACCAGTCTAAAATTTTCTAAAAGATAGGCAATATACAAAAGAGAAGGAGTTGGCATGGTACATTGTTTCCAAAATCCAGCTCCAAATTCCAAAGCACTTAAAGTAAAAGGTTACCTAACAACTCCTTGGTAAGAGACTTCTTCCATATGAATTTCACACTCAGTGATGATGGAAGATATAGGACAGCTAGCATGTATGGCCGGATGTATGCAATATGACAGCACTCCAGTTTCCCATTATGCGCTTCCTGCAGAAAACACGGAATCTCTGCTAGACTCCGTGGATGCTAATCACAATATATATCCAGATCATAACATAAAGCATTGAGTCCTGGGCATAATTTTTAAGCAAAATATGAAAGAAATAATTTGTATCTGTCAATATTCTATTTGATGAGTCCCTATCATTACATATCTTTTTTAAACATGATTTTATTTATTATTATGTTTTTTATTTTATTTTTATTATAAGTAGCTTCCACACCCAGCATGGGGCTTGAACTCATGACCCCAAGATCATTAGTCACATGCTCTATAGACTGAGACAGCCTGGCACCTCTCTAATTCTTTAAACATGATTTCCTTTAGTTCTTTGAACACAGCTGCTGAATCCAACACCTGGGCCTCCTCAAAGACAGTTTATAGGAATTCATCTTTCAAATAAAAGGGTTAGATTTTTCTATTTATTACATGTCACATAATTTTTTGATGAAAACAACATTTTAAGATAAAAATGACAACTCTGGATTTTGACCTTACCGGCATTTTGTTTGTTTGTTTGTTTTTGATTATTTGTTTAGTGTCCTGTCTGGATTAATGCCTGAAGTCTGTTTCCCTTGCCCTATTTAGTTTCTGGTGTCTCTTGTTCTTTTTCTAGGACTGCCCCTGGGTCAGCATAGCTTGGTGACCAGCAAAGGATTGGTTAGAAAGGCTTCCATCTTTTTGTCAATAGATCTATGTGTGGTTTGGAATATACATTCAAAGTTTATCCAGTTTACAAGCCTGCCCTGGACATTACTTTCTACCTTTAAAAGGGCTCATATTTAGCTGTGGACTAGTGGCTCCCTAAGGCCCTCTCCAGTTTCTCCTGAGCATATTTATAGCCTTCTACATGCACAGAATGTTCCAGATTACCAGGGATAACTACAACTTTATCAAGACCAACTTGGCCACCTGGTCTCTGGATCTTTGTCTGTTCCAACAAGAAGTTAGACCTCAAGTCTTCTCTTACTGTTTGCCAGTGGGATAATTATGGTTTCTATTAGTCTCCTTGCATATGGGATTTCCCATGCTCTGCTTCACACAGTCAGTCTCTCCTGGGAGCAGAGTCCTTCAGCATGACTGCTCCAAGGAGCTGGGGAATGGGAGTTCCAGGCAAAATGCCACAGATTCCTACTGCCCATATTGAGGCTCAGTAGATTTTCTTGAGAAATGCTTCTTAACTTGTTATATATGCCTTTGGTCAATTTCCAGAGTCCCAAAATTGTTGTTTTTGACAATTCTGTCCAGTTGTTACAATGGGAGAGAGGATTTGCTGAGCTCCTCATTTAGCCCTTCCAGGGGTCCACGCAGACTTCCTCTTGACCTCGTTGTCAATGTGCGTCTACAGAGGGGTGATATTAAGCCAAGATCCCCAAAACTTACTCTTGATTTCTGCTGATAGAAGCCTTAAGGCAAGAAAATGGGTGATTACTTTGAGTGTGGGTTCTCTCATCCTTGAGATGGAAAGTAGAATGAGAGTGACACCTTAGCCTAATATATAATATGACTGAGGCATAAAACTAAAATAATATCTTGATCGTTTCAGTAGCTTCTGGAGCTAATGATCACATATGCTCTTATAAAAGATCTTGAAGTCCTGATAACTCTGTCCTATCAGTCTAAATATATATATGAGAGAAGTGACCAAGAACATAAAGAAATCTCAAAAATGTGTAGGCGGAAGTTTTCTGATATTCCGCTTTAACTCTTGCTTGAGAGGTACCAAAACACTCTCAGGTAATCAAAACCTTAGCCATTAACATTGCTGGGTGAACTGGAAAAAGAAAAGAACCAATACTGAGGTTTATAGCAAACTTTAAATAGACCAGGGCTTTTCAAAGTGGGGTCCTGCACAAGCTGCATTAGAAGCATCCATGATATTTCTTAAAATGTAGATTTCTAGGTCTCACCCCTATAGGTAAGGAATCAGAATCTATGGGGGTAGAAAGAAGAAATTTATATTTAAAATTTTTTTAATGTTTTATTTAGTTTTGAGACAGAGAGAGACAGAGCATGAGAGGGGGAGGGGCAGAGAGAGAGAGGGAGACAGAATCCAAGGCAGGCTTCAGGCTCTGAGCTGTCAGCACAGAGCTCGATGCAGGGCTCGAACTCACAAACTGAGATCATGACCTGAGCCGAAGTTGGACATTTAGCCAACTGAGCCACCCAGGCACCCCAGAAATCTATACTTTAAAGAGGCCAACCCAAGTAATTATTATGCATACAAAAGTAAGAAAATATCCGAATTAGAATTAATTATATCGATTAAGAACCTGACCTGAGATGCTAAATACAAAGAGCAGCAATCTAGAGCAGAGAACCTGAAGTAAATAATGATAACAAAAGATACAAATTCTTCTTCCTCAAGGTGTGGACCTTCCTGGATCTTCTTTTTCCTGTCTGGATTGAGTCTCCAAACTCACGTATAACATACCACTCCCCTTGATAACATGTCCGGGTTGCCTTGTGGTTGGGAAGCAGTAGCTTCGGGAAAGAAGTTCACACTGTTCTGTGTAAGGGGCACATGTTCACAGAACGTTTAGCCTAACTTACCAGACTAAATAAAGATCAGAAACTTCAGTCCAAAACTCGAGTTAGTAATAAAACATATTCCATTATCTGGAGCTCTTTTCTTATACTGGCTTTTCAGGAAACTCAGGAAGGTAGAGACCATATATGGTCATCAGTGTATAGCACCAAAGGATTCAGAGAACCTTCAGTTACATAAACTTACAATTTACATTCAGTTTTTAATGCCACATTCTGTGGCAACTGACAGAGATTTTTAAAATCTTCATGAAATCTGCTAGCATAAGCTTGCAAAAACTTTATTAGTACTGACATTTCTGAAACATTAGGCAAGAAGAATAATTTTTGTTATGTTATTTTAAAAAAGCTTACTCATGGCCCCAAATGATGGAAACTGTTGTTTGAATGAGAATAAATGTGTTTGAAAATAAGCCCTGGATATGTGGGTTTGCAGGACAGCTAAATCCACTATTAATCTTGAGGAAAATGGAAAATATCACCCTTAATAAACTATATTTGTTTTCCTTGAAAAGTTGCAGTAATGCGATCATTAAAGTATTTTGTTGTTGTTGTTGTGAGAGAGAAAGCATGTGTGCAAGCAGGGGAGGGGGAGGGGGGAGAGAGGATCCCAAACAGACTCCCTGCTCAGCCCAGACCCAGACATGGGGTTCAATCCCATTACCCCAGGATCATGACCTGAGCCAAAATTAAGAGTTGGATGCTCAATTGACTTAGCCACTCAGGCTCTCCAGTCATTAAAGTATTTTAATAAGATTTTATGTGGTTAAAAATAAAAATAAGTAATAATTATCAATTTATGTCTAAGTTTCCCACAAATCCAGCAGATTAAAAATAGCAACTGTGAGAAAGATCTCTATAGGCTGCATTAGTCCCGCTCATACCTATACTCTGGGTCGCTGTCATAGGCAGAGTCTCTGTATAAAAGACCTCTTTTCAGCTCCAGCTCATCTTCTTTCTCTGGGTCTCTCTCATCCTGAAAAATTTAAAGATTTCCATTAATTCACTTTGCAATTAAGATGATCCCTGTATTCCTTTGGAAAATGCTCTCCCTTTCTCCTATTATAAGAAATGAATTAAATGCTTGGATTTCTTAGGAAAAAAACACAAGGGTAGATGAGAATTAATTATTCTGTTCAATAAAACAAATATGATTTTATAATATTTTTTGCTAATATGGCTTATCAAAGACTAGACACTGGTAGATATTTCTTGCATCAACAAATGAACAGGAAGGGGTACTGTGTCAAGACATATAATAAGATATGTAGTAATGTCTTACACATTGTCACGTGAACTCCTAAGAAACTGTACCCGCACTCTGCAGAGTAAGTACCTGGGAAACTTAAGTAGATGTAAGCATTCTAATATGTACCTACTACTCATAAGCCAAAATGTACTAACAAGCCACAAGAAGCAAAAAGGAAAGGCAAAGTAGTTAGAATCAAAATACATGGCTACTCCTCCTATGGGCTTAACTTCTAACAGACACATTCAAAGGCATACAAAACAGAATTCTAAAGAGATAGCTTGTAAACTATATCATCCACTGCACTTATGTTCTTATGTATCTAACATCTTTCCCAACTACTAGCCAATACCCTCGTTCCATAGATAGGGACAGAAATAAAGAGAATGGGAGTAACAAAAGATGATACTAAGCATGAAGAGATTGCTATAAAGATTAGTATTAATCAGGGATTCCTTTATTTTATGTAAGAAATCAGCTGAAGAAATATTATGAAGAAAAATGTTTTTTTTAAGTTTATTTTTTGAGAAAGAGTGGGGGCGACGTGGGGGAGTGTCAGCTGGGGAGGGGGAGAGAGAAAGGGAGGAGGGAGAGTCCTAAGCAGGCTCTGCCTGGTCAGCACAGAGCCTGACTTGGGGCTGGATCTCATGAACCATGAGATTAAGACCTGAAGTGCCCCTGAAGAAAAACGGTTTTTGAGAATTTGCTGAAAGCATGAAATTGGGAGGAGAGTATTCAATTAAAAAATGAAAGTAAGAAAAATTGAGCAAGTTTAAAAATCACAAAAAATGTGAATATATACTTAGAATTGTTATAGCATCTAGGTGAATTTAACCCTTTATCATTATAAAGTAACTCCGTTTATTTATTGATGCTTTCTTTCTCTTAACCTCTTTTAATTTACTGTTAATATAACTACAATGGCTTTTTTAAGTTAGTGTTTGGATGCCATTAATTTGTCTTTCTATTTTCAATCTTTCCTTATCATTAGGTTTTAGATCTTTTTATTATATAGCTGGATGTTTCTTATTTTTATCCAGTCTAATAAGTCAATGAAGACATTACAAAATAAAATGTAAAAAAAATATTTTTAATGTAATATGCTTTGCAACTTCAGAAATAGATTATGCTATAAGAAGAACTGAATGAAAGATGTAAATAATATTAAATTTTATATCTATCCTTGGAAAAAGGATATTAAAAGCTATTAATTTGTAGATTATATAATAAGTGATACCACACATAAACATAAATCAACATTCCTTGTTTAAATTTGTCAATGAGTTAAAAAAATTAATTTTTGACCATGAGTAATGAAAAAAGTTGACTATATTTTAAAGTTTACATATGAAAAATATATAAAAGTACTTTTAAAAAACTGAACCTCAATTATTCATTAAATAAAATTCTATTTTGAGTTGGGTACTTACTATCCTAGATTCTGGGGGTGGGAAATGACTAAGATTTGATTCCCACATACCTGTGGAACAAAGTTTATTCTATGAAGCTTTATAGGTAAAATGGAGCATGGGCACAAGTATTAAGAGACAAGGTTAAGACAAAACAGGAAAGCATGTTCTAATTAATGGATCATTCTAAGAACATAATGGCTTTTTAAGAGGGAGTAAGACCACAGTTACTTAAACTATTCATGTGGAGAGCTGATACACATCTAGATCAAGAAGTTCATGGAAGGGAATTCTGACCAAGAAACAAAAAGATCAGATCTTCATGGTTATTCCTTTCAAAGTTTAAGACTATATTTGTGACATTATATATATATATATACGCACACACACACATATTCAATACATATACATATCTCTTATAAGCGTCCTGGTATAGTCTTTAAAATTTTTTTTTATGTTTATTCATTTTGAGAGAGAGAGAGAGAGAGAGAGAGAGAGAGAGAGCAAACATAAGCAGGGGAGGGGCAGAGAGAGAGAGAGGGAGACACAGAATCCAAAGCAGACTCAGAGCCTCACACAGGGCTTGAACTCAGGAGATTTGAGATCATGACCTAAACCAAAGTCAGATGCTTAACCGCTTAACTGACTGAGCCACCCAGGCGCCCCCACTTTGCAGTTTCTACTTGGCAAACATTTAGGAGCTGAAGATCGGAGTCTTCGGGGGTATGTGACTTCTGGAACGAAGCCGCCACTGTGTGCACACACCTGGTGGGAAAGAGCCAGCCCCGGGTGCAGTAGTGATCTCTGGAGTGTACTGGGAAGCAACAGTCCCTTCCTTGAGTACTGTGGGGAGAGGGTATATTGCTCGCCCACCATGGACAAAAGACCCTGCAAGCACCAGCCAGAGGGCTGAGTGGTGCTATATCAGAACTGGGTCCACAGAGTCTGGGATTCCTTAAGACATCGGGTTTTGAGGGGTGCCTGAGTGCCCCATTCGGTTAAGTATCTGCCTTTGGCTCACATCATGATCTCACAGTTTAAAAGCTCCAGCCCCACATTGGGCTCTCTGCTGTTAGTGTAAAGCTTGCTTTGGATCCTCTGTCCCCTTCTCTCTCTCTGTGCTCCCCACCCTCGCCTGCTCCTGCTGTCTCTCTCAAAAATTAAATAAACATTAAAAAAAAAAAAAGACATCGGGTTTGAATCCCAGCCAAGCACCTAGGAGGCAGGGGTGAAAAGCGGAGCAGGACAGGCTCGCCATTGGCACCCCTCTGCAAGAGCTGCCTGAACAGTGTGGTTTGAGATACCCGATCAAGGGAGGAGAACAGGGAACAGGACAGCGGCCTCCAGTGGAGGTGGGCCCCACTTACACCAACTCCACCCCGCCATGCCTGGCAACTACCTCCTGGAGCAGGACTGACACTGATGTCACCAGATGGCCTCTCATCCAGACCAGCACAGCCACCAGTCAAGGCGCCCACAGACAGCTGTCCTGGAGTTTTGTATGTTAGTCTGTTATTTTTTTAAACTTTTCTCTTTCCTTTCCTTCTCTTCTTGTTTCCCTTCTTTTTCTTTCTATCCTCTTTTTTTTCCCCCCTCTTTGGGATCAGACTCATAATTTCTGAATTGATTTTTGGTCAATTCTTATTATATATGTATCTTTCTCTTTTCTTTCTTTCTCTCTTTTCTGGTTGTTTGTTAATCAGGCATTTTTACTCTATTGTTATTTTTACTCTATTCTTCTTACACCTTTCTGTATCTCCTTCTTTATTTTCCTCTCTCCCAATGGATTAAGTCTTCTAGTTTCTTTGATTCTCTGCCTGGTTTTTTTTCCCTCCACCCGCTTCATTTCTCTCTTTGTATGGGATAAGGTTCCTGTCTCTTTCTTTTTTTCCAGGGTTACTTCAACGAACAGTTCAAAGCACAGCTGGTGGAAGGTCCAATCAATCCACCACTAAGAGCAGTGGGACAGAGTAGCCAAATTTGCAACAACAGAGTGCATGCAACACACTCCATTACTTAAGGTCAGGTCCCGGACAGTGTGGGACCCCTTTTTAACAGAGCAGGACTTGCAGGTGCAGGACACATAACAAGCTATTAAAACATGTAAAAGACAGAAACCTAGCCAAAATGACAAAATGGAAGAATTCTCTTCAAAAGAAATTCCAGAAAGAAATTATAGCCAGGGAATTGCTTAAAGCAGATATAAATAATACATCTGAACAAGAATTTGAACAAACTCATAACTAGAGAAGACACTGAATTGGCTATCAAAAATCTCCCAACAAGTAAGAGTCCTGGCCCGGATGGGTTCCCAGGGGAATTCTACCAGACATTTAAAGCAGAGTTAATGCCTATTCTTCTCAAGCTGTCCCAAAAAAATAGAAATGGAAGGCTTCCAGACTCATTCTTTGAAGCCAGCCAGTATTACCTTGATTTCCAAACCAGAAAAAGACTCCATTAAAAAGGAGAATAACAGACAAATATCTCTGATGAACATGGATGCAAAAGTCTTTAACAGGACGCTAGCAAATCAAATCCAACAGTATATTAAAAGAGTTATTCACCATGATCAAGTGGGATTCATTCCTGGGCTGCAGGGCTGGTTCAGTATTCACAAATCAATCAATGTGATTCATCACATTAATAGGAGAAAGGATAAGAACTATATGATTCTATCGATAGATTCAGAAAAAGCATTTGACAAAATACAGCATCATTTCTTAATAAAAACCCTCAAGAAAGTCGGGATAGAAGGAATACACCTTAATATCATAAAAGCCATATATGAAAGAGCCACAGCTAATATCATCCTCAATGGGGAAAAACTGAGAGCTTTCCCCCTGAGATCAGGAACATGATAAGGGATGTCCACTCTCACCACTGCTGTTTAACATAGTGCTGGAAGTCCTTGTCTCAGCCATCAGACAACAAAAGGAAATACAGGCATCTAAATTGGCAATGAAGTCAAATTTTCACTTTTTGCAGATGACATGATACTCTATGAGGAAAACCCAAAAGGCTCCACCAAAATAAAGGCTAGAACTGATACATGAATTCAGGAAAGTTGAAGGATATAAAACCAATGTATAGAAATCAGTTGCATTTCTATACACCAATAATGAAGCAACAGAAATTGATATCAAGGAATCAACCCCATTTACAATTGCACAAAGAATCATAAAATACCTAGGAATAAACTTAACCAAAGAGGGAAAAAATGCATATGCTGAAAACTACAGAAAACTTTTGAAAAAAATTGAAGGCACAAAGAAATGGAAAAATATTTATGCTCATGGATCAGAAGAACAAATATTGTTAAGATGTCCATGCTATTGAAAGTACTCTACACATTCAATGCAGTCCCTATTAAAATAGCACCAGCCTTCTTCACAGAGCTAGAACAAACAATCCTAAAATTTGTATGGAACTATAAAAGACCCCAAACAGCAAAAGTAATGTTGAAAAAGAAAACCAAAGCTGGAGGCATCACTATCCCAGATTTTAGCCTGTATTACAAAGCTGTAATCATCAAGACAGTATGGTCTTGGCACAAAAACAGACACATATATCAATGGAGTAGAACAGAGACCCCAGAAATGGAACCACAAATATATGACCAACTAATTTTTGACAAAGCAGGAAAAAGTATCCATTAGAAAAAGTCTCTTTAGCAAATGGTGCTGGGAGAACTGGTCAGTAACATGCAGAAGAACTGGACCACTTTCTTACACCATAGCCAAAAATAAACTCAAAATGGATGAAAGACCCAAATGTGAGATAGGAAACCATCAAAATCCTACAGGAGAAAACAGACAGAAACCTCTTTGATGTTGGCCACAGTAACTTCTTACTTGACACATCTCCAGAGGCAAGGGAAATAAAAGCAAAAATGAACTACTGGGGACCTTGCCAAGATAAAAAGCTTCTGCACAGCAAAGGAAACAATCAACAAAACTAAAAGGTGACTAATGGAACCAATGGAATGGAAGAAGATATTTGCAAATGATATATTGGATAAAGGGTTAGTTTCCAAAATCTATAAAGAACTTACCAAACAACACCTGAAAAACAAATAATCCAGTGAAAAAACAAGCAGAAGACATGAATAGACACTTTTCCAAAGAAGACACTTGGATGGCAAACATGTGAAAAGATTCTCAACATCGGTCATTATCAGGGAAATACAAATCAAAACCACATTGGGATACCACCTCACACTGGACAGAGTGGCTAAAATTAACAACTCAGGTAACAAAGATGTTGCCGAGGATGTAGAGAAAGGGGAACCCTCTTGCAAACTGGGATAGCCACTCTGGAAAACAGTGTGGAGGCTCCTCAAAAGTTAAAAATAGAATTACCCTATGACCCAGCATAGCACCACTAGAAATTTATCCAAAGGATACAGGAATGCTGATTTGTAGAGGCATATCTACCTCAATGTTTATACAGCAGCACTATCAATAATAGCCAAATTATGGAAAGAGCCCAAATGTCCATCAACAGTTCAATGGATAAAGAAGATGTTGTGTGTGTATATATGTACATATATATGTGTATACACACACACACACACACACACACACAATGGAATAATACTTGGTGATGAAAAAATGAAATCTTGCCATTCACATAATGAGGTGGAACTGGAGGATATTATACTAGGTGAAATAAAGTGAAATAAATCAGAGAAAGAGAGATTTCATATGATTTCACTCATGTGTTGAATCTGAGAAACTTAACAGAAGACCATAGGGGAAGAATAGGAAAAATAAGATACAGAGAGGGAGGCAAACCATAAGAGACTGTTAAATACAGAAAACAAATTGCACGTTGATGGGGTTGGGATTTGGGGTAGTGGGGAAAATGGGTGATGGGCATTGAAGACGGAACTTATTGGGATGAGCATTGGGTGTTGTATTTGTGATGAATCAAGAGAATCTATTCCTTAGATTCCCTACACTGTAGCTACACTGTATGTTAGCTAACCTGACAATAAATAAATTTAAAAGAAGAAAAAATATTGCTAAAAAAAGTAATAAAGAAACCCAGATCTAACTTGATTTAGATTATACTGTCTCCTAGAATGCCAATGAGATCAACATACACACCCCCCAGCCATGAGGCTACTCTTCTATAGGAAAATTGGGCTCAAGCTTTCAGCTATATCTATTTTTTTTAGGATTTCCGTGAAGAAACATTTTTGTTTCAGCAAAAGTCATTAATACAATGAAACATTATTTAAAGAAGCTGTGGGATCTCCTTCTCTGAAATTGGCACTAAGTTAAAATTTCTTTCTCTCTCTCTCTCTCTCTCTCTCTCTTTTTTTAAAGGAGGTTTCACACCCAGTGTGGAGCCCACTGTGGGGTTTGAACTCATGACACTGATATCAAGAACTGAGCTGAGATCAGGAGTTAGATGCTGAACCAACTGAGCCACTCAGGCACCCCTAAATGTTCTCTTAGATTCCTTTCATCACTGATCACTAACTTAGGCATGTGACTGGAATCACAGACTATTCCTGGGACAAAGAAATAAAAGGTATGGATTCATGCTTGCAAACGGGAAAATTTAAAGAAAATGTGGCTAATCTAAGACACAGTCAGAACTAATTACATAATATTTACATATACCTCTGTCATTCTCAAATATATAGTTAAAATATGTGTAAGGTGTATTTTATTGCTATAAAATTCAATACATTATTTAGAGTAAATTGTGTACAAGGACAAGAATTCAAATAGAATTTTATTATTAGTTCCATGTATCACCACCTTGGACAAATCCGTTCACCTTAATGGCTTTAATTTCCTAATACATAACATAGTGAAAATTTAGGTAGAATTGCTCAAAGTCAAAAGGATAAGAAGTTGAAGGGCTGACCTTAATTAAACTGAGGTTTCTCTGACTCTGTAACTTGGTTTATATTATAAGTGAATAAAGAATAATAAAATCTAAAGGGAAGATCACTTGATGAATCTTAAATGGTAACTTTGACTAATTGTTAGAGGTGGAATGTGAAAAAGTATGTATGGTGGTTAATTATATATTTCAATTTGGCTCAGCCTTGGTGCCTAGATTTTGGTTGAACATTATTCTGGACATTTCTATGAGGCTTTTATGGATGAGATTAACACTGCATGAATGAACTTTGTAATATGGGCAGGCCTCATCCAGTCAACTGAAGGCCTTAATGGACCAAGGAAGGTCCTCCCCCAAGGAAGAAGGAATTCTATCAGTAGACTGCCTTTGGATTTAAACCACAACTTCCCTGAGCATCCAGCCTATCTCATCAGATTTTGGACTCACCAAGCTCACAATTTCATGAGCCAATTCTTTAAAATTCCTCTCTCTCTCTCTTTCTCTCCATATATGTGTGCATATATGTCTACACACACACACACACACACACACACACACACACACACACACACACACGTTCTGTTGTTTCTGTTTTCCTGGCAAATCCTGACTCATACACTATGAGAATGAGAAACTCCTACAACATATATTAGTTTGGAGACTTCAATACTTCACTTCCAATAATGGATAGAACAATCAAGACAGAAGGTCAACAAGGAAATAGAAGACTTGAACAACACTATACATCAACTAGACCTAACATCTATAAACACACTGCTAGACAATAGCAGAATATACATTTTTCTCAAGTACACATGAAAAATTCCTCATCAGAGACCTTATATTAAACCATAAGTGACTTTTAATACATTTAAAAGGACTGAAATTATACAAAGTATGTTATCTAGCCATAGTGAAATAAAATTAGCAAATTAAATCTTTTTGAAAACTCTCCTATAATGATGAACTTATTTAAAATATTTAAGAATTGGGGCACCTAGGTGGCTCAGTCGGTTGTGCATCTGACTTTGGCTTAGGTCATGATCTCACAGTTTATGGATTTGAGCCCAGCATCGAGCTCTGTGCTGCCAGCTCAGAGCCTGAAGCCTGCTTCAGATTCTGTGTCTCCTTTTCTTTCTGCCCCTTCCTGCTCATGCTCTCTCACTCTCTTTCTCAAAAATAAATAAACATTAAAAATAATAAATAAAATAAAATATTTGAGGAACAATCTCACACCAACTCTTCCAGAGAGTGATTAGGAATATTTCCCACATCATTTTTATGAGGCCAGCCAAATCTTAAGACATTACAAGAAAGAAAACTTACAGATCAATCACAACCATTAACTTAGATGTAAAAATACTAGGTAAAGTATTAGCAAATTGATACCAGTGATATATATTTTCAAAAATTATGATCAAGAGTTTTGTTCCAACCATGCAAGCATGGTTTAACACTTGAATAATTAGTTAAGCAATTTGCCACATTTAAATAAGCCTAATTTTTTAAAAAGTTTATTTATTTATTTTGAGAGGGAGAGAGAACGAGTAGGGAAAAAGCAGAGAAAGAGAGGGAGAGAGAAAATCCCAAGCAGGCTCTGCTGAGAATCTGGAGCCTGATGTGAGGCTTGATTCCAGAACCTGTGAGATCATGACCTGAGCCTAAATCAAGAGTCAGATGCTTAACCAACTGAGCCACCCAGGTGCCCCTTACCACATAAATAAAGAGTAAAAGCATATAATCACTCCAACACATGTGGTGTCATAAAATCCATATACTTATGGTGAAAAAAAATTTAACTTATTGAAAACAAGGAATAGAAAGAACTTCTGTAATCTGGCAAATGATACCCACAAAAATGTACAGCATGCTTCATACTTAATGTTGAATTATAAAAAGCTTCCTTTTTGGATGTCAAACAAGGCAGGATCTCCCCATCACTACCTCTATTTGATATTGCTTTGGAAACCCTAGAGTATAATTAGGCAAGAAAAAGAAATAAAAAGCATAAGACTAAAGAGGGAGAAATAAAAATGCCATTATTTACATATACACACATATACACACACATAACAACAAAAAACTACTGTCTATTAACAATAATATTTGAATGTAAGGTCACTGAATACAAGGTCATTGCATAAAAATCTATTATAGTTATTATACCAAGAACAAATAGAAGATACAATTTTAAAGTATACAACTTGTTTTTTATTTTTTTGAGGAGTCAAATTATGGAAAGAGCCTAAATGTCCATTAACTGACAAATGGATAAAGAAAATATGGCTTATATATACAATGGAATACTACTTGGCAATGAGAAAGAATGAAATCTGGCCATTTGCATCAACATGGATGGAACTGGAGGGTGTTATGCTAAGTGAAATAAGTCAGTCAGAGAAAGACAGATACCATATGTTTTCACTCATATGTGAGTCTTGAGAAACTTAACAGAAGACCATGGGGAAGGGGAAGGGAAAAAAAGTTACAGGGAAGGAGGGAGGCAAACCATAGGAGACTCTTAAATACTGAGAACAAACTGAAGGTTGATAGGAGAAGGGAGAGGAGAAAATGGGTGATGGGCATTGAGGAGGGCACTTTTTGGGATGAGCACTGGGTGTTATATGGAAAGCAGTTTGACAATAAATTGTATTTAAAAAAATAAAATAAAGTATGCAACTTATAATAGCATTAAAATATCAAACATTTAACAACATATCTACCAAAGGAAATGTAAAAATTCTAAAATGCAAACTACAACATAATTGGGAGAAATTAAATATCTAAATTAATTTAAAATGACACCATTTTTATGGATTGGAAGACTCAACATTGGTGAGATGTCTTAAGTTCTCCCCTAGTTAAAGCACACATTCAGTGTAATCCTAGCCAAAATTGTAGCATTAAAAAAAAAAATGAACCAGCTGATTTTGATTCAAAGAACAAAGAACAGTAAGCAGGAACAAAGCTGAAGAACCTCTGCTGTTAGCTATCAAGAGTTATCATAAACTTATAGCAATTGAGAAAGTATGATGTTAGTACAAAATGAGACAAACCAAAAAAGCAGAAGAAAATCCAGAAACAGACTCACATATGTACAGTCCCAATGGAATAGAACAGAATCCAGGACCATCTCCATGTAAACAGAGTAAGGAAAAGAATGGTCATTTGGAAAAAAGATGATGGATTGTAAACATGGGGAAACAATAAACTTTCATCCAAATCTCACTTTATACAGTCAGATCAAATCCACATGCATTGTAGAGCTAATGTGAAAGACAACATGACAGAATATTTTTTAAATAGGGAAATATATTCAGAATCAGTTGGCCAGTGTTTTCCTATATGGATGTAAAGAAAGCACTAACCAAAATACCACCAAAAGGAGAGGAAAACTGGGCTCCATTAAATTAAGAAGTTCTATCCACCAAAGGACTCTCATTAAGAAAACTAACATACATGTCACAAATTGGAATATATTCATAACATAACACATGCCTATCAGAAAATGTCCAGGAATTAGAAGACCATAAGAGGCATATGGAACTCAGACAAAAAGTCTCACATGTGCTTTTTGAGAAACACTACAAAGGCCAAACTAGATAAAAGCAAGAGAAAATCACAGCTAAGTGCATAATAGTAAACTGTTGAAAAGAAATGACAAAGAAAAAAAAATCTTAAAAATTGCCCGAGAAGGGAATTCTAGGAAGATGTTAGTGACAATGTGTGGTATGCAGAATAATGGTTCCCAAAGACGTCCATGCCTTAATTCTCAGAATCAATGAACATATTACCCTATATAAAAGTAGGAAATTTTGCAGATTTAATGAAGGTTAAGGATCTTGAGAAAGGAAGATTATATCAGATTATCTACGTGGACCCAATCTAATCAAATGAGCTCTTACAAGCAGAAAAACCTTTTATGATTATGGTCAGAGAAAGGGAGATGTGATTAAGAATAAGGGTAAAGGATGGGGTGCCTGGGAGGCTCAGTTGTTTAAGCATCTGACTCTTGGTTTTGGCTCAGGTCATGATCTCACAGTTTGTAGGATCAAGCCCCACGTCAGGCTCTGTGCTGTCAGCATGGAGCCTGCTTGGGATTTTCTGTCTCCCTATCTCTCTACCTGTCCCCTACTCTCTTGCTCTTTCTCAAAAATAAATAAATTAACATCAAGGAAAAAGAAGAATAAAGCCATTTGCTGTCTTTGCAAGTGAAGGAAAGTGGCCACATGCCAAGGAATACAAGTGGTCACTAGAAATGGATCCTTCCTGGAAACTTTATAAAGAAAACAGCTCTGCTGATACCTTGATTTTAGCCCAGTGAGACCCATGTCAGGTCTATAGAAATGTAAGATAATTAATTTGACTACTAAGTTTGTGGCAATTTGATATGGTAGCAATAAAAAAAATACTTAGCATAAGTCCTCTCATAAAAACATACAGAAATGGTTTGAGGGTTAGATGGAATAATTCATGGCAGACAAAAACTCAGGTTGAAAACTAGAAAAGACAAAAAGGGGCACCTGGGTGGCTCAGTCGGTTAAATGTCCGACCTTGGCTCAGGTCAATGTCTCATGATTTGTGGGTTTGAGCCCAGCATTGGGCTCCGTGCTGACAGCTCAGAGGCTGGAGATTGCTTCAGATTCTGTGTCTCTAGATCTCTCTGCCCCTCCCTCATTCATGCTCTGTCTCTCTTTCTCTTAAAAATAATAAACATTAAGAAAAAACATTTTAATAAAAAATTAAAAAATTATGTCTTAAGTTATTAGAAAGGTTCAGAAAAAAAGGCTAGTGATACATTTCAGAGGAGAGAAACTTTCAAAGGTGGACTTATGATCTGTATCTCCATTTTTCCTCAAAGCATTTGCACATCCTGAACATGGGCAAGATGCTGAGAACAATGGCTTATATTAAAACAAGGGTCACTGATGTGATGCAGAAAAACCAATGTTTTTGATGGTTGTACGATAGTGGAATGATGTTACTAAAGTATTATGAGGATTTAGATGTACAACCAGTGTCTCAAGTATGACATTTTTTGATTTATGAAGCTGTGTGGAACTAGAAGGTATAAAGTTAACCCAAAAGTATTGGAAAAGTAGAGTGAATGTTCCTACAGTTTCATGGTACTGAAGGGAGAAAGACCTAAGAGGTCCTGAAACACAAGCAGCAAAAACCCTGGAGATAGTATGAACCCTTGAGGGCCTGTAACTGTTTTTAAACTGAAAACACTTGACAATCTGGGAATAGCTAGGCTAAAAAAAATCTGGGCTTGGCTCAGACAAAGGCTATTTCTGAGGATGGAGCTTCCAGCAGAATTTTCTGTGAATCACACCAAGCTCAAGAAGTAAAATTGAGAACTGGAAGAGCCTCAAACACCTAAGTGTCTTGTCACAGTATTTGCCAAATTCTGAAGCTATGCCAGGTTGGGAACAATAAGCTGGTCCAAAAATGACTGAAAAGCAAAACATCCATGCCATATAATTAGATAGTAATTAAAAGACACGTAGAGGAAGAGGGACTACCTCTCATCACCTAAAATGATCTAAAGTCCTTTTCTAAATTGAGACACTTGGGTGGCTCAGTTGGTTGAGCATCCAGCTTAGGCTCAGGTCATGATCTCCAAGTTTGTGAGTTCGAGCCCTGTGCTGGGCTCTGTGCTGGCAGCTCAGATCCTGGAACCTGTTTCTGATTCTGTCTCTCCCTCTCTCTGCCCCTGCCTCACTCACAGTCTGTCTCAAAAATAAATAAACATTAAAAAAAATTTTTAAGGAATGTTTAGAATTTAATTATGAAGTAAATGTTACAGTCAGGATAGTATAACTCGTAAGCAAAAGTAAAAAAGACAAAGGAAGCAGATCACAAATATAATCCCCGGTATTGTAATTAGGAGATAAGCACTTTAAAGTAACCTTGATCAATATATTCAAGAAAATAGATTAAAAAACTGGACAAAATAGACATAAAGGTTAAGGATTTCCAAAAGCACTGACATTTGTAAAAATTAATCAAAAAGACATTTGATATCTAAACATTAAATAGTAGGAATAAAGAACTTAATAGTTGGGTTTAACAATGTATTGGAAACAGTAGAAGACATGATCAATGAACTGGACTATATGTTCATAGGAAATGCTAGTGAAAGAGAAAATAAAATGATAAGTAAAGAAGTGCAAATAATTGAGAGATAATCAAAAGGTCTAACAGATGTAACAGGATACCCAAGAAGTAAGGAATTAAGGTATAGCCACAGAGCACATTTGAAGAAATAAAGGGATAGAATTTCCCAAATTAATTTAACTCATTAATTCAGATTTAAGAAACTCTGAGGGTTAATACATAAAACCAAATCTTTCAAAACCAAAGATTCAAAACCAGATTCAAGAAACTCTGAGGGTTAATACATAAAACCAAATCTTTCAAAACCAAAGACGAGAAAATATTAAAAGAAGTCATAGAGAAAAGACATTACTTTCAAAGAAGCAAGAGTAAGACTGTTAACAGATTCTCAAGGAAATAATAGAATTCATAAGATAACAAAATATGTTTTTACTTTTCTTTTTTTTTTCTTAAGTGGGCGTCATGCCCAGTGTGGAGCCCAATTCAGAGCTTGAACTCACAACTGCAAGATCAAGACCTAAGCTGAGATCAAGAGTCAGATGCTTAGCTGTCTGAGCCACCCAGGCGCTCCACAAAATGATATTTTTAAACTGCAGGAAGAAAAACATCTGCCAACATATACATCTATACCCAGTGAAGAAAAATCCATCACAGATTTAGTGGATGTGTAAATAAACAAATAAGTACTAAAAATAAGTAAATAAAAAAGAAAAATTTCCAACACCAGGCCTGTACAAAAAAACCCTAAAGGGAATTCTTCGGGCAAATTGGAAATGATCCAAAATGAAAACAGAATTCAAAACTAAAAAGTACTAAAGAAAAGATGAATATGTAGACAAATATAAAACAACAGCATCAATGCACTGTGGAATCTAAAATACATAGAGATAAAATGTATCACAACAATAACTTTAAAGAAGAAAGGAGTTTAAATGGAGTGTAAATGTTCTAAAATTATTTTAAAAACTGGTAAACAAAGACAAACATTGTATTAGATTACAACAGAGGATACATGTATTTTACACATATACATATATTTTGAAAGAATAATAAGCAATTATATAACCTATGAGTTAAAAGGAGAGAGGGAATAAAGGGACATGCAGGAGATTTAAAAATAAACATGAACAGATCTGTCAGATAGAAAAATAGTAAGAAGATGCGATAAACCCAACAATATCAGTAATTAAATGATAGTACTAAATAAAGGGAAAGAATGCAAAACATAAAATCCAACTATAAAAGACACACATCTTCAATATAAGGGCACAGAAAGGGTGATTTAAAAGAGTGAGAAATACCAATTAACATTAACCAAGAGAAAGCTGATAGGACTATAATAATATCACATAAACTCTATTTGAAGGCAAGAAGCTTTCCTACAGGTAAAGACATTTCACAATTATAACAGGCCAATTTAGCAGAAAAATACCATCTAAACCTGTATGCACCCAAAACACAGTTTCAGCATATGCAAAGCAAAACTATAATACATTACCAATTCATAGCCTCTGGAATACCTATTAATGGGAAAATAAAACCCAGAAATAATGTGTTAGCAAGGATGTAGAAACCAGTACTCTAAACCACTGATACTGAAACACTTTGAAAAAAAATTTTTTTTAATGTTTTTTATTTATTTTTGAGAGACAGAGAGAGACAGTGCGAGCAGGGGAGGGTCAGAGAGAGAGGGAGACACAGAATCCGAAGCAGGCTCCAGGCTCTGAGCTAGCTGTCAGCCCAGAGCCCGACATGGGGCTCGAACCTATGAGCTGTGAGATCATGACCTAAGCCAAAGCCTGACGCTTAACCAACTGAGCCACCCAGACGCCCCTGAAACACTTTGAAAAACTCTTTGGCAGCATCTTCTACACAAGAATACACAATCTTTATGACCCAGCAATTCCATTTTAGGTATATGTCCAACAAAAATACACACATGTGTTCATCAAGGAATATATACAGTGATGGTGATAGCAGTACTATTAGTATTAGCCACAAATAAAAAGCAGAATTAACTGATAAATTTTACTACTCTTACTGGAATACTAGAAGGCAAGGGATGGCAAACTGTAAGAACCAAATAACATATATGTTCAGCTCTGCAAGTTATTGAAAACTCCCCTCTGCTGTGGTAGCTTAAGAACAGCCATAAATAATATATAAGTAAATGGGTCTATCTATGTTCCAATTAAACTTTATTTAAAATTTAAAAGTCTGAAATTTGCCAGTGGGCCATAGTTTGCTGACTCCTGCTATACAGTAATAAAAGTGAAGCACATGCATGTCACAAACATAATTATCAGCCAAAGAAACCAAATACAAAAGAATATATACCATATGATTCCATTTATGAAATGTCCAAAAACACATAAGCCTATATATTAGATACTAGATATTGTCAGATATTAGAATAGTAGGTTTTAGATATTAGGTATTAGAATAGTAGGTTTTATAGTGATTGGGAAGAGATACCTGAGGCATTTCTGGGGTGCTGGTAATGTCATGTCTCTGACCAGGATGCTGTTCACCCACGGGGGTTCACTTTTTAAAAATTCACTGTGCTATAGAACTTAGGATTGAAGTACATTATACTGAAATAAAAATTTAAAAATTACCTAGAGTAGCAGTACTGAAAAATCCATGGGAAACATCTGTAACAAAATTAAGGGACAAGGTATTTTCATGAGCCCAAAATATCAGGAGACATGCATAAATCTCCAGTAGGTAAAGAGATGGGAACACCATCTGTTGTAATCAGAGGAGACAACTGAGGCATCTGATAAACCAAGTAACTTCAAAGTAACAAAAGAGAGTATTCACTCAGAAGGCTGGTGGGCCAACTTAAGAACAGAAACTGAAATTGGAAGAGGTTTTCCCACTTTCATAGTGATGAGTACAAAGGATTTACAACAAATTCTGAAGAAGCTGGAGCAGTTTGAGATCCATTAACTCTCAAAACTAACACACCAAAGTCACCTTCCAATATACAACTTTACCCTGAGTATAAACATTCGGAAAAAGAATACAAATTTGACAGGAGAATAAAAGCAAAGGAAAGAAAAATTCTATAAAAAGTTGGGAAGAAAAAGAAAGCCAGGAAATCTCAGAAACTAAGCTGCCATGCTTATTCTAGAATAAATGATGAAGACAGAAAAAAAGCTCTCCAACCACACATTTAGAAAAGAAAATCATGTGTCCCTTTCTAAAAGTTCAAAGTAATCATCATAAATGGATTAATTTCATAAAAAGCTTTAAGGGGGGGCAGGGAGGCCAAATATGAAATGCTCAATGAAAACATGCCAGAAAAGACATGTTCACAAAACAGATGGCAGGCAAATAAATGCATTATGACCTGTGTCCTCATGAGTTGACAATTTGTCTTCCCAAGAGTAAACGATTTTATGAGAGAACAAGACAGAAGCTTCAATGTCTTTCTGATCCAGTCTGTGCAACAGTCTATTGTTTACACAGATCAGCCTTATTCATGTGTGGAGGGAGGAAACTACACAGGAGTGGGGATACTAGTAGGCAAAAAATCACCCGTGGTCATCTGAGAGGTCTATTATAACCCAGGAGTAAAAGAACAAAGCTAAAAGTCCTTGAAAATAGTTTAATTTAAGAAATCAGAAAAAAGTTTTCAATGAGATGATAAAGATCAGAAAAATAAGAAATTAAAGAAAAATAATTTTGGAAAGAAAAAGTAAACTAGAAGATATATAAAGGTGAATGAATCATAATGCCATAAGAGAAAATGATGAAAAGGAGAAAAACATTTGATTTTAAGAAAAATAAAAATATGAATCATCTTTTGGCTTTTTGGCTAAGATCAAGTGAAGAAAAATAAAAATATGAAAAGAATTTGAGACAGAGGGCAAAATACATATAATTTGCAATAAGATCCAACAGACACATAATGGGAGTTCCAAAAAAAGAGAGAAAGAAAGAGAGAAAGAGAGAAAGAAAGAAAAGAAAGGAAGGAAGGAAGGAAGGAAGGAAGGAAGGAAGGAAGGAAGGAAGGAAGGAAGAAAGAAAGAAAGAAAGAAAGAAAGAAAGAAAGAAAGAGGGAGGGAGGATGGGAGGGGAGTGGAGAGGAGAGGAGAAACAATCAAAGCCCAGGGAAACAGAATCTATACAAAAAATTATCATTCAAGACAGTATTCACAAAAATATTGAAAATATAATGAAAGACACATGATGTACAGTGGAAAAAAATCAGTCCAGAATAATCAATACTACAATGTATTCTGGTATTATTACTAAAATTTAAAAATGAAGGAAAAAACATACTTGAATTTCCAGGCAAAGGGAATGAAAATTGGATTTTAAGTAGATTTTGACAACATCTGTGTCACAAACATGTAACATATTTATAATAAAGGAATTGTAAGCCAAGGACTATATAATATATCTAGCCAAAGTAACTTTGAGGCATAAAGACTACAAATAAAATATCATTATCATGCAACTCAGGTAATATTTGTCCTATGAGCCTTTCCTTAGTAATCTCTTAGAAAAGGAGCTGCAGATGACTGATTGGAGAAGACACTGCCATAAAAGAGTGAACATTAAGTATTTATATGTAGAACTCTAAATGAAATATATAGAGTATAGTATATAATGGAATATGCTCTGAAAATGCAGATGAGTACAGTTATGAATAAATGGAAAGGTGAAAATGTGGGAGGCATATGTAAATAAATTGTCTTCAATAACCCACAAACTGCATTTTCTTGAATAAATGTGAAAATCAAAATGGTGGGTCTTTGCTCCCTTTTCAACTGGATTTTATTTTCAACTGAATCTTTCCTGATCACCGACTTTCATTAGCTTGCTTGAAATTAGTTCCCTTCATTTTTTAATGACTACCAAACTTCCAACATTATGTTATGCTATTTCAAACATAAAAAGAAAGTTATGTTTAGTCTCCTCTGTATTAGTCAAATGTTTAGTGATACATAAAGGACTTTTCCACAATCTCAGAAGAGGTTGATATTTAAATAAAATTTTTGTGAAGTAAAAAAACAAAAACAAAAACAGCCCACCTTTTTCTTTTGTCAATTGTAAAATTCTTTGTGAAGTAAAAAAAAATAAATTTTAGGGGCACCTGGGTGGCTCAGTCGGTTGAGAGTCGGCTTCGGCTCAGGTCATGATCTTGCAGTTTGTGGGTTCGAGCCTTGCGTCAGGCTCTGTGCTGATAGCTAGCTCAGAGCCTGGAGCCTGTCTTTGGATTCTGTGTCTCCCTCTCTCTTTGACCATCCTCTGCTCATGCTGTCTCTCTCTCTCAAAAATAAATAAAAAACATAAAAAAAATAAATTTTAAAAACCCTGGTATTTTTTTTTAAGATGGTATGGAATTTTGTCTATGAGTACCCTGCAAGTGGGACCAACCTGTATTTTGATCTGACCTGTGTCCAGAACGTGGCCATAATGTCTAGCTCTAGTATGTTGGTGTTTGTTTCTGAATATGTATCTGTTAACAGATCTTAAGTATGCATGTTTTACATGTTTATGTTTGGGCATATATCGAACTAATGTGTATCACATTGTGCTCTCTGTGTTTATGTAGCTCTTAGTGGTTAAGATCAAATACTACTACTATTAATCTAGATTCAAATCTTGGTTCTAATCATCTTAAATAGCTACATGACCTTATACAAGCCACTTAACTTTTCTGAGTCTCAGTTCATCTTTAAAATAGTACTCAACAGTAATTACTTTGTAAGATTATTGTGATGATAAAATGGGATAACGCATACACAGTGCCTGGGATGTAGTGAACATTTAATAAATAGTTATTCCTATGTAATCAACTTACTTCTCTCTGGAAGAACAATGGCAATACTTATTTATGCTTTTTATTTGTAATCATATACTGTGCCACAGGTTTTTTTTAACTTTTATATTTATTTATTGGTTTATTCAACAATTATTGGATTCTATAAGTTCCTTACGGGCAGGAAATTTGATTTTATGAAAAATATCCCCAGTGCTGTGCATTGTGCGAGATACAGAACATGCAGATATTTGGTGGAAAAAGCTCAGTTATACCATATGAATTCACATAGGCAGAAAAATATGACTACTTTTAAGAGTTGTGCTCAGGCTGCTCCTAGTGTAAAGCAATTTAAGATATTGAGATTAGTGCCCTGTTTAAGCCAACATGAGCAATTTTACGGCATATATATCGTTTTTGTTTAAAGGCGTTAGGAAGCTGCTTAAGCAGCAGTACTAGTGGTGCCAACGTTCCTGAGAGAAGAGGTGAACTAAAGGGCTGCAGCTCAGCAGCTGGTGTTTTCCTGGGGGCATTTGTGTCCTGAACATAGAACAAAAATGTTGGGAATCGATGCTTTGTTCCACCACAGGTCCACTCCTGGAGCACAAAGAAACCAGCGGGGTTTTGGCAGTCTTACTGAGCTAGATGTACACAATTAAAAGCCTGAGAGGCCAAAATCCATTGAGACACAATGGGTGCAAAACTGAGCTAACTGCCCCTCAAGACACTAGCAGAATGTCTGAAACAGTGCAGGATAAAAGGACAAAAAGCTAAGCAGAAAGTGTTTGAAAAGCGGAAAGGATTTTCTTCTGTCTTGCCTAAGAAGAATTATGCATAGTACCCTTTGAGAGGGAAGGGCCTATAATCACACTAGCTCAGTTAGTTAAAAGCCCAAAGAGCTGAAATTAAGAACTTACAACAATTGACCCTTGAACATGCATAGGTCCACTTATAATGCAGAATTTTTACAGGCGTGTAAATATATTTTCCTTATGATTTTTCTGTTTTTTTAGTTAAGTTTCAGATTTCTGACTGTGTGAGAGGGGTGTGGTGCCTCTAGCCCTTGCATTGTTCAAGGATCAACCAACCATAGCTTAACTTTTTATTTTTGAATATTTAGATATACAAAACAATTGAAAGATAAAAGAGTTCCTGTACACAGGAACTTCATCCTTCACCCAGGCTGTCTTGATGTTAACATTGAATGCTACCACAGTTCATTTTGCAAATTAACATTGGTTCCATAATTATCTAAACTGGAACTTTATTTGCATTGCACCTGTTTTGCCAGTAATGCACTTTTGTTCCAGGATCCAATACAGATTATCATGTTGCTTTTAGTCATCCTTTCTCCTTACTCTCTTCTAATGTGTGACAAGTTTCTGTCCTTCCTTTTTTCTCATGACCTTGACAGTTTGGAAGAGTACTGGTCAGGAATTTTGTAGAAAGTATCTCAATTTGATTTTGTCTGATGTTTTTTCATGTAGGCCAGGGTTATAGGTTTTGAGGAACAACCCTTCACATCACCTGATATCAGGGAATACAGGATATGAGCATGACTTAATTATTAGTGATGTTAAGCTTGATCACTTTGTAAAGGTGGTATCTGCCAGTTTTCTCCAAGTTACAATTTCTCCTTTCTATGTTTTATTCCTTAGAAACAAATCATTAAGTCTAGCCCACACTCAAGGGAAGATGAATTAAGCTCCACCTCCTAGAGGAGTCAATATCCACATATTATTTACAATTCTTCTATAAGGAAGATGTGTCCGTTTTCATCCTTGGTCATTCATTGTTTCACTTATATCGATATGTACTCACTGACATTTATTTTATTCTTTGGGTTGTAATCCAAATATTGCTACTTACTTTGTTGCTCAAATTATTCCAGCAATGGCCACAGGGACTTCAGATTGGCTTCTGTGTTCTTTTAAAATGCCTCTATTCTCCTCACTCACTCCCCTCCTGACCCTTTTTTTTTTTTTAGCAATTCCTCACTTCCCATAAGACAAGATATTCCATCCGAATGTTGTGTTTTCCCTGCCCTAGCCCCAGAACAAGCTATTTCTCTAAGAGTCCTGATAATTTTTATTGAGTGTAGGTATTTAGAAACTAAGATCTAGGAGCTGGGTGTGCTCATGGATATTGGATTGTCACTCCTTTTAAAGGTCCTTTTGTAGGGCAAAACTAGGAAATACGGATGTGAATTAACCCCTGTATTTCTGAACCAATCTATCTCTATATTAAAATAAACATGATTTAAACTGTTATTTTAGACACAAAGTAACATCATAGGGTTCATTCCACTCCTCACCCACCTTGTTTCTTTGTTCCTTTCTGACAATGAAAAGCCTGGCTGTCTTTATCTATGATATATTTACTTATTTGTCCAAATCTCATATATGTGTAAAGTCTTCTCATGATTGCTAATCCATACCACCATATAAAACACACTTATCTACTACAATAGGGGTTGGCAAACTTCAACTCCCAGGGTAATTCTGGCCCTTTATCTGTTTGGTAAGGCCTGAAGATAAAAGTAATTTTTATCTTTAAAAAAATTTTTAATGCAAATCCAAGTTAGTTAACATACAGTGAAATGATGGTTTCAGGAGTAGAATTTAGTGATTCATCACTTACATGTAACATCCAATGCTCATCCCAACAAGTGCCCTCCTTAATGCCCATCACCCATTTAGCCCATACTCCCACCCAACACTCCTCCAGCAACCTACAGTTTGTTCTCTGTATTTAAGTCTCTTATGGTTTGCCTTCCTCTCTCTTTTTATCTTATTTTTCCTTCCCTTCCCTTGTTTGTCATTTCTTAAATGCCACATGAATGAAATCATATAATATTTATCTTTTTCTGACTGACTTATTTCGCTGAGTAGATTCTAGTTCCATCCAGGTTGTTGCAAATGGCAAGATTCCATTCTTTTTAATCACCGAGTAATATTCCATCATATATAAACACCAAATCTTCTTCACCCATTCATCAGTTGATGGACATTTGGGCTCTTTCCATGATTTGACTATTGTTAATAGTGCTGCTATATATATTGGGGTGCATTTGCCCATTCAAAACAGCACTCCTATATTCTTTGGATAAATTCCTAGTAGTGCAATTGCTAAATCACAGGGTAGTTCTATTTTAAAATTTTTGAGGAACCTCCATACTATTCTCCAGAGTGGCTGCAGCAGTTTGCATTCCCACCAGCAGTGCAAAAGTATTTTCTTCTCTTCACATCCCTGCCAATACCTATTGTTTCCTGAATTGTTCATTTTAGCCATGTTGACAGGTGTGAGGTGGTATCTCACTGTGGTTTTGATTTGTATTTCCCTGATGATGAGTGATGTTGAGCATCTCTTTTCATGTCTCTCTACCATATGGATATCTTCTTTGTCTTTTCATGCCTTTTTCCCATTTCTACACTGGATTACTTGTTTTTTGGGTATCCAGTTTGATAAATTCTTTATAAATTAATACTAACCTTTTATCCGATATGTCATTTGCAAATACCTTCTCCCATTCTGTTGTTTGCCTTTTAGTTTTGTTGATTATTTCCTTCACTATGCAGAAGATTTTAATCTTGATGAGGTTCCAATAGTTAAAGCTTGTTTCTGTTTCCCTTGCCTCTGGAGACATGTCTAGTAAGAAGATGTCATGGCCGAGGTCAAAGAGGTTGTTGTCTGTTTTCTACTTTAGGATTTTGATGGTTTCCTGTCTTAAATTTAGGTCTTTTATCCATTTTGAGTTTACTTTTGTTTATGGTGTAAGAAAGTGGTCCAAGTTCATTCTTCTGCATATTGCTGTCCAGTTTTCCCAACACTATTTTTCCACTGGATATTCTTTCCTGCTTTGTCAAAGATTAGTTGGCCATACATTTATGGGTCCATTTCTGGATTCTCTATTCTGTTCCATTCATTTATATGTCTGTTCTTATGCCAGTACCATACTGTTTTGATTATTACAGCTTTGTAATACAGCTTGAAGTCTGGAATTGTGATGCCTCCAGCTTTGGTTTTCTTTTTCAACATCACTTTGGCTATTCAGGGACTTTTCTGGTCCCATACAAATTTTAGAATTGTTTGTGCTAACTCTGTGAAGAACTCTGATGTTATTTTGATAGGGATTGCCTTGAATATGTAGATTGATTTGGGTAGTATTGACATTTTAACAGTATTTGTTCTTCCAATCCATGAGCATGGACTATTTTTCCATTTTTGTGTGTGTGTCTTCTTCAATTTCTTTCTTAAGCTTTGTATAGTTTTGAGTACAGATCTTTTACCTCTTTGGTTAGGTATATTCTAGGTTATTTTATGGGGTTTTTTGGGGGGGTACAATTGTAATTGGGATTGAATCCTTGATTTCTCTTTTTGCTGCTTCATTATTGGTGTATAGAAATGCAACCGATTTCTGTACACTGATTTTATATCCTGCAACTTTGTTGAATTCATGTATCAGTTCTAGCAATTTTTGGTGTAGTCTTTTGGGTTTTCCATGTAAATCATTATGTTACCTATGAAGAGTGAAAGTTTGATTTCTTTATTGCCAATCTAGATCCCTTTTATTTCTTTTTGTTTTCTGATTGCTGAGGCCAGGACTTCCAAATCCATGCTGAACAACACTGGTGGTGGTGGACATCCCTTTTGTGTTCTTGATCTTATGGAGAAAGCTCTCAGTTTTTCCCCATTAAGGATGATATTAGCTGTCAGTCTTTTGTATATGGCCTTTTTGATCCTGAAGTATGTTCCTTCTAGCCCTGCTTTCTTAATTGTTACATTTTTAAATAGGGGGAGATTTCATGAAAATCATATGAAATTCACATTTTAGTGCACATGGATAAAGTTTTACTGGAATACAGACACATTCGTCTGTTTCCCTATTGCCTATGTGTGCTTTAGTGCTCCAACAGCAGAGCGGAGTAGTGTGATAGGAACCCCAGGGCATCAAAAATATTTATTCCTTGGCTCTTTGCAGAAAATGTTTGCAAATTCCTGCAAAAGAATATAGCCTCACAGTATCCAGCCAAAACACCATACTCTAAAGTTATTTAGATAAACTAACTTAAAGCTATATTTTGTATTTTTAGTACTTTTAGATTCGCTTGTTCCAATCTGCATTAAATCTTCAGAAGCCCAAACATCACACTTGATATTTTTTTCATTTTTCAATCAGTAAAGTTTCTCTTTCTGATGTACATTTGTAGTAGTTTTGACAAATGAATAAAGTCCGATAGCAACAACTTCAGCACCAATCAGCTCCAACACTGAAAAATCTCCCTGTGAGACTGGTTTTTTCATAGTCAACCTCTTCTGCCTCCCCCACACTTTGCTATTTCAACAATGTCACATAAATAAGATCATATAGAATGCAGCTTTGGAGTTCTAGCTATTTTACTTGGCAAACTGAATTTAAGACTCATCATGTCGTATGAATTTATAGCTCACTTTTTTTAAATTGCTGCATTAGATTCCATTGAGTAGCTGAACAAACCATAGTTTGTTCACCATTTGCTGTTGAGGAACATATAGGTTCTTTCTAATTTGGGGTAATTATGAATAAATTTTCTATAGACTTTCACATATAGATCTTTGTGTGAATCTTAAGTTTTCAATTCATTTGGGTAAATACTTAGAAGTAGGATTTCTGGGTCATATAAGTGTATTTAACCTTATACAAAACTGCCACTATCTTGTAGTTGTATCACTGGGCATTCCCTTGAGCCCTGAGTGAGAATTCCTGTTGCTCCATATCCTTGACAGCATTTACTGGTCTGTTTTTTGGGGTTTTTCCTTTTTTGTAACAATTCTAATAGGTGGTACTGGTATCTCATTGAAGTTTTAATTTGCTTTTTTAGTGTTAATTTATTTTGAGAGAAAGACTGTACACTAGTGGGGAAAGGGCAGAGAGAGGGGAAGAATCTAAGCTAACAGTGCAAGGCCTGATGTGGGGCTCAATCCCATGAATTATAAGATCATGACTGGAGATGAAACCAAGAGGTCCAAGGCTTAACCTACTAAGCCATTCAGGCACCCCTTAATTTGCATTTCTAGGATTATTGAGCATCTCTTCATATGTTTATTTAGTGAAATGTCTGTTCAGATATACTGACAATTTTTAATTGAGTACTTTATTTTGTTATCACTGAGTTTGAAGAGGATATTTTTAAAATTCTGGATGCAAGTCCTTAATCATACATGTGATCTGAAAATATTTTCATCCAGACTATGGCTTGTCATTCTATCTCTTTAATAGTGCCCTTCAAAGATCAAAAGTTTTTAATTTTACTGAAGTTCAACTTATCAATTTTTTCTTTTATGGATTGTTTTGTATCATATCTGAAAAGTAATTTCCAAATATAAATTAGATTTTTTACTATTTTTTATGTCTCTGATCTACTTTCAAATGTGTATTTTTTTAATAATCCAGAACCATGCATTGAAAAGACAACAAATGCAATGTCTCTGCGTTATTGACTTTGCATTTTTGCCAAAACTCAGTTGACAATATTTATGTGGATCTTCTTCTGGGGTATGTATTCTATCCTTCTGACATATGTGTTTATTGTTTAGTCAATACCACACTGTCTTCATTGTTGTGCTTTCCAGGAAGCCTTTAAAAAAATTTTTTTTAATGTGAATTTTTTTTTCGAGAGAAACAGAGCATGAGCAGAGGAGGGGCAGAGAGAGAGAGGGAGACATAGAATCTGAAGCAGGCTCCAGGTCTGAGCTGGCAGCACAGAGCCCGATGATGGGCTTGAACTCACAAACTGGAGATCATGACCTGAGCTGAAGTCTGACACTCAACCGACTGAGCCACCCAGGTTCCCCTGCTTTATAGTATGTCTTACAATTAGGTAGCAGGGCCTCCAACTTTGTCCTTTTTCAAAGTTATTTTTGGTTTTCCAATTTCCTTTGCCCTACTATATACATTTTAGAATCAGTTTGTCAATTTCTATTAAAAAGTTTGATAGGGTTTTGATTATGATTGCACTGAACCTAGAGATCAAATTGGGGAAAACTGACATCTTCAGTCCTCCAATCTGTGAACATGGGATATTTCTCCATTTAGTTCTATCTTCTTTGATTGCTTTCAGTAGCAGTATGTAGTTTTCAGAATGCAAATACTGCACATATTGTGTAAGGATGATACATAAGCACTTCAATTTTAGTGCTATTATAAATGATATGGATTTTCTAATTTAATATTACAATTATTCATTGCTGGTATATAGGGGGAAATGGGTTTTCTTTGTATTTTGTGATCTTGCTAAACTTAGTCTTTAGTTCTGGGAGCTTTTCTGGAGATCCTGTGGAACTTTCTGCAAAATCATATCCCCTGCAAATATAAGGGTTTTTTTTCTTACTTTCCAACCTATATTCATTTCATTTCCTTTTCTTACCTTCCTGCATTGTTGAAGACTCCCATTATGATGTTAAAGGAATGGTAAGAAAGGGCATCTGAATCTAGGGGAAAATATTCAGTCTTTCACCAGTAAGCATAATGTTAGTTGTAGTTTTTCAAACTTAATTGAGACCACTTAATTATGATGTGCTTTCAATTTTATATACTGCTGGATTTGATCTACTAATATGTTGTTGAGAATTTCTGCACATATGTTCATGAAGATTTTGGTCTATATTTTTCTTTTCTTATTATGTCATTGTCTGGCTTTGGCACTAGGGTAAATGTTAACCTTATAAAATGACTCAGGAAGTTTTCCTTCTTCTACTTTCTGTCTGATAAGACTGGCATTATGTTTTTCTGAAACGTTCGGTAGAATTCACCAGAGAAACCATCTGGGCTTGGTGTTTTCTTTTATGTAAGATTCTTAACTTCAAATTTAATTTTTTAATAGGTATATAACTACTGAGATTATCTATTTCTTCTTTAGGTAGTTTTGGTATTTTATGTCTCTCAAAAATTCTTGAAAGTTAATGTCTTTCAAAAAGTTTTAAATACTTTTAAATCAATGTAAACACAGAAGACAGGATTAGCAAACTAGAGGACATTTCTAAATATTGAAATTAGAGAGAGAAGAAAAGAAAACAAGAATTAAAAATATCAAAGTAAGCATAAGATACATATGAGATACCGACTAAACTTCTTACATAATTGAGAGCTCCAGAGGAACAGTAAACAGATAATGGGGCAGAAGCACTATTTAAAGACATAATGGCTACAAGTTTTCTAAAACCGATGAAAAATATCAAAGCTCTGAAAACTTAACATTGATTAACCCAAGAATACCACATCTAGATATATAAGAGTAAGAGTACTAAACACAAAGTTGAAGAGTGAATTTTAAATATAACGGGAGTAAGGGGAGAAATTCCCTTACTTCAAAAGAGTAAGAGCTAACTTTTCAAGACATAAAAGAAGCCAGATGACAGTGGAATAGCTTCTTTAAAATAACAAAGCGGGTTGCCTGGGTGACTCAGTGGGCTTGGATCCTAGAGCCTGCTTTGGATTCTGTGTCTCCCTGTCTTTTTCCTTGTGCCTCCCCCACTCACACTCTGTCTCTCAAAAATAAACATTAAAAAATAAATAAACGAGAAGAAAATAATAACAACCTAGAGTTTTATATCCAGTAAAACCATCCCACATAAAAATGAAATGAAAACAAGATGTTTTCAAACAAAATCCTAATTCATAGCTAGGAAAATGTCATGAAAGAAGTATTAAAGGACCTTCTTCAGGCAGAAGGAAAACAACTCTAGAATCCACATGGGAACATGGAATTTCAGAAAAGAATGAAGAATAATAGAAAGCAGCAGCTGAGAGGAAATGAGAGAGGCTCCTGCAGAGCTAAAAATATTTTATTTCTTGACTTGATAGATAATTTACACAGGAGTTCACTGATTTTTATTATGATTCATAAAGTTGTTACTTAGGATTTGTACATTTTCTACATGTATACTGTACTTTGAAAACAAGCTTAATTTAAAAACAGTATCCATATAGAAACCTAAAACTGGACAAAATGATGCAATATCACATAGCTAGCTATATTATCAGGTTCCCAACATGACACTCATGATAAATGACTGTTTTTTAAAGTACTAAGTGAAACCAAAAGAATCACAAAAAGAATGCACTAGAATTGTTTCCCAGCTGTCGCTCATATATATGTTTATTTGCCTTACCTCAGAAAATATTCTCATATTGATGGTCTCTAACATTAAACCCAGTAAGCCTGACTGGCTCTTTTCCTTTTTTGTATATTTAGTTAACATAGAAATCAGCTAGGAAGCTTCTTCAAAATAATTATTTCTTACACCACCTCCCCTGAAATTATTTTATACCGGGCCACAGAGCAAGAGTCCTCACACTTGGAAGGGGATGAAATAATTATCATAAAGTCACTACTTACTATGAGATAATGATCAATAACACTGTTTAGAGGTCAGACTATGTCAAACATCTTGCACAATGACTCCAGTCAAGAGGAGGTTAGAGATGTTGCGTTTAGCATCACCACTGACTTCCATCAAATGGAGATTGTATCTTTTTTTCTTCTCTTTCCTGTGATTAACTATTACAAGCTTTAAGCATCTGGAGTGAGTGGTTCTCTTGCCCAATTAGAAAAGGCCTTCAAGAGGAAATTTTAGAAACTAACATATAAAGGTCTTTGATGAGCCTGATGTGATTTCAAGACATTTTTTACCCGGTCATGGATCTCATCGCAGTTTGAAGGTGAACACCAATCAGAATGGAATCTGTAGGCATAAAAAACACAGGTGACTTATAGCCAGAGGGAGAGAAAAATAAATCTTTCCAAATGCCAGACACAAAAAGTCATTTTTTTCCCTTACCCCGGTGTGATAACATAGAAAGATTTATATAGCACAGTTTCTTCTTTGACCAAGGATGAAAGTAGGCACTGATTCCCCACAGAAATATTATGTCTTCGTAATATGTGCAATAAGTAGCCTTAATAATGTTTGGCCTGAATCAGGGAGAGCATACTTATATATCTAACCATTTTAATGATTTCCATACATAATTCTTTAAAGCTTTTTCTCTAAATAAAGATACAGATCAGATTAGAACAGTAATTCCACATATAGTGCCTTTAAAATTAATTCTTATTTTCCTGTAATTTAATCACACTCTCTTAAATTATGTGGACAAAATGCTTTTCTGTAGACAGAACAATAAAACTGATTTTATGAAATGAAACAAAATGTTTAAAAAGATGAAAATATTATTTAGAATCCAATCATATTCTTACTCTGTCAGAACATCTGGGAGTATCAAAATCGAATGATTCCCTCTCAGCACAGATATCACTTCTCTAGTCTCTCCTATAAATGTGTTTTTTAAGTGAATATTGAGAAAGGAAAGGAAAATGTGACTTTTATTAAAATCTGAGTTTCGGAATTAAAGAAGACATAAAGCAACCATTCCTCTTTCTAATGCCCTCTCAAACTCAAAACATGCATTAGTATTCTGAAGTTACTTTATTTTATACAAGTAATAATGAAAATTCCTAGGTCCATCTGATTATAATTCATTTATATGAAGAGTGACTGATAATTCCTTCATAAAGGAATGGGCACTAAAATGCTACTGGATTGCTTACTTCTTTGCCTTTTTTCCTCCTAGCTTATTCTTGCAAAGTTAGAATTTTATATATTTACACAAGGTGTAAACTCTTCAGCAGGGTCAATGATTTACATGATCTGCTTTAAAGATCACTAATGGATGATCAACTATATCTAAATTTTCATCTCCCACATTTGTAAAAGGAAGTGTTATTGAAGTCACACAAATAAATTGCCAACTTTGTTATTTGCTACATACACAACACATTTGCAAATCTGAGATTCAAATGTGCAGTTTCCAGAGGGTCTCTCCAGGGCGCTATGAGAGGGTCCACTAGTCTGTGCTGTGGTATAAGAAATGATTGCCTAACAATCTTTAACTTCATTTACAAAATTCAAAACAGTAAGCATGACTAAAAAGACTATCCACTCCTTTTTAATTAAATTTGCTAGTATTTCTTAGTCTGTTTTTAGTAATAACTTTACAGCCTAATATAAATTATAAGCCATAATATTAATATTTATACTTTGAGGAAAAAACTGTTTCTGAAATGTAACACTTATAATAAAAATTGAAACCATTTTAGGTGTCAACTCTACTGAAGAGAGTTTTTAACTGGGCTTAAAGCAAAAGGCACCTTCACTATAAATAAATTTATTTGCTTACCATCACTAATAAGAGTTTTATTTTTGAGAGAGAGAGAGAAATAGACTATATGGCACACTGGGGATGGGCAGGGAAAAAGAATCCCAAGTAGGCTCTGTGCTGACAGCATAGAGCCCAACACAGGGCTCGATCCCACGAACGGTGAGATCATGACCTGAGCCAAAATCAAGAGTCAGACACTTAACCAACAGAGCTACCCAAGCACCTCACTAATAGAATTTTTGAAAGTCTGTTTATTCATATACATGACTTAGGAGTCAACACTTTACAGCAATATTAAAGGAAAACTTATTTCATCTTAATGAATATTTAACCCATAAAACTCCCATAGTTTTATGCTTTTCATGCTCCCAATTTTTCCTGGGACATACAATCTATTTTTACATCAGCTTAAATTGTTTATTGATTCTGTTGGAGTCTATAAATGCCCTGAAGTATATTGCTCAGTAACCTAAAAAAGCCATTATCAGAGAATGTCTTATATTTAAAGGTGTGGTACTGAGTGTGCTAAAAAGAACAAAATGCTTTTGTTCCTAGTAATATGTCTTAAAGACATTTTATTTTCCTTTGAAACTAAATCTAAATGTGTTTCAGAACATACACTCAGAGTATAGGTGTTCTACCTTGGCAAAAGTAAAAAAGTTTGTCGACCCTAAAGAGTACCCCCAATAAAATTTTATGAATTTATTTAGATGAATTTAAAACTGAGTTGCCACCATATTATTTTAAAAGCACCTCAACCCTCCTCTAGTCACAGGTAAAACAGGTGATGTTTAGTACTGGAACCACTCACTTCCTTCTAGCAAAGACCTTCCTGCATCTATGAGCAAGCCTCAGAAAAGATGCGTAAATGCTGCTTGCTACCAGAAGCCATCTCCTGCACTGGAATATGAAAAAGGGACAGTTGAGTTTAGCTGTCCTCAGTGAAGAATTTTTGAATATAGTCTTAATGAAGAATTTATCAGCTTGGAAAGACAGACTTCAAAAGCCAGGACAAAATTAGAGATCAGGATACAATTATAGGAGACTACAATTCATATTGTCCTAGAGTAGACAACTGGAGAGCTCTGCAAAATATGGGGAAAGCAGAAAAATAAAACAATTATTTATAAAAGAAGCATTTCCAAGGAGATAGAGGTAAAAAATTTCTAGAAAATCTACAGAGATGGCAAATAACCTAATGAACAAACCCACAAGTGCTTAATTCAGAAAGTCAGCAAATAGAGAGCATCTGAACATCTGAACACCGAAGCAGACGTGAAAATTAAAGTCCCCAGGCAACTGGGACACAAGTTACCAGACTTCAGCAGAAAAATCTCCAAGATTTTCTCTGGAAATTTTAAAGCCTATCAAAACATAGATACGTATCTTTCTCTATAAACATGAAGATATATCTTTTTATCTATCCATCTGTCTGTGAACTCGATGATCCCAAAGGCAGCATCCTAATGGACCAGATGCAACATTAATCAGAATTCTCTATCTCAGGATTAAGGTCTCCAGCAGCCCTCCATACATCCATTTGAATGTTTACAGGGCTACTGGGGAAATAAATCTATCTTTTTAGAATAGGGACCTTTTTTTCTTTCAGAGTAAGGATGTTTTAATACAGCTTCCAAACTGATACACTCTTGCTCAAATCATCAATCTTGAGATGAACTTTTGATAGACTATATAGGTTAAATTTTATCAACTGACGTCTGATGGGCATAACATGCTGCACAAACTTAGTATGCCACTTTAGATTTTGGATACTACCTAAAGATAGATTTGATTTTCATGTTGTTGATGGAATGTCTCTTAGGTTTTCAAATTTCTATAACAGTTTTGAACTATCTAGGCTGGGTGTTGTTTTGTTGTTGTTGTTGTTAATTTATGACAACTGTTTTCTATGTTACTATCAGTAAGTGAGGCAGGGAATTTCCAATTTGAGTTCAACAACAAAAACAGATAAAGAGGAATTATTTCTTCCACATTTAAGTATCTAGCTTCAGTTGCCAATGATTTTTTAGAGCAAGGGCTGAAATCTTTACATGATTAAAATTCTCTTGGGGAGTTGGGGAGAGGTTATTTGAGGAAAACAGATACCATATTCCAACAATACATAGCAGCATCTTTATCACTAAAAGGAAAGGATAACCTATGCTATTTTTATACATAAGTCATGCCTATAATGTTAAATCCCTATGAATCTACTGAAAACAAACCGCATGCAGTATTTTTCACTTTTATAAACTACAGTATTCAATTAGCGTTAAAGTGACCCTGATTAATAAACTTAATAATAGTTAATAACTCATTTCAAGAGGACTGGGCTGGGGAAAAATATCTAATACTATGTAATATGTAATATGTAATATATTCTAAACAAAAACAAGTAAGCCTTTTAAAATCAAATTATACTTGTACAAATAATCATTCCACATACATCATTGCTGCCTTCTCTTTTCTAATGATGATTATTTAAAGATACAGTACAGCAAGAAAGAAAGACTAAGCATTACCTTTCCCTGAGAGAGGCTCGATTAAGCACAGGGCTCGGAGAATGCTTTGGCATTGTGGAAGGTGCTGAGTGGACTAGTAGGGTCCTTGCTGAATGCTGGGGCTTGCTACATGACCTTGAGCTTAAATACTCATCACACCTTTCTGAAGAGTCATCAAAGTCTCTCCCATGGGGTGTCCTGATAACCTGTTTAAAAAATAATATTTTTATACACATAATAAATGTGGTAACATCATACACACACACATACACACACATATACACACAACCGTAGTACCTTTATTAAGAGTTTAAAAAAAAACCAAACACGAATAATGCCACAGCCATATGTGAAGGTAAATTTCAGAAAGTAGCAGTAATCATCATCACTTTAAGAATAAATATTAGGGGCTCCTGAGTGGCTCAACCGGTTAAGTGACCAACGTCAGCTCAGGTCATGATCTCCTAGTCCGTAAATTTGAGCCCCAAGTCAGGCTCTGTGACAGCTCAGAACCTGGAGCTGCTTAAGATTCTGTGCCCTTTCTCTGCCCCTCCCCCATGTGTACTCTGTCTTTCTCTCTCAAAAATATATAAACATTAAAAAAATAATAATTATTTAATACATCTAGACTTTTCATCCCAAATATCTAAAATTTACAATTATTAGTTCCAAGGGCTTTTGAGTAGTGGCAGAGTAAAGGGAGGGTGTATATATAAAACAAAGGACAACACACAGAAACTAATGACAGCCTAGTTTAGCTATCAGGCCAGTCAGAATAGAATTCTACCTTAATACTCATTCATTGACTCATTTGTTCTGAGGACAAACAAATGAATAAATCAGGATAGAAACATTAATAAATTCCTATCCTTATATGCAGAACTTATATTCTGTAAGATTTACATTCTACTAAGGAGAGAGAGTTTTAAACACACACACACACACACACACACACACCAAGATAAATAAGTAAAATATATAGTATGTTAAAGGATGGTAAATATCATAAGAAGAAAACAAAGCAGGAAAGGAGATAAGAGGTATTGATGAGTGGGGTGGGAGGGGTATGTAGGGCAGGAGCTGCAATTTTATTTCATTTCATTTCACTTTATTTTATTTGTTTGAGAGAGAGAGAGGACAAGAGAGAGCAGGGAAGGGACAGAAAGGGAGGGAGAGAGAGAATCCCAAGCAGGTTCCACACTGCCAATGCACAGACTGACAAAGGGCTTGATCTAATGAAATGAATGTGAGATTATGACCTGCACCAAAAGCAAGAATCAGACACTTAACTGACTGAACCACCCAAGAGCCTCAGGAGCTGCAATTTTAAATAAGATAACCAAGAGGGACCTCTCAGAGAAAGAGAATATCTTAGTAAAGACCTAAAGAATAAAGGTCTGAAGATCTTACTAAAGACCACAAGACCTAAGTCATGGGGACATCTGTGGGAAGATCATCCCAGAAGGAGAGAAAAATAAGCACAAAGATCCTGTGGGATGGGGTGGAGAGCATGCCTGATGTATTAGAAATACCAAGGAAACCAATAGGGCTGAACTAAATAGTAGGTGATGAGGTCAAAAAGGTAGATTTTAGGATTCTATGCTGTGACTTTTTTTTTCTTTTCTCTTTTCTTTTCTTCTCCTTTTTTCTCTTTTTTAAAATAAAATCTCACTGGCTACTTTGTTAAGAACGGTCTAAAGAGGGGTCAAGGGCAGGAGGCAGGGAAATCATGTAGAAAATTATTACAACAAAATATGGAAAAGGATGCTGACTTGAATAAGAGTGATATCAATGTTGGTGAAAAGTGATCAGATTCAAAAGGCATTTGAAAGATAGGGCCAACAGAATTGGCTAATGGGCTGGATGTCAAAGATAACATCAGCTTTGTTGTTGTTATTGTTGTTGTTGTTTTGCCTAATCAACCAAAAGAGTTGGGCTTGTATGACTTAGTTAGACCCTTCCAACTGGAGGGATAGAAGAGTAAATATTAGCAGCCCGCTTCTGGACATGTTGAGCTGCTCATACCAATTAATTTATTAATCACCCAACATATTAGAGTATAATTTAGGAGAAGAGTCCAGAATAAAGATATAAATGATATTTAAAGACAGGGCACTAGGTGATATTACCAAGGAAGTGAGCATAAATAGAAAGAAGAAAACATCTGAAGACAGAGCCCTGGGAATACTCCACTACTGAAAGACTGAGAACATAAGAAGGAAACATCAGACTGAATAGTGGATTGGGAAGAAGGGGAAGAAACAGGAGAATGTGTGGTCAATTGAATGCATTTCAAGTAAGGGGAGTAACTAATGAAGTTAAATATGCTGGTATATCAAATTGGAAAAGACTGAGAATGGACCTTTGGATTGTAGCAATTGGAAAGTCATCAGCAACATCGACAAGAGTAGCACTGATGGAGTGATGGGAGTGATAATCTGGAGTTGAATTCAAGAGAGCATGAGAGAGAGGATTTGTTTCATTTAATAAATATTTAATCTCCAGTCATTATTTTAAGTGTTGGGACTTAAAATAGTCCCACACTAAGTGAACACAACTAAGTCCCTGCCTTTAGAAGCAAATGTTCTAGCAGTACTATTTGGTAAATATTTGACCTTTAAAGAAAGATAGCTTATCTTTCTCAGACTTATTTCCATCATATATAAAGTAGGATTAATAACCACTATCTTATAGATGTTCCATAATTTAAAGTAATTGTAGAACATCCAGGTGTATGAATTAGTTATACAATAAATATGTCATTTATTATAAAAGCACCACGTCCAACACAACATTTTGCTTCAACACTACCACAATCTTCACTGCTTTCCAGAATTAGAACAACATATGGTGAGTGAACAATCAGCTGAAAGAATTAAGCTTTCATCCCAGAACCAAATAGAACATGATTCAAACAGCTCAGTTATAGTCCCAAATAACTGACCAAGAAATATGTGATCCAGATTGAATGAAAATTGGAAATTGTTTCATTGTTAGTTGTTCACATAAAGTAAACACACAGTGAATGTCAAAAACAAGATCAAAGATGTCCATGTTCAACAAAGATTAAGTGTATATATGAAGAGACTGATAGGAAAGAAAAAAATGCTGTAATGCTGTTTCTAGAATTCTATCAAATATGAGCCTCTTGGTTTATAGTATAGAGATTATTTTCTTTTCATTAACTTCAATGCCAACTGAGTCATGTTGGTTAGCAGATGACTTCTTTTTTTTTAACTAAATTTTCTCCCCGAACTAGTCAGCAATATTTTAAATACAGCATGTTGTTCTATTTTATTAGAATGCTTACTGATGCTACTACTCAGATCTAGAGAGGTATAGGGGTTTGAACTTACACTCAGATGTGATGAGGCATAAACACAAAGACAACAAGATGAGATATGCTGCATCAAATACAGCCTAATGACAATACAGAAGGAGACTCAAAGATTTTAGTCTGAATAGTGGAAGTCTCATGGAGGAGATGGGATTGGAAATAAGGCCATTAGTAGAGAAAAGGAGAAAGGGCATTCAGAATGGGGGAAAAGGCTCAAGGAAAGAGAACCACAGACTACGATAACTTGACTATCTCTACAGGAAAGTATTAGGAGACAATATCTTAAAGGTGGAAAGAAGCTACATTGTAGAGAAGCTTAAGGCTGTAACTCAATACTATTCAATATATTATTTATTGTTTTAAATTTTTTAAATGTTTATTTATTTTTGAGAGAGAGAGAGAGACAGAGCATAAACAGAGAAGGAAGAGAGGGAGAGAGAGAGAGATACAGAATCCAAAGCAGGCTCCAGGCTCCAAGCTGTCAGCACAGAGCCTGACACAGGGCTCGAACTCACAAATGGTGAGATCATGACCTGAGCCGAAGTTGGATGCTTAACCGACTGAGCCACCCAGGCATCCCCTATTCAACATTTTAAAGCAAATTCTATGTATAAAGTATTGAACAAGGTAGGAGACAATAATCACAAATAAATGTAGCAGAAGACCTTGATGAAGTTATAATCCATGAGGGTAGACATGAAAAAACAAGTAATGATAAAATAACGAGGAAGGAAAGTAGAACTAAATATATATAAAATAAGTAACTGTGCCATGGGACCACAACTAGGATGTATTCATTCCATGGAATTAGAGTGAATATTTGTTTTGTAAAGTTTTATATATGCATGGGGGACTAAAGGTATAATAAGGAAGTAAGTCTTGGATAAGAATCCATTTCAAACTTTCATTCTTAAGCCTTAGCTTAAGGCATTTTCATAGCTCTTATGAGTTTTCCATAGGTTACTTATTTACTTCAGAACCACATGAAATATTACCTATTTGGCTCATTACAGAAGAGTTACATTTCTTGAACAATTCCTCAAGAACACTGGCTTACAGTCCAAAGACCTGGGTTCAAATCCCTACCAATTATGTGACCCTGAGCAGGTCATCTCCTTTCCAAACTTTAGTTTCCTTATATCCAAACTGGGCAAATAATCTTGCAGGTTTGCCATAGAAATGTGGTAAAATTAGTGAAAACACAAAGCAGAGGGGTTAGCTTATGAAAGAAGAATCTTATTTCCTCTGTTTACAGTAATCTTCTTATTTCAGCAAAAAGGCTTTCTTTTTTTCTTACATTTACAGAAATCTTTAAATGTCTTTTCTAAGACCTCAGGTATGTAACAATTCCAATATTGCAAATGTTAAAATGTATCAAGATAAAAAATCTAGTATTTTTAAACCACTCTAAAACTGTTATAAGTAGAAAAGTTTCATACACAAAATGTATTGTAATTTCATAAATGTAAGTATGCAAATGACATACTTCTCAAATTTGTGATATATAATGGTTTGTTTATACCATACTTATGGAATAAGATTCCTGAAAAGTTGTTTCCATGATAAGCTGATAAGTTAAATCATATTAATGGCCATAAAATCTTATATTTATAGGAACTTCAAGGTCCAATTAATGAAAGGAAGAATTAACTACTGAGTGTAATGGGAAACAGGAATTCACTTATCCAACAAGTATCTGTTGAACTCACTTAATGTCTGCTACAAACACCACGCTTTAAGACTACTTCTTTGTCATGGGGCATAAAATTTAAGAAATAAATACAAATAATTCTAATGAAGTTATCTGGGAAGTAGTAGATAGTAAGGATTGAATGAAGAAAAGTGCAGTATAGGTACTGCTTTTAGGATGATAAGAAGAAAGTCTGGTTCTCATTCAAAAGAGAGAGAAGCACCTCGAGGGTGTCATGCTAATAAGCAAAATAAGTCAGGTGGAAAAGGACAGATACCACATGTTTGCACTCATAGGTCTAACAGGAGAACAGGAGAAACCTAATGGAGGGCCAGGGGGAGGGGAAGGGGGAAAGAGAGTTGGGTAGAGAGAGGGACGCAAAACTTGAGAGACTATTGAATGCTGAAAACGAACTGAGGGTTGAAGGGGAAGGGGGAGGGGGGAAAAGAGGCGGTGGTGATGGTGGAGGGCACTTAAGGGGAAGAGCACTGGGTGTTGTATGGAAACCAATTTGACAATAAACTATTTTAAAAAAAGAATTACAAACAAAAACAAGAAAACAAAAGAGAGAGAAGCAGTTTCTCAGTTTTGCCAAGAACATTCCTCAGTGAATACTATTTCAAGTGAATAATCAATTCCTATCTTACCCAATTTAAAAATCCAGCTATCTGGATTGGTTTTAGAAAGATGAACATTCTTTACACTGGAGAAGAATTCAAAAGAAATTCCAGAATAATGCAATGAAAATGATAAGTAATTCCTAAATAGATCAATCCTTGTGTGTGTGGAGGGGTCCCTTCTTAGACTACTGTTCTGTGCATTTATATAAATAATTTGTTTAATCTCCACAACAACCTTATGAAGTATCTTTCTTCTCTCCACTTCATAGGAGAGGAAACTGAAGCAAAGTTAATCAGCTAAGTGAGGGGGTCTCAGGCCAGTGACATATGGGAGATCTATGGCAGATCTCTCAAGTGGAAAATTCCCAGAGCCCAAGCTCCCAGGATGCCTCAGAGGAAAGTCTCACAGAAGATGGTCTCACAATCTGATTTACTAACAACCCACACTACAGAGCTCAGGAACAAACTGACAAACTGTTCTTGAAGTAGAGAGAAGACATCCCCAATTAATTTTATGATGTGATCATAATAATGCTAACAAACCACTCATGGAAAGTAGAAGGCTAATTACGGACCATCCTAACTAGAAACCACATGTGGAAAAAGTGTCAAATAAAATATTAACAAATTAAATTCAGTAATGTTAAACATATATATATAACATGACCAAGTTGGGTTTATTCAAAGAATACAATGATAGGTTCGCATTAGGAAATCTATTAATTCACTACAAAAAAATCAGTATTAAATCAATAGATGCTGAAAAAAGCTGTTTGAAAATACTCAACATCCATTCATAATTTAAAAATATTCTTTGCAAAAAGGAATTTCAAAAGGAATTTTGTTAACTTGCTAAAGGATATTTAACAAAAATCTACTGCAAATAACATTCATAGGTGTGAAACCTTAGACATGATCCTATCAAAGACAGGATCAAGACAAGAAAGCACGCTGTACAAGGCGATGCTGTGTAGTAAATTAGGTTTGAAAATCAGTGGCTTAACATAATAAAGGTTCATTTTTCACCCTGTGCTTTATGGTAACAGAGGTTAGCGAGAGAAATTACACTTCACAATATCTATCTAAGGACTGTTTTGATGAGACACACTGAGCAACTTATAGCTGGTATGATCTAAAATATGATGCCTCACTGTCACTGAAACAGGACAGGGTTCATATCAGTTCATCTATGCCCCACCCTGGAAGGGATCCACATAATTTTCATTCATAATCCATCAGCTAGAGTAGGTCCTAAAAACCTGAAAAAGGGCTTGAAAAGATGGAAGAGAATATGAACAGCCAGGAAGCAACACATGTCCTTGCCACATCCGCTATCACCACTTTTATTCAACATGGTATTGAAGATACCAGAGGGTTACAACAAAGACATAATTTGAATGGCATAAATGAAATTCATTTTGCAGATGATACAGTCTCTTCTATTAGAAAACTAAATATCTATGACAAGAATGTTATAGAAGTATCAGCTTCAAACCTATTTATCAGTAAAACACACAAAAATGTAATTTTACATAAAAGACCATTTACAATAGGAATCCAAACTATAAGTTATAAACTATAAGGAATAAATCTATCGATGTGTAACACATTAATAGAAAAGCACACATATCTTTACTGAGACACGGGAGACTCAGACCACCTGCATTCACATGGCCTAAATATCAGATCTAAGAACTCAGGCCCACCCACCTCAGTGTGACTTTACTATGAGTTCAAGGAAAATTTTTGCCCAAGAAAATAATGCTACAAACCAGTAAATACAATCATTTGCTTCAGGACATTCCCATAAATCATTTACCTGAACAGGCGGTCTGCTCAGTCATCAATCAGCTCCTTAAAACAACAGATTCTTAATCTGGGCAAATATTCCCTTCTCAGAACAAAAGATCACTCAACTGGACAAATCCTTCCTTATCAAATAAAGTGTTTACTTATCAAGACTTGCTTTAAGAACCCAGCCTTCATGTCCCACTAATCCGAAACTTTGATATCACAAACTTTGTCAATTAGAATCCCTCATTAAAAGTCCTACCTTAAAACACTGGAGCTCAGACCCTAAAACCCTATCCATATCTGCCCTTAACCTTCTCCTTTCAGAGACACTACTCAGACTGTCCAAGTGGTGGCTCTCCTCTAAAGCATTATGTCAGAAACTCAGCTCTGCTTGATATCAATAGATTACTTATTCTGATGGTTTTGGTGAGTCGGCAGTCGACAATCCTAACAGTCTACTAAGATATAAATAGACACCCACTTGCTGCCACTGCTAAAATCTTCAACTGAGAAACTATACTCTTCTGAGACTTCATGAGCTTCCCTCCTGTGAGTCTCTGACTGCAATAGTGAGGTGAACGAATCTTGGTGTTGAGTCTGGGCTCTGATTTCCTTTTGTTAAACTTCCCAAATGCTTAGTTACTTTGTCTTCCAGGATGCAGAACCCTTTACTAATCTCGTCATTATCTGATCAGACTGGAAAACTTGTATCCCGGTGGCTGTCTGTCTTTTTTATTAACAATACTAATATATATCTATCTTTGTGACTTTTTGTTGTAAGTCTAACACGTTGAGCTAACAAATCCATTCTGAACTTGGATGAAGAGGCTCTGAAATTCTCATCACACCACAATTCTTACAGTAAAAACTCTGCCCTGGGTCACTTGTCAAAATATCATAAAAACTTCTTCAGTTTTTCCTTGTTTTCTCCATGGGAAAAAACACCTAGAGGAGAAATTGCTGTTAAGCCTCCCATCTTCCTAGAATTGCAGATCTGTCAGGTCTCCTATTTGAGACAACTGCTAGGTTGGGGCACGCAAATCACGCAAAGAATGCAAGCAGCACATTGACCAACATTACCAGACTTGTGTGTTGGTTTTAGTTTAGGTCCATGCCCTCTCCGAGTTAGACTCAAGCTTCTTACATGTATTCACACTATAGTCTACGCAAAGAAATTGCTCTGCTGTCAGGGTGGCAGGATCTTCACAAAGCTTGCCTGGCAGGACTCGGCACAGCTCAAGACTGAGAACTGCTCTTTACCCTCCAGTTTCCCCTTGTCCAAGTCAAAGCACTTATTTCCCCAGATATCCTGCTTCTGCTCTAACAAAGTATATTAGAAATGGGGTTCAGATAGAGTGGGAATGGGGAGAAGTCATGTCAATTCACAGGTCACTGGGTCATAAGAAGTCCCATTTAGATCTGATGGACTGGCCTATCCATCACCCAAAGATCCTGGCCTTTAAGCTAAATTCAAGTGGCTGCAGGGAACTTTGAGTGGTCTTTCTTGAGGAGGACATGATTATGTTCTATGTGAGGGAACAAAGGTATGCAGAGATATTTGGTGGCCAGAGGGGCAGACTGTGTCAGATATGGTTAACTGTCCACTAAAATTTATGTCCTTTCTTATGTAGTATAAGATTAGTGGGAACTGGCTCCCTACACAGGAGCTCTACTTACTAGCCACTCTCCTCTCTGTGCTTCTAGATATGGCCATGTGACCAGTTCTTGTCAGTGGAATATAAGAAGTGACTTAGGCACTTCCAGAATTTCAAGAAACAGGTGCACTGGACTGCTAATGAGAAATAAAACTTATATTGTGTTAAAACATTGTAATAGTAAAGTTTCAGAACATCTAGCATTACCCTACTACATTGAGTGAGTTAAAATCTAGAGGTAGAAATGTAGACATGACCTGGACAAGGAAGATAGTGATGACATAATGGAGCACAAGCAGTAGGAGCAGCCAAATTATAGGCAATACAAAAACCTAAGCAGAAAATTCTGATCTTGATGTGATATTCATTCATAAGTTCAAATACTATGTAAGTGTCCACCAGATACCACACACCTGGCTATCAAAACATTAAATTTACTTTCATGAGTTTAAGAAGACATATAAAATCCATATTCTGCCAAGCCAAAGAGGCATCCACTGTAATAAGGCAATGCTAAGGCTTGTGCGAATGTTAAAAGTGATATTAAAGCTACCAGAAATCAACCATATATTCCACATGTATTTCACAATTTTGCCTAAAGCAAGGTCTGTTTCTCCAGTTCCACTAACGTGATTTCCTCTCTCTTTTAAAGAAACATAAGGATTCTTGAGTTTTGAGAGTTCTCAGAAAATTCATTTTCTCCGAATAGTTTAGGAGTAATGGATAAGGAAACGGTAGTAATGTTCATCAGAATGTCTAGCAGTGAAAGGAAGGAGAAATATAGGATGATAAAGACATAGGGATGCAAACTGAGCTCTTTTTCAGGAGATTTGCAGAATTTGTTTTCTGTCATTTAAGATAGGGATAAAAATTCCTGTTCAATTTATAAAGCTGTATATAATGTATAAGCTGTATATAATGATATAATCAATAAGAAAAGCTTTAAAATTAGAACCCATTCTACAAATTTAAGTTGTTTTTATTATGTTTTATGGTCAAAATAAATAAATGCAAAGGTGTTAATATGATAAAGAAGGCAGAGTAGAAGGAAAAAGAAAGTGGGCATTAATAGAAAGATTGAAGTAGAGATGAAGACAACTGAGAAAAATTCCATCTACATCTGACATTTTTTCTGATGAAGTAGAATATGAAGTCATGTATGGAAAATGAGAAACAGAGCTTAGAAATTCTAGACTGCAGAATCAACAAGAGAATAAAATGATCAAGCAGCACTGAAGGCCAAATTGAAGCTAGAAAGGATGTATTAATTAATTAACTAATTTATTGATTTATTTATTTTCTTTTATAATTTATTGTCAAGTTGGAGAAAGGATGTATCCATAAAGGCCCAGGTAAAATGGGTTCTATAAAGCTTTCCAGAAATATTCTGCTATTAGATATACAGCCATTCATTTATTCAGATACTGATTACACATGACATCATTGATTTTTCAATCTTCAGTCCAAAAAAGCCCCTGCAATGGACAGAATTATGTCTTCCCATAATTCCTATGTTGAAGCTCTAACTTCCACTGTGACTGCATTTGAAGTAAGAATTCAGTAAGGTTAAATGAGGTCACATATAGGTGAGGTCCTAAACTGGAAGATTAGCGTTCTTATAAGGAGACACCAGACTTGGTGTCCTCATGTGCACACACACTCTCGCTCTCTCTGCTCTGTGAGGACACAGTGAAAAGGCAGCTGTCTAATGGCTGGCACCCTTATCTTTTCTATTTCCCTGCCTTCAAAACTGTGAGAAAATAAATTTCCATTGTTTAAGTCACCCAGACTGTGGTCTTTATTATAGGAACCCAAACTAAGACAGTCCTCTTGTTAAAAATGGAAACTTTGTATTGCCCTCTTTCATATCTTGAAATGAAATGTATTAAAAATGTGACTTATGGGGTGCCTGGGTGGCTCAGCTGGTTTTTGATTATGGCTTAGGTCATGATCTCATTATATCTGAATGCAAGCCCCACATCAAGCTCTGTGCTTAGGATTCTGTCTCCCTCTCTCTCTCTGCCCCTCCCCTACTTGCTCTCTCTTTCTGTCTTTCTCAAAAATAAATAAAAATAAACTTAAAAATATTTTTAAAAATTAAAAAAATAAAAATGTAAGTTACATACCACTTTCCAAAAAAAAATCAGTGAATTGTCTTAAATGTAGTATAGAGAATTCAATGAAACATGACTTAAAATACACACTTGAATACATAAACGTCAAATATGACTACTCTAGAAAATATAATGAATGTTTGCACTCACACAAATAAGTTTAGAGTTTTAAAATGTTACATTTTAAATGTAACAGATCATGGGGCACGTGGGCAGCTCAGTTGGAGGAGCATCTGACTCTTGATTTTGGCTCAGGTCATGAACTCACAGTTCATGAGTTCAAGCCCTGCATCAGGCTCTGCACTGCAGGCTCGGGATTCTCTGTTTCCCTCCTTCTCTCTGCTCTTTCTTTGCTCACACTGGCTCTCTCTCTCAAAAATAAATAAACATTTAAAAAATACAAATAAAGTGTAAGAAGATCCTAAGCCATTCCATACAAGAAAACCAGGAAAATAAGCTGCTGTATACTCCATCATGGTATAATATCATACCATATATTTTTAACAAAACAAATATAATCTTTATAACATATTTACATTCCTATAAAATACACTGTATCTCAAAACAATGTAAAGGTATTCTGTGTTTTATGGAGAGTTACACCGGCTCTAATAATTATGAACATGTTTTTCACCTCTATTATGGTCAGTGAAACAGCTGAAAGCCATGTGAGACATAAGAATTCCTCAATGTTTGGAATTGTCCCATTATTGGTAGAATATCTCATGTCCCTGATCATTAAATATTAAGAGTACTTCCCTTCAATGACTGTAATAACAGTCCCTGTTAATGTCTAAAATGCCACCTTGAGAGTGGTACAATGTCCACCGAGAACCAGTGTATTGAATGAACGCCTGTTATACACCGGCGTAGGGAAGTACACATGGGGGAGAGAAGCAGCCAATGAGTCAGGTGGAATAATGGTAGAACAGAAAAGACATGAAACTAAAAGAACACGAGTGTTTATGAGAACTGGTTATAATGCACTCAGGGTAAAGAGAGGTGAGTTTGGCCAAAAGAATATACAATGAACAAGCAACTACAAATCTTAAAAAGGGAGGCAGCAAATTTAAAAGACAAGGAGAAATAGGCAAAATAGAAAATAAGGATGTAAAAAGCCATTACCCTTCTGTAAAGAGCCTCCACTGAAATGACACCAGTAGTTTCTCATTTCTCCCAGGACACTGCACTTATTCCAAATCTCAAGATGTTTTAACATTGCTTTTCTTCTCTATGCAAAATATATTTCTCAATAGAATTTAGGCAAAGTTCCATTTTTCTAGAAATTTTTTTGCAAGCACTCCCACATTTATGACATTTTTCCTTGTAGAAATCCTATTGTTCTACTACCTGAATACTTATTACCCAGCTACTACGTGCCATAAGAGGAACCTTTATTCCTTCAATAGAAAAGATAGCAGTGCTCAAAACTATATATACTTCTATGAAAATCTACCCCTTGAATACAAAAATAATCCTGTGAGCTTACTTACCACCCACTGCCTTACAAGGGTAGTATGAATGATCAACTTCTACTCTAACTCTGAAAGTAAAGAATTCAGAGATGGGGGCGCCTGGGTGGCATCCATCTTCGGCTCAGGTCATGATCTCACCGTTCGTGGGGTCAAGCCCCACATCGGGTTCTGTGCTGACAGCTCAGAGACTGGAGCCTGTTTTAGAAATGTATGAAGACAGGCTTATCCCTTAAGTGGGCCAACTAAAGTGACTTCCCTGAGCCCCATGAAAGACAGTGGATATTATGTTTTTTGACCTACATGTGTGTGCACACACACATATATTACACACACCAGTGTGCACGTACATGAGTATGTGTGTGTGTATTTGAATATATTCCACATAACAGGGCAGGTCTGTACCAGGTGAATTATGCCAAGCCACACTCCTCTAGCGTCAGCCTTAAACAAGGGCACAACAATATACAAATGCTATACAAACGAAAGTTCCACCAATACAAATGCTATTATATTCATGGTTGTACTAGTGGTTCTCAAATGCCAATCCTTGGATAGATGGCCAAGAACACTGCATCAGAACCACCTGGAAACTTGTTAAAAAAAAAATTCCATTCTCCATTGTCAGTAATTTCAATTTAGTACCTGGAGTGAATTTTTATAAAGTTCCACCTAGATGATTATGATACTGTTAGCTTTGAGCCCTTAGTCAGATAGTGCCTTGACTCATTACTTAACTTTTATCATGCTCAAAGCATGGCAAAGTACTCAAACTATGCTAAACTATGCTATGTAGTGCCAGTAAGCACAAAAAAAATAAAATAAAATAAAGTAGCAAAGGTTTGATTTTTTGGTTTTTGTATTGTTTTCTAAAATACAATGACACTCCTTATCAAGAAGCTTTCTCTTAGAAAAGACAAACTCTGAGGCAATGCTTCTCAATATGGAGGACACAAACTACCAGTGGTATAGCAGATCATTTAATATGGTGTTCCAAGTGATTTTAGATGACCTACAAGATTATTTTATATGGCACGTGGCGATACACTAAATCACACTGAATTACAAAGGAGAAAATGTATTATCTTTTCAATTCTATTTCAGTCAGAAATCCTCAGTTAGTTATAGTTGTGTCTTCTATACCTATCATTGCTTATTTCATTTTAAGAAATAGAGGACATGCCTCTGAGCCTTTGGAAAACAACTATTTTCTACCCTGAACTTAGTAACACTGTTGTTTTCACTGTATACTTTAGCACTGTCATCCATTTAAAACATAGGATATTGATTTTTCATTTATAGTAGTGAGATAAATAAAAAAGTGAATTTAAAGAAAATAGCATAAATTGCATGCATATCCTGTTAAAATTATGAGGATACTCTATGGATGACTGAAGTTTAGAAATAGTACTGTGTTAAGTATTCCTAAAAGTTATAATCAATTCTCTAAGTCTCTCTCACACACATATACACACATATATACACACAAACACATTCAATAAGTAATTAATCTAAATGAATAATCAAAAGCCACAAATTATTGTAGGAAAACATTCAATGAAAAGTCTATTCTACCACTTGACAATGTAGCCAAAATAATGATATTCCATGATATAATGATTATTGTTTGTGCATTTTCTCGACTAAATGATTATGATAATTTCTGACTATACATATAAGAAATGTGCATATACTTTTATGTGGAAGCCAGGACAATTACCATTCTGTAATTTATAGTATATACCTTATAATCCTTGGGTCTGTAGCAGCCAACATGAGAATGTTCTGTAAAAGGATGTATAAAAGAATTAAACTATTAATATTTCATCTTAAAAAGAAAAAATTTTGGTTCCATTTTTGGTTTTTGCTACTATTCTATTTCTATGATTATAATTTCATATACCAGTTTTCAAAAATATCTTAAAATCCATCAACAATATTATATAAATAGAGATGATATACAACAAGTTAAAATCTGTATCAGTTCTGGGTGGCTCATTCAGTTAAGCATAGTTGTGTCTTGATTTTAGCTCAGGTCATGATCTTGCAGTTTGTGGGATCAAGCCCCACACTGGGAGCTGAGCTGGCAGCACAGAGCCTGCTTGAGATTCTTGCTCCCTCTCTCCCTCTCTGCCCCTCCCCTGTTTGTGTATGCTAATGCTCTCTCTCTCAAAACAAATAAACTTTATTTTAAAAATATGTATCAATTCTTCAGTAATTAAGTGATTTCACAAATACAATTTTCATTTGATTAGGATATGTTGGAATATAGACCGGAATAATTTTTTGTTGCTAATCCAATTTGCCTATATGAAATGGATAATCTTTAACTGATAAACCAGTTTATGATGAAATATATTTTGATTATTTACATTTGATAGATATTGTCAAACTGTATGTGTTCCCATTCTTGGGTCCATGCTAGATTGGAGCGAGTATCATGGAAACAGGCCCAGCTCTAGAGTGTGGCAGCTCAGGTAGAACCCAGCCTGAGTGTACAGACCTTGTTGACAAACAGATCTGCATTCCAGTCCAGTCCCCAGCACCTCCTGTATAACTTCAGCCTCATTATTTAACCTTTATAAGTCTCAGATTCCTCATCTGTCTCATAACTTGCTTTAAATATTATATTAGATATCACATGTAAGGCAATAAAATAAATGCTATTATTAACACCATCATCAACATCATTACTGCCAAATTCTAAGTCAACAAGTCTAGCTGCAATTTCTGATTCTACCACTTATCAAATATATTACTTTGGTCAAATTATAGAATTAATCTGTGTTTCATTCCTCATTTTAAAAGTATGAAGACAATGTCTACTTTGCCTCAGAGAGTCATACTAGTTATTAAACTAAACAGCTTATAAAAGTTTCTAGCACAGTATCTGTAACAAAGTAGATTATAAAACTATTCTAAATCTCTCCCAGGGTAAGGACCTCTATATTACAGATGCAGATTTTGGGGTTTTACTCATTAGTTAAAGGACTTAACTTAAGTACTGTAATCTCTGTATATGGACATTCAAACACATCATGACCACAATTTACAATTCCTCTTTCCACCCATTCTAGTCAAAAGCACTCTAACATTCCATATTTTACTTTCCCAAACCACTGTATCCAAAAAAAAAAAAAAAAAGACTAATAGAGACCTAGTCTATATTCAGTCAATTAATTACCTATCTTTTATGGCACAAGATCTTGTTTGGTTTTCAAGTGCCCTGAATCATTATAGAGAACAGCTGAAACATCAGTGTCTCTCACACAAGGCTAACTTCACCATGTAACTCAGTAAGACTCAACTTATTTCAAGGGCTTTTCAAAATTACAAATAAAAGAAATCCCAGTTCAACTCCTCTTCCATAAAGTCTAATAATGTACAACATGGCCACAGGAGCAGGAGAAATAAAAGAATGATAAGGACATAATGAACCTAATTCTCCACACATGTTAACTTTGAAAATTAAGGTAATAATTTCTGAACTTGGTATATGTTCTTTCTTGCAGCTAATGTAATATGAAAAGTATCAGTATATTAAAACATTTATAAACTTACCCTAATATGACATATTTATAATTTTTTTATTTTTAGAAATCAAGCTGCTACTGAGGTTCCCAATGTTTGCACTACATCACCCTTACTAATAATTACTAACTATATTTTAAAAGCAGGAGATAAAGGAAATTAAAAAGTCATGGCCCGTAGTCCTGGAATACTTGTAATTTATTTTGGTTAAGTTATACAAATTTGAATAATAGCACCATAAAAGTAGAGGTGAAGTCAGAATGGTACAAACAATTAATGCAATTAATAAGTCCTATCAGAGATAAATTTTTCAAAACTAAAGCAATCAGACAAAAATTCCTAAAGGAGGAGAAAGCTGACTTGGACCTTACTGCATGGGCCACACTTAATAAAAGTATGATGAAAAATTAAAAGCTAATTCAGATTCTGTGTATAATGTGATGTGTGTGCACGATCTTGATCAACTTTGACTTTACTTCTTTAAACCTCAGGTTTCTTCATGTGTAAAATAATAGTTTCTAAAATTCTTGAGATTACTTAAACTAACCAATGAAATATTAGTACTTAAAATAGAGGCCAGAAGAAAATACACATGCAAAAAGTGTTAGCTATAATTTGGTTCTCTAATAACCTCATGAAATAGATGTTATGACCTAATTTTATATCCTCCCCAAATTCATATGTTGAAGCCCTAACCCCACAAACGCATGTGCTTGCATGCTCCCCCTCTATCTCTTTCTCCACGTGCACAGAAAGGTCAGGTGAACATAGAGTGAGATAGCAGCTTCCTACAAGTCAAGAGAAGAGACTTCAGAATGAAACCTACTTTGTTAGCACCTTGATCTGGGATTTCCCAGCCCCCAGAACTGTGAGAAAAATAAATACCTCTTGTTTAAGTCCCCAGGCTTTGGTATTTTGTTATGGCGGTGTGAGCAGACTAATAGAATACATGACACTAATAACTGCTTTTTCTACTTTATACTTCAGGAAGTTGACTTCCTATATAGCTAAAAAGTAATGGAACTAAGGTCTTTGATTAACTCATACAAGAGAATAAAAAGTGCCTAATTTAGTCTCAAAAATTATATCAGATTCTGGATTTGTTAACAAAATAAGTGTGATATATAATTAAATTAGTCAAATTATCAAGTAATGACTAACCATATGGGTTAAAAACACAATATGGCAATCAGTCATCAGAATATTTCCTTAGCAACCATCTACTATTGGGATGCCTGGGTGGCTCAGTCGGTTAAGCAACCATCTACTATAGAAAGTAAGATCCACTTTGTATGAAGGTCACCACCATCCTTACTGGGAGCAGTCTTATAACTTAGAGCCTTTGCATCCTTCCTCTCTCCACAGTTGACCCTCATTCAACAGGCTCAAATATGAGTCAGTCTTAAAGCTCAGCATTTCTGTATCAGCTCATTCTTTCTATCAACTTCATTCTTGAGCCCCATTCTGATGGTTACAGCCAACATGTGTTTCCTATGAGTCAATTCCTATCTTGGCAACCTGTATACTACCCTACCTTGAAGGATACTATCATCTTCCTTTTTCATAATTTCAAGGAATTGAACTCCATTCTGGTAGTCAATGCTACTCTATTGAAAAACGTTCCCGTTGATGAATACAAATACCTATGAACCTTCAAAGAGCATGCCCCTGGAGTCCTTTATCAGCAATTACCCTACTGCTAACCTAATGCCCATTTAACACCCTAAGGTTGGCTTCTGCTTTCCTGTGAATCTTCACGGAGCACACAGCCACGCACTTGCTATATGCCAGCCTCTATAATTGGAAGCAAAGCTAAGATGTACAGCTTTATAAAATTTTTTAACATTTATTTATTTTTTAGAGAGAGAGAAAGAGAGACAGCATGAGCTGAGAAGAGGCAGACAGAGGAAGATGCAGAAGCCAAAGCAGGCTCCAGGCTCCAAGCTATCAGCACAGAGCCTGATGTGGGGCTCAAAGCCACAAACTATGAAATCATGACCTGAGCCAAAGTCTGGCACTTAACAGACTGAGTCACCCAGGCGCCTCTAAGATGTCCAGCTTTATAAAATAAAACCAGCATTTCATATCCCTCAGGGGATCCAACCTTCTAAAAAGGAAAGACACATAACATGTGTTTTCTGTTTCTGTTTCAATTGTGATACATTGACTGGAAACTGTTTACTCTGACCTCTGATGTTTTCATCTTTCTTATTACATTACTAATTTTGTCTAAAGTCTCAGTGGAAAAAGACTTAGACTTTCCCCCTCACTATTTTTTTCCTGTCTGAAGTTTAGCAAACATCAAATTTATCAGTGACTGGAAGAGTGATGGTCATCAAAAAAGATAAATAAATATCTAAAAAGCACATGAAGAAAACATTCAATGTCATTAGTTAAGTATAAATTACAATTGTAGTGAGACAAAGGGAATAACAAGTGTTGTAAAAGCTGTGGAGAAATTGTACCATCACACAGTGCTGGTGGGAATGGAAAATGGTACCGTCGTGTTGGAAAAACAGCTGGCAATTTCTTAAAAAGTTAAACATAAATTTACTAGATAAACTGACAATTCCATTCCCAAGTATCTACTCAAAAGAAATAAAAAGATGCATCTCTGCAAAGACTTCAATGCAAACGATCAAAATAGGATCATTCATAATAGCCAAAAATTTGATTGCTTCTCGGCCTTTTGGCTAAGATCAAGTGTAGCGTAACAGCCAAAAAGTTGAAACAATCCAGGGACTCAGGATGGGAATATAATTTACCAGAAATGGGTATAAGGAAACTCTTCTGGTTATTTTTTAAATGGATTGCGGCAATTTTACAATGTTGCAAATTCAAAATCCTTGTTTTGTGCTCAAAACAGGTGACTTTTATGATATCTAAGTTACAGCTTACCAAAGCTGTTAAAAAAGTTTAATAAATAATAAAGAAATGAAGAAACTAAAAAAAAGGAATTCCTGAAAATGACACAGTTCAGCTGCCCACTGCTCTATGAGATGAGGAGGCACACATTTAATTAAAAGCCTAAACAAAATAGTTTGCTAATAAGTATAAACATGATGACTATATGCTATTTTACTCAGAACAGTAAAATGTTACCATTTATTGCTCTCTACTCAAGTTATGACATATTACGGTTTGGAATGTAATTTCTACTTTATTTTACTTTACAAACAAAAATCATCAAACAAGGGGATTAGTGGAAGCTCATAAAAGAAAGATTACAATCTTAGGTTTAAATGAAATTCATAAAAGAATCTTCAATGAAGGTAATAAGAGATATTTCATCCAAAGGGGAGACAGAATCTAATGTCTTTTCAAATTCTAAGCAAATAAAAAAGGGGCCAGGATGATGCCCTCAATTTCTTCTTCAAAAACATCAATGACTGGATAAAGCTTACCAACATTTTTGCAGCATAAGGCATGCTGCATCTCTTCAAAAGGACTGCAAGATTGGAATGATCCACTATAGAAATTCCAAAGAAAGAAAATGTGTTTGAAAAAATGTATCTTAAAAACAAAGTACAACTGAGTGGAAGTAGGGAAACTAGTAGGAGAGAGGTAGGAGGAAGGAAGTTGTGGGGAGAAGCCCTGGACCCCAAACTGACCAGGGCTGTTCTGGAACTCTCCAACAAGCCATTTAACTTGTCTAGGCCTCTGTCATTTTTCTTGATCAAATATAGTTAAATGCATCCTCATGCATTGACCAAAACAGTCAATGAAGGTAAAATGGTATCCTATAAACACTTACAAAATTTTAGGCAAGATAATTTGGCAAGAAAATGTTTAAGAATTTCCATTGAAGTAAAATGGTCACTAGTGAAAATTCACTCTTTCATAAGTGACTCTAGCATAAGAACTTCCCACATGTATGTTGATAACAGATGAGACCCCAAAACACAACCATCAATTGTCAGACAGGAAGAAAGTAAAAGAAAATAAAGGCAGTCAAAAGAATAGGGACTTTATAGAGAAATGAAATGAAAATAATCTTTATAGTAGAAAGGCAAGTAACAAATGTACAAAGAATAATAGAATTTTTAAAAATCACTGTTTGGCAAACTTTACAGCAATAAATTATTTCAAGCAAGAATCATCAATATATGCTAAAGGGGTCAAAGTAACCAGATATAATAGTCTCAGAGTTATCTCCCCATTAATCATAAAGAGAAGACATAGCACCTTTGTGACAGAGAAACCTAGCAGACCCCATCTAATTAAGTGAGCAAATGAGTACCACCTGTAACAAAGCAATATCACATACTTCCTGGTATGTTGCAGGCATCACTTCTGCTGCGTTCTCGGGGGAATGAATAATCTGAATCTAATCATGAGGAGAAATCAAACAAACCCAAACTGAGAGACATTCTATCAAATAACTGTCCTGAACTCTTCAATATTATCAGCGTCAAACACAAAGAAAGATTAAAGAACTGATCCATTTTAAAGAAAACTAAAGACACATGGCAACTAAAGGCCATGCATGATGTGGAATTTCGTTTGCTATAAAGATATTATTAGGACAAGCAGCAAAATGTGATTTAAGTTTATAGATTAGTTATTATTATTATACCATTGTTAATTTTCTGCTTTTCATAACTGCATCACATAAGATAGTATCTGTAATAGTCTCCTCAGGCTGCCATAACAAAATGCCACAGACCAGAGGGCTTACACGCCAGACGTCTATTTCTCATTGTTCTGGAGACTAGAAGTCTGAAATCCAGGTGCCAGTGCAGTCAGGTTCTGGAAAGGGCTCTGGTCTGGTCTGAAGGTAGCCATCTACCTACTGCCTGTGTGCTCATAAGGCAGAGAGAGAAAGCAAGATGTCTGGTTTCTCATGATCCTATCATGAGAGCCCCACCCTCCTAACCTCATCTGAACTTAATTATCTTCCAAAGGCCCCATCTCCAAATACCAGCACATTTCAGGTTAGAGTTGTAGCATAAGAATCTTGGAGGGACACAATTCTGTGCATAGCAATGTTCCTCTCAAAAGAAAGTTTAGGGGTGCCTGGGAGGCTCAGTAGGTTAAGCATCCTACTTTGGCTCAGGTCATGATCTCACGGTTCATGATTTCGAGTCCTGTGTCAGGCTCTGTGCTGACAGCTCAGAGCCTGAAGCCTGCTTCAGATTCTGTGTCTCCCCCTCTCTCTGCTCCTCCCTGCCTCATGCTTGCTTTCTTTCTCTCTCTTTCTCTCTCTCTCAAAACTAAACATTAAAAAAATTAAAGAGAAAAACTAAAATTTATATACAAACATACATACAGATTTGGAAGCAGGGAGGGGGAAGGAGGCAGAAAGAGGAAGAGGGAAAGCAAATATCAGCATCTGAGGATTCTGAATGGTATATGGGGATTCTTTATACTATTTCAACTTTTAAGTATGAAATTATGTCTACATAGAAAGTTAAAAGAAAAAATATGGACCTTGCTAATGGCCTGTCTGATTGTACTTCTACATAGGTAGCTGACTGTGTCAATCAAAAGTTACTGGAAACTTTAACAGTTATGCTGGCAAATGTATTATAATTGTCGAGAGACATCAGACACTTCAGTGCATTCAAAAAGCATCTTCTAAAGAAACATCTACATTGGAGTTATTTTTTATTTTCTTGTTAAACTTTATCTTCCATGGCAATAAATTTCTTCCAAGAAGGGAAACAGTATAACATCCATTCCCAATTTCATATAATCTGATATTATGGTTATAAGAGACTTATTAATTGCCACATTTATCTCCCTGTTAATACTAAAAAAGCTAAATAAAGGAAGACAAATTCTGCATGTTCTCAGAGAAGAACACTTCATTTCTGCATTAAAAAAAGAGATTGTGCACTAGTTTAGAAACAGAAAGATATGGGAGCTTACTATAAGTTATGATTGTATTTTTCACTGTCTCATTTTTCTTCTATGCCTTTATCAGTGTGTAATGAATCCACTTAAAGGCTGCTGAGGAATGTTGCTGATCAATTAGTCAATGAGTATAGACAGCACTCAAATATCCCTAATGATACAATACAATTTAGTCTTCTTCCTAAAAGTCATCTTCACATTGAGCTTAAGAAATAATTTATCTAACCATTAGAACCAAGACCTTTGATGAAATAGATTCTTATAAATTAAACATAAAAGACATTATCTTTTCAGAAATATAATAATAAATAGTATTATAATGACAGCTGAAAATTACTAAGACCTGCGTGCTAGAACATTTTACATGGTCACATTTACTGTGCTATCTCCATTCTTTAATATACTGATGATCAAAGTAGTTAAAATGATTTGTTCAAGAATGTCCAATTTATAAATAAGTGACAGATCAAGTATTCAAATACATGTGTAATTGTATGTCCAAAACCCATAATCTTGAACTTTTTACTATGGTGCTTCCCAAATCTTTTCCACAAACTAAGGAGTATATGTCAAGGTAGGAAAATAGTTCCACGGTCAAATAAACTTAGAAACTGTTGAGCAAAACAAAATCAAGTTGTTGTTTTCAACTTAGAAGTTATGAAGTCTTTAATTGCTACTCTGTATGTTGAATTTCAAAGAGGGAGATTAGTTTATAGCAGCAAAAATTCTATTATTTTAAGAGTACCTATATGTGTGTCCCACAAGTTGTAAAAAGGAGCACTATGCCTTATTACCTAATAATACAGCAAAGATTCTACTTTTGTTCATCAATGCCAAGTTAAAGGCTTGGCTGTAGCCAAGGCAAGTAAAGCAATGAGGAGAAATGACTTCTAGCTTACCATTGTGCATCCTGGACCATCCATCTCTTTCACAATCTCTGCCAGAAGATCCAAATAAAGCATCAGTCCTGGGACTTGGAGGATCAACCTAGAAGAAGGGTTTAATAAAGTCAAAAAGAACTTAAATGTTCTTTCAGTCTCCTGGCACCAGAAAATCAACTCAAGTACGTAGACTGTAGTCTTCAGGGTAATGTGATAGTGCATTATGGTTCAGACATGTTCCAAAGCCAGAGGTTAGTTGAGTATTTTGCTATTCATATTTAAACAAAATTAAAATTTAACTTCAGAAATTTTTAATTATATGTTGAGTCTACTTTCAAATGAACAGATTTATAGTTAAAATGTCCATTACCTGTTGCCTAGATGGCTTTCCATTACAAAGTTACAAAAAGAGGAATCTATTTTGCCACATTTATAAAGCAAGTTTAGCCATTTGCTACTTATATAGATGTTGAATTCAAAAAGTGTCATTATTTGGCAGTTCAGAGCTCATCCTGCAGAGTGCTTCATAGCCTACACTTAACAACAGTTAAACATGTTGGGGAGAGGGAGGGAGGCAAACCATGAGAGACTCTTGAATACTGAGATCAAACTGAGGGCTGATGGGAGTCGGGGAGAGGGAAAGGGGGGTGATGGGCATGGAGAGGGCACTTGTTGGGATGAGCACTGGGTGTTATATGGAAAGCAACTTAACAATAAACTATAAAAAAAGGACCCTCAGCTAAAAAGTGGGCAAAGAACTTAAATATACATTTCTCCAAAAGACAAACAAATGACCAATAAGCACAAGAAAAAATGTTCAATATCACTATCATTAGGGAAATCAAAATCAAAATCATCGTGAGAGATATTACTTCATGATGTAAACATACTTAATGCCACTTAAAACTGATTAAAATGGTAAACTTTACATTGTGTATATTTTACCATAAACAAAAATTAAATTTTAAAAAAAGAGAGTGAAAAGACAAGCCACAGAATGAGAAAAAAATATTTATAAATTATATCTGATAAGGATCTAGAATCCTAACTATAAAAGAAAATTCACAGCTCAACAACAAAAAGATAAAGAACCCAGTTAAAAATGGACAAAGAACTTGAATGAACATTTCTCCAAAGGAAATACAGAAATGCCTAATGAGCACACGAAAAGATGTTCAACATCATTACCTATTAAGGAAATGCAAAACAAAACCACAATGGAGGAAAAAAAGAAGCTCACAATGAGAGATAAGGCCATACCCCCTAGGATGGCTATAATAAAAAGAAAACAAAACAAAATAATAAGTGTTAGTGAGAGGTGGATAAAGTAAAGCCTGAAACATTGCTGGGGACAATGAAAACTGGGACCACCACCGTGGGAAACAGTCTGACAACTTCTCACCACGTTAGAAACATGCATACTACGTACCACGTGGCCCAGCAATTCCACACCTAGGTATTAAAACAAGCACTTAAACAGGTACTCACATGGAAACTTGTGTGTTAACATGCCTAGAAGCACTATTCACATAACCCAAAGGTGAAAAAAGCCCGTCTATCAACAGAAGAATGGATAAACAAAATGTGGTGTCCATACAATGAAATATTAGTCAACCAAAAAAGGATCAAGTACTAATACATGCTATACCATGAATGAAACTCAAAACACTGTGCTAAATGGAAAAAGGCAGACAGAAAGGTCTACGTTTTGGATGAGTCCACTTAGGTGAAATAGCAGAATAGGAAAATCCACATACAAAGTAAGTTAGTAGTTGCCAGTGGCTGAGGAGAGGGAGAAATGGTGAGTGAACGCTTCATGAGTACAGGGTTTCTGTTAGAGATGATGAAAAAGTTCTGCAACTAGATAGTAGTGACAGTGCACAATCTGAATGAGCCACTAAAGTATATACTTTCAAATGGTTGAAATGGTAAATTTTATGTTACAAGTATTTTACACAATAGGAAAAAAAAGATCCTGTTCTGTATAAACAAAAAAGAAATTAATTCCGCTTCACTTTTCTGGAATGGTTGTGCCAGTTTGTTTGGGAGCATGTTAGTTGCTTTCTTGAAACTGCTCCTTACTCTTTATGACTGTTTTTCACACAATGTATGTAAAACTAGAATGTCTTTCCTACAAGTATTAACTTTTTACATGTGCATGTATGAAATTAAAATGTCATCAATTTGCTAAATGCTTTTATTTATTTACTTGTTTGTTTGTTTTACTGTTGATATTGGAGAGAGAGACAGAGACAAGAGTGTGAGCAGGGGAGGGGCAGAGACACAAGGAGACACAGAATCTGAAGCAGACTCCAGGCTCTGAGCTGCCAGCATGCAGGGCTTGAACCCATGATCTGTAAGCTCATGACCTAAACCGAAGTCAGACGATTAACTGACTGAGCCACCCAGGCACCCCTGTTAAGTGCTTTTAAAAATCATAAACAGTTATGGCGGGAAAAGACATTTCTATGCAAATACAATTGGAAAAATCCAGTTTCCTATGTAATAACATAAGCAATTTCCAAGTGTAAGCATAGGAGTACATGTATTTTTTTTCTGTTCACTGAAAAGCTGCAAGGCAAATCTCTTAAATAAAGACATTAAAGTTTACACCAAGCAGGATTAAGATTATTCCATTTTGAACACTGATGTGAAAAACAGTAATTTAATAAGCATTTTAAGAGCAGTTATTTCCCTAAACAATTTTGTTTTGTGGCTAACTCCTAATAAATATTACTGGTTATCTTTGTACATAGGCATTTTAATTAAAATGCTACTATTCCTTCAGGTTAGAATTTAATATATCCTTTCTTTTCAACTTAATTTACAACTGTGAGCAGTCATAAAATTAAAGGTTTTCAGAAACTTACATCAAACAGGCAAATAAATCTTATCTGGATATGGTTCAAAAAACAACAAAAAATGTGACCAGAACCTATAAACAAATTCTATAGAAATAAGACAAATGTAATCACGATAATCTCAATGAAATATTAGCCTTTAAAAGTAACTATTATAAGCTTGCTTTTTATAATTAAAAAAATCTGTTACATTAGTTTAAAACAATAAAGGACTCAAAGTCAAAATATAAAAATGGAATGAAATGTTCCTTAAATGTAATTCACCTAATTTTTTTAGATGTCACACACACAAAAATCTAACTTTTCAGGTGGTGTATTTTTTAAAAACCTATTAGACCATCAAAGGAGCATATTGACATGTTTACATTTATATTTGCATATTAGAATTTACAAAAAATGAATTAGACATTAAAGTAAGAAATAGGTATGTTGAGGTGGCTCAGTCAGTTAAGCGTCCAACTCTTGATTTTGGCTCAGGTCATGACCTCACAATTCGTGAGTTCGAGCCCTGAATTGGACTTTGTGCTGATAGCGAGGAGCCTGCTTGGGATTCTCCCTCTCCTCCCCCTCTTCTCCCTCTCTGCCCTTCCCCTTTTCATTCTCTATCTTTCTCTCTCAAAAATTGATAAATAAACATTTTTAAAGAAAATAAATAACTTTATATAATCCCCAAAGTCATTTTGCTTCTACAGGAATTTAAACCTTAATGTTCATTATTGTTATTATATATATTTATGAGAAATTTTTATTAATTTAGAAGTTTTTATTAAAGAAATACTTTTAAAATAAAAACTCTTTGCAAAATCTATGAGAATTCTAAGTCCTTTATTACATATTCTGAATATTAGCCAAAGTCTACTTAACTATCATATGAACATAAGTTCTAAGCTTATACCATATCAAAAGCAGGCTTCTGTATAAAAGGATTAGAACTATACAACCCTAAGTTAACTCTCTTCACTTTCAAAGGCCTTTCCATCCCCATCAAATAATGATTTGCTTCAAAGATCCATTATATAAGGTTTACCTAAGGGACATAGTATCAAAGGAAACTTACTTTTCATTATAATTTTCAAAAAGGCTAGAAAAGGGGAGTCTTCTTTTTTACAAAGAAAAGTCGGTCCTCTTTCAACACCCTCCTCTGCCATTTTAGCCCTAATGTCAATTACATCTAAGTACAATTTGTAGAGTTATTACACTGTCCAGTGTATAAAAAGAAAGGAAATGGGTACTTAAAAGACTTAACATGGCATTTGTAACGGAACTTCATCTCTGCCAGGTTTAAAGACTGACAAAAGAATGTTCTTTTACTCTTAGCGAACTTTCCATTTTAGATTGTTAGGCTAACAGTTCAGGAAAGAAAATTATTAATAGAAGCTAGAAGTGAAAGAAGTTTCAAGAATAATATTTTAGTGAAATAGATTAGATCAGTTTCAGGTGGAAATGTTTAAGAGAACACGTACATGTCTAATCACAAATGGAGGTTTATCGGTTTCTTTTTTGAATTCATAGGGTCCCAGATTTAAATGGGCCAGCCGCCGCCTGGTGTCTTCAGATAGCTCACACATGCGTCTTTTTGTGTAGGGAGATGGAGAGTGTGATTTTGAAGAAATTGTAGGCTGTTCGTAGTTTTTTGCATTTATGCAATATTTATTTCTCTCAGGTGACTTAGATTTTTTCTTCTGTGATCTTGATGTTCTGCTTTGCAGTCTGCCGTGTGATTTTTCAACTGGAGCCGTATGGTAAATAAATTTATCCTAAACATACAAAATAAAAGTTAATTTAGGCAGAAGACATATGCAGAAATATATGTAGATATATCTATATATAAACCACAGGTAGGAAAACTTTCTTTAAATTAAGGCACATATAATCTATCAAAGCCAACTAGATTAGTTTTTCCAATGTATCCTAGATAATTATTTGTCTCATAGTTAATAAAGTATATGATATTAAGTCTAACAAGCCCAATATTTAATCATTTGAAAAATCTAAGAAACAAGGTCAGGAAAATTAGTCTTCAACATGCTAAAAAATGAATGTAAACATTGGGTTATCATTTATAATAAAAAGTATACAAGTAATTGGCTACATAGTTTAAGAGGACCCTCTTTAGTAATGTTACAAATACACATGGCTAATTAGTTGTTTATGAAATCTTTATAGAGAAAATATAAAATAGGTTTCATTTATACTGCTATGATTATATATATACGTACAATGCAAACATCTGAAAAAGAGCTTTATACATGTCTTCATGAAATGCATTACTTGGATTACACAAGGTGATTAGGATTTTAAGATCTCTTTCAAACCAAACCTTTATGATTCCATGACCAATAGCCATTCTATGTTTTTATAAATGTAAAAATACATGAAAGACATTAAATTTTAATGACTAGTATCCTGCTAGTAAAATTGGTTAGTCGTCTAAAATTTTTAAACACAAATGTTATATTTCCAAAGTTCTTTGCATTATTAGGATAACATTTTATTTAGTCTTTGCCTTATAAGTGCCTTAAAATTTGGACTACTAGGAAATAACATAAGACCTCTTCATTCATTATCTAGATTTTAAGATTTCCAATATTAGAGAAAATGGACAGAGAATATTTGTACTTCTTACTTTAATCATTTTTAAAGCCTATCAATCCTACCTCCCTCTCTACTTTCTCCCTTCCCTACTCCCTAAGGGTATCTATTCTAATAAGACACAAATGTGACATAGAAGGGAAAAGAGTCAAACATTTTTAAAAAGTAGATAAACAGGAAAAAATATTTTTTCCCAATTGGAAAAATAAGTCTCTGAGTTTCATGCAAACCCAGCACCATCTATTTCCTTATCTTCCTTCTGCAGCCATTGATATGCTCCCAGACCTTCTCCCACCTTGTTCAATGACATCAACAAGTCATTTAGACTTTTTCTACCTTATCACATTTCATCCATCTCTATGACATCACGCTGATGCACAGAAGCAGGAATGTTAGCACATGCAAGGACCTTTGAGGTTTAATAAAGTGTTCAAGCAGTAGAGATTTCTAAGACCTTGGACTCAGACTTCTATTTCTCAGCTTTAATTACCTTTCCTCACCTCATCTTAGATTTCATCATTAGGCAGATCCATTGCATCCCACACTCTGAAAATCCCTTGCTGACTGAAACTACTTTTCCTCACCATACTTCTTTTGTTCTCGCTGAATTCTCACTGAATCGGTCTTCCCCTCCTCGCCTTCTGACTCCCTGGACTCTTTTCTCCAAACCTTCACACATTTTTAATATCTCTTACCTCCAGACCCAGATGAACCCATAGTCATCTATTTCTTATTTAAAAAAATTTTTTTAATGTTTTTTATTTATTTTTGAGAGACCTAGAGAGACAGTGGGAGCAGGGGAGTATTAGAGAGAGAAGGAGATACAGAATCTGAAGCAGGCTCCAGGCTCTGAGCTAGCTGTCAGCACAGAGCCCAAGACGGGGCTCGAACCCACGAACTGAGAGATCATGACCTGAGCCAAAGCCGGACGCTTAACCAACCGAGCCACCCAGGCACCCCAATAATCATCTATTTTAACAGTGCTATAAAGTTCCTTTGATTATACCAAATCTAAAATAACTAACCCCACCTTCTTTCTTCATTAGTTTTCGAAAGTTAAATACTAGCATAGGAAGTTATATGGTCTATCTCGTACAGATATATGCTGCCTACCTCTATCCAATTCTCAATGCATCCTGTTCCTGCCCAGTAAAAATGAAAATAGTGGCTGTTATATGCTGTTAACACAGTGGGTCCCTCTGGCCAACAGGATAATAGCATGCGACATAAGGAGAGTCTTGAAAAGTGTTATCCTCTTTTACTCCTTTTTGACAACTGTCCCGGCCTCCATGTGAACGAGCCCAAATTAGGCTGCTAGATGACGAAAGTCTTCTGGGCACTGTCCCAGCTAAAATCAAGCCAATTATATTCCAGAAATATAAAGTCCTTCCCAGACCCAAAACTCAGCCAACTGCCAGACATGAGTGAAGCTCCTGGATCATTCAGCCTCAGCCTCGCCAGTTCAAGCCAAAATAACCACCCAACCGACCCACAGAACCGTGAGAAACATTTTATTTTAAGCCTCTAAGTTAGTGTTGCTTTTCACACAATAAACACTACCTGATATAGCGGACTAACACACATATTAATAAAACCACTACTGACATTTAACTCATTCATAATAAATTCCACTTTTAGTAGGTAAAAACTGTAAGTAGAAAAAATCAGTTTTATTTCAGAAAATCACAATAATATGCTTAACATTTTCATTCCATTCAATTGGTGACAAAACATCAATTTGAAAATAATATACCACAAGGAATAAAGATCATTACAAATATTTGTAAGTTTAAATAATTTTATAGTTTCTTTCACTTAGTCTCTTTTAAAAACCAAAATGGTTTGTCTTATTCTTATGTTTGAACCTGAAAGTGCTGCATCGTAGCCATTAAAGTTTTAATTTTAAAATTTAATTGAATTTAATTTTAAAATTCTGGCTGTTAACATTCAAAATTTGAATGTTTAAGTATGTACGCGGCTGCGCCCACCAGGTAATGTTTTCGATCCCGTATTGTGGCTGCGGTCTTCTCTGCCGACTACCTTAAAACCCAAAACCTCAGGAGCGGCCGCCGAGCCGATTACGCGTCACAGGCCAGGCGCACTGCGGACATTCTCTAACCTAATACTTCAGGCGGCTGATGAGGGACTGGAACCCGGACCTGTCTAATTCTGAGGCGTATTTTCTTAAACACTGTCTGACACTGAAGCTTATCCTATTATATCTGTCCAATAAATAACAAACATGAAATGGCAAGTTAAAAAAAAGGAGTAAGTCTTCCCAAAATTTTACAGAGGAAAACGTTAATTCCTAAGTCCGATGAAAGTACCAATGGGGGGTAAGTTTACGTTTAGAAAGGACGCTTCCACCAAGCGTACACTTAGAACAGGTGTGCTTTTCTGTGCATATTCCATACTTCATCCTTTTCTACCCACCAGAAGGCATACCCCAATGAGGAGAGAAAAAAATTGTCGGACTCAGGATAAAACATTTTTAACAATTTACAAATATGCACAGTACATACCTCAAAACAAGTCAGTAATATCTCTGCATTTGGCAACCACAGGTTATTAGATCTCTACTAGCTGCATTTCGGCTTGCGTTTCAAAGACAAATGACTATAGCCAGACTGGCATCGCAAGTATCTTGTCAACATAAGAATGATCCCCTTGATAATTTTATATAATCATGCTTTACCTTCTTAGCTTATGTCACAGTTATCATCCTCAGCAAATTTACTCTAAAACCAAGGGTACAATCAATTAACACCCCACTTTTCCCATCATGGGCTCACTCCTGCCTTGTTTGGGTCCTCAGGGCTTTATATGCTCCTGGCTTCTCCTCATAGGCTGTCCATTGTTACCTAATCATAATGCAACTGCATATGAGTGGTTCCTAGACATTATTAGATAACTTGTGGACAAGGCAGTAAGATGCTCCTGCTGACTCAGTGAAAAGTTAGACCAGAATGAAAGATTAGGTCCATATATCTCACTTTACTGAAGGCAGTTTTTACGAATATAAAGAAGGTACTTAGGTCGCAGTGTCCGAGCTTCCCTTAGTCTGACAGCATCAGTACGGCCACCAAACCGAGCAAGAGTCATTTAAGGAATGAGAGACACTCAAGAAACCACACTCACTAAACACCAATATCCCCACATGAAAACCTCTGGTCACATTTGCTAAAAAGAGTCCTCTGAACTTTTTGCAATCACTGTAACTTCTATAAAATATATAGAAGCCTCCCATCTAGTTCTCCGTGAGACTTCTTGATCTCAACATCTTTCTGGTAGACCAGTTTCTTTGCATTAAGCAAAAAAAGCCAATGACATTACAAAATAATAATAACATCGTGGCACCCCATCTACCATGTATACCAAACTCTGCACTCTCACATTTAGGATGCAGTTGAACTGCTAAATACCTTTAGTAATTATTTTGCCTAAACTCCAGATTGATCCAAAAAAATGAAATGAGCTGCAGTCAAAATAAAAGAATAATTCTCTCCAAATGTCTGTAACTATGAATAAATAAGTTAGACCATTAAATACTTTAAATAAATGATTTGCACCTGAGTGCGGCACTTCCTTGAGCTTATCAGACACTCAGTAATCACTGAGGTTGTAGAAAATTCCAGCTTGGGAGCAATTCCCTGGGGGATAAAAGGAAAAAAAGGTATTATTATTTCAATTTCAGAAAAAATATAATTATTAGTGATAAATCTATGATCTGAAGTAACAAACAATTGTCAAGTTTATCTATTTCATTTGTTAGTTTGACCTTCCTACTAAAAATAAAGACAACACAGTGATGCTAAATATTAGCAAGAAACAGTTTCATTGCTGATGATTCCTTTACAAGTGACTATTTTGCCCTTATGTAAAAAAGTAATATTTTTTCCATTTTCTGGTATTTTCCTGTCAAATTATTCTACGATTTTTAAACTATGATACAATAATATTAAGCCATAAATATGTAAAAACACTTAAAGGATTTGAGCTCTTTTTACTTTTACAAACTAAGACATACTTAATTACACAGTCAAGAAATACTTTGGTGGTACCTAGGTGGCTTAGTTGGTTAAGCGTCTGACTCTTGATTTCGGTTCAGGTCCTGACTTCACTGTTCATGAGATCCAGCCCCACATCAGGGCTCCGTGCTATTAGCTTGCAACGCTTGGGATTCTCTCTCCTCTGTCTGCCCCTCGCACCCTCCTCCTCCCCCTGCTTGTGCTCTCTCCCTCTCTTTTCCAAATTAATTTAAAAAAAAGAAAAGAAAATACTTTGGACAGTCTCATGTTTAAAAAAATTACACCTTCTAGATACGTAGTCCTTGAAAACAGAAGAGAGATAAGTCTCTACCAATCCCTCCAACATTGCTTCCCATAATATATGAGTTATACTCAGATCTATGAACGAATCTGGCTTCCACTTCTTGTAACATTTCAAACATCAGTTTGAACACTGTTTTGAAACAAGTGGAGACAAATGGTAAAATTCAAAGGAAAAGAGTCACAGAGCACCTGCCAAAACATTTGGAATCATACAAATCACAAATTCACCAAAACATTAAAAGATATTGTGTATGCCCACTGCAACTTCATTCTCATATAGAAGTCAGATATTTGTCCTCCACTAACCCAGCCTTTGACCTACACAGTTGAGAATTTCAACCATCACACATTACAGAAAAGGTAAATATGAGTAGTCTAAGAATTAACCAAATGATTGTTTTTCTGCAATCACCTTTTATTAATGATGCCACCATGCCTACATCTTAGTTATCTATTGCTATACAGCATATTATTTAGCAGTTTATAACAAATGTAAATGCTCAATATCTCACATAGTTTCTGAGTCAGGAATCTGGCAGAAGCTGAACTAGGTTCTGGCTCAAAATCTCTCCTGAGATTGCAGTCAAGACGTTGTTGGGGCTGCTTTATCTGAAGGTTTGCCTGGGGTGGGAGGATCTGCTTCCTAAGAAGGCTCATTTACACAGCTGTTGGCTGAAGGCCTCAGCTCTTTTCTAGCTTTTAGCAAGAGACCTCAGTTCAACACATAAACATCTTGAATGTCTTCATGACAAGGCAGCTAAATTCTCCCAAAGCAAAGCAAGGAAAAAAGCCACAATCGTTATTACGACCTATTCTCCTAACAGTGTCACATCTATTCCATTCTACTCATTATAGTCCTGAAAGACAACCCACATTCAAGGACAAAGTAGTTACACTTCATTTTCAGCAGAGGACTATCAAACATTTTGTGGACATACTTTATTTTATTTTTTAAAAATTTTAACGTTTATTTTTAAGAGAGACAGAGAGCAAGTGGGGGAGGGGCAGAAAGAAGTGACAGAGAGTCAGAAGCAGGCTCCAGGCTCTGAACTTTCAGCACAGAGCCCAATGCAGGGCTTGAACTCACAACAAGGAGATCATGACCTGAGCCAAAGTCAGATGCTTAAACAATTAAGCCACCCAGGTGCCCCTTATTTCATTTTTAATGTTTTTTTTAAATAGTTTATTGTCATATTGGTTTCCTTAGAACCCCCAATGCTCTTCCCCATAAGTGCCCTCCTCCATCACCACCACCTCTTTTTCCCCCTCCCCCATCTCCTTCAACCCTCAGTTCATTTTCAGTATTCAATAGTCTCTCAAGTTTTGCATCCCTCTCTCTCCCCAACTCTCTTTCCCTCTTCCCCTCCCTCTGGTCCTCCATTAGGTTTCTCCTGTTCTCCTGTTAGACCTATGAGTGCAAACATGGTATCTGTCCTTTTCTGCCAGACTTATTTCACTTAGGATGACACCCTCGAGGTCCATCCACTTTGCTACAAATGGACAGATTTTATTCTTTCTCATTGCCATGTAATACTCCATTTATATATATACACACCACCTCTTCTTGATCCATTCATCAGGTGATGGACATTTAGGCTCTTTCCATGTTTTGGCTATTGTTGACATTGCTGCTATAAGCATTGGGGTACATGTGCCCCTATGCATCAGCACTTCTGTATCCCTTGGGTAAGTCCCTAGCAGTGCTATTGCTGGGTCATAATGGAGTTCTATAGAGAGTCTCTTGAGGAACCTGCACACTGTTTTTCAGAGCAGCTGCACCAGTTTACATTCCTACCAACAGTGTAGGAGGGTGCCCATCTCTCCACACCCTCGCCAGCATCTATAGTCTCTGGATTTGTTCATTTTAGCCACTCTGACTGGTGTGAGGTGGTATCTCAGTGTGGTTTTGATTTGTGTTTCTCTGATGATGAATGATGTTGAGCATCATTTGCCTGTAGGCCATCTGGATGTCCTCTTTGGAGAAGTGTCTGTTCATGTCTGGGTTATTTGTTTTTTGAGTGTGGAGTTTGGTGAGTTCCTTGTAGATTTTGGATACTAGCCCTTTATTTGATATGTCATTTGCAACTATCTTTTCCCATTCTGTCAGTTGCCTATTAGTTTTC